>NC_046658.1:119038632-119062767 GCF_010883055.1 Belonocnema kinseyi
CCTCTAGTATTCCATCTGCATCATATACCATTTCCCCCCTACTATTTCTCATGTTAACAATTTCTGTACTTTTGTTTCCTTTCATTTTTTTATAAAGTAGTTCAAATATCTTAAAATCCTGACGTGATGGGCCAATTCTGACCGCGGATTGGGATTCTATGTAAAAAATTACTTCGAAAATGACCCTCCAGTTTCCAACAACTGACATGACCCCATTATTTGCAGGCCTGTGTAATTAGTAATTAGTAATTAATAATTAATTAATTAATTCAAACCATTTTTTTGCTATGTAGATACAAACCCTCTAGCTTCAAACTATTTTTTCTTATAATTTATATGCCGAAAATTAATTTTATGGTCATATAAAGAGCAATATATCGCTTTAAACTATTTTTTTGTAATCCAGTTGAGAGTTGTCAAAAAATAAATGAAATTAAACTAAGTTTCCTAAAAATTATATATATACATAATGCTGTAGCTGAAATAGTAGAACAATAGTAGAATAAAGAAAATATCAAACGAAACTTAACGTTTATTTAAGTTACATAAGAAGATGGTAATCGGTAGTTCTATTAGAGCCAATATTTAAAAAAATGCAATTAAAATGGTCTGTTATTTTACCAATAATGACTGTAAACATTCAGAAAAAATATTTCTCATCACATAGAAATACTTGTTCAGAAATTTTTATTTACTCTAAATTGATGCTGCAGAAAATTTTGAATCTTTATGAAGCCTCATTTAATATGATCAATGGGTAATTAATATAGAATCGTTTTGTTAATTTTCAAACATTTATTTAGAACATTAAAAACAGAATACTGTTTCCTTTTAACATTAATAAATAATTTACAATATAAATTTTCTCTTAAATAATAATAATAATAAATAATAATAAATAGAATTTCAGAAAATTTTAAAGTTAAGCAAACTGAAAAGAGCTGCTTAAAGTTATATTGGCGCAGTACGCAACCAAGCAGGTATTCAACAACAATGAGTGCGAGGTTTCGAGAATTTCGTTCCATCAATTTTATTATCTGAGGTAAAAAGTTTATGAGGAATGAGAACTGAGGATATATGTATTACGTAATTCAATATTAGGTGATAAATTCCAGATAAAAAATCAAATAACTCGGTATTAGAGGTAATTCTTAATGATTAAGTTTAATCGGCAGGTCGGCAGAAGTCATTGCCCAGGAGAAGGTAGTGGACATTTCCGGGTTGCAGGACCCTCAACCTGATGAAATAAGAATAAAAAGAACTGAATGGGTAATCCTGATCGCCATCTGCACGCATTTGGACTGCGTTCTTCTTCCGAATGCTGGCAGTCTTCCCGGAGGCTTTTATTGTCCTTTACATGGTTCGCATTTCGATGGTACCGGCAGAGTATGAAAAGGGCCGGCTCCACTCAGTTTGGAAATTCCTCTTCACGATTTTATTACTGAGAACACTATTCTAATAGGATAATAGAACAGTTTCTCTGTTCAACTTTCCAATACATCTATTACCCAGAAAAGACATCTTAGACATCTATTAGTGCGAAACATACTAGAAAGTCATACAAACCGTATAGGAATAAGTGGTCCAAATGTATCGATCATGTTTTACAAATTGAAACAGTTCATTTTTTAAAAAGTTTTAAAATATACGGAATTATAATTCCCAATGGGATTATAGGGATGGCTTATTAAGGTGGTTCAAATTTATAAATGTGGAAATTTAATTTTTTTATTTTTGGTGTTCGGCCCTTCCGGATTCGCTCGTTTTCTAGAAAATGAAATATCCTTTTTTTTTATTTGTCAACAACAACCCGCGCTCCCCCCCCCCCCCCCCCCCCCCCCCCCCCCCTACTTATAGAATTTATATAGGATTTTAAATTGGAAAAGCTCAGTTTTCAAAAAAATAGAAAAAGATAAGGACTTGTTGTTAATATTTGTAAATATATTGCGTCATATTGTACCAAGAAGATGCCCCAAAAAATGCAAATTAGCTATTTTATGTGACATTTTTTTTAGCAAATCGTGAAAAGTTACAATTTTACGGGCAAAATGTTGAAAGAATGTTATAATTTTCAAAAATGTAAAGAAATTGTTTAAAAATGATAGTTCGTAATTTAAACAATTATGAATTTCTTACGCCTTTTTATAGGAAAGGTGGAGAAAGTTCTAGTTTTTTTGAACCTCTTACACTATGTCAATTATTAATAAGTAATTTCTGATCTCAACAAAATCGATCTAAAAAAATAACTATCCATTACCTAACTGAAAAAAAAGATTATTGTTGAAACAGTTACGGTATATGTTTTCAAAAAAAGGACAGCTTTTAAGATTCATTAACTGCGACATTAATTCCAGAAAATAATAACTTTTTAAGATTTACAGAGAAAAACTGTTAAAAAAGGTAAAAATTGTTTGAATAATTGAAAAATATTTTTCACCAGAAATATTACTCTTTAGTATACATTAACTGCTTCATCAGTTCTAAGAAATAGCAACTTTTAAAGATTTACAAAGAAAAATTGTTTTAACAAATAAAAATGGTTTAAATAATTGAAAAATATTTTTTACCAGAAACATTACTCTTTAAAATGCATTAACTGCGTTATTAATTCCAGAAAATTGTACCTTTAATATTTACACGCGAAGAATTTGTTTAAATAATTTACAAAATATCCTCAAAAAATATTACTCTCAAGATTCCTTAATTGTTTCATTAGTTTTAGAAAATAATCATGTCATTTATTTATAAGAGAAAAAGTTGTTTAAATTAATGAAAAATATGTTAAACATCTTGACATTAATAAACTGTACCATTTATCCCAAAATTACCATGAATTTTACGTCAAACTACTATTTTACATTTTTTGGGCCTTTTTCTGAGTTCAATGTAAGGTTGGTTGGAGGTGAAAATTAATAGTTATTAGGTGGAAATGATTTCTTGAACATTTCTAAATAAGTGACTAAACTTTAATTAACAAACAAAAATAATAACAGGTACTTTTTTATTATATTTCCATGTTTTCGCTACATGAAAAATACATACGTAATTAATTTTTTCGGAAAACGAAGAAAATTAGGGGATCGATCAAGATTTCATTTGTAAATAAACTCTTGCCCACTCAACACAAATTTAGTTTATTTATCAAGCAGAGAGCCTTTTTCAAATAATCCAATTTATGTTCCAAAAATTAAATAAGACTGAAATATTAGGATGAAGTTTTTCCAATTGAAATATTTTTTCAATTCTTTCAAAAGCAGATAGTACTTCAAAATGAAATACCCAAAATTGAATAATATATAATGGGCTTAGAATTAAAGAATGTTAAATTAAAACATGTGAAAAAATATTTTTAACATTAAAGGTTTAAAAATTGGACAAGATTCTATTTTTCCAGTTAGATTAGATTAGTTTTTTACCACATTTATACCGTTTTTGTCTTTTTTAGGTATTTAAAATCTCCTTCCTATACGAGATCGTCAGACATTGCTTTTAGCTCCTCACATCCCTTTCCAAATTCTCAATTACTCCAAAGCAATGCCCGGCATGCTCAATCGTGTAGTTTTTGCCAATTTTTAAAATCTCCTATCGCCTGAAGCCGGATTTTTATTTGAAGCGCTCGCATTTTCCTGAACATTTGGTCAGGTATGTGAAAAACTGCAGAATACCGATACCATCGAGTGCCTAAATTCATATCCGGCATCAAACTTTCCGCTCGACAATGACATACGAGATTTTTACTATTTGAGTATCATCACCTAGTTATTAACATGAGTTAAAAATTAGACAACGATTTTAAATTCAAAGCCCCGATGCACTTAATTTTAAAAAGTAATTGCCCTAAATAAAATTTCTAGAAATTAAAATGTTTGACTGAAACGTTCAAAATTGAATATTTTCAACTATATACAGTTCAACATTTAACACACACAAATATTTTGTTAGTGACTATGATAGTTTTAACCATTAATCGAATTAAAATTTTTTAAACCCAGATCGTCAAATTAAACCCTATATCTAAAGAATTGGAATCAACGTTCAATTGATTTTATAAAATGAATCTTAAAGCTAAGAATAATTGCACAATGAATTTCCATTAGGAATGCACAAGGCACAACAGTTCTGTATTTTATACGTATGTACACGATTTTTATGTACACGTAACATATTGACACCGTATATACATTACAGATACAGAAACACATGAGTAGTCGAGTTAATAATGAAAATTAGCTAATAAAAGACCATTTTTAGTGCACAAATAAAATTTTCTTTCAGCCTCTGATCAGGGAAGATGCATGTAAATGCTGAATGGCATTTGTTCGCGTTAAACTCATTGCTCAAAGTATCTCCGTTATGCTGAGGAAATTTCTAGATCCCGAAAGTTACGAGAGCAATAAACGTGATATATTTACAGAATGTTGCTTTCTTTTATTTACATTAATTCTGAACTTATCCGGAGCTTGGCATCATCAAGGTTTTGAGTTCTTCGAAGAGGCTAGCGAGTTTCTCGAAGAGGGTCTGCTGGTGTCCTGAGAGCCAGACTTTTTATCCAGACTTGAAAAAGAAAGAAAAAACGAAACAAATTCATATATCGTTTCAAATAAGCAGGTGTTAATTTAACCAATTGCGAATCGTTATGAACGTTGACGTCTTGATAATAAAATTGGCTCACGCCGTGCAAAGATGAGAATCATATATCCACAAACGAGACGTCATCGTATTAACTTATCATCTTCTGAAGGTATACGATCGGCTCAGCGGGTGATGGTTTAAATTGTATTAACTTTTGCAATTTATGTGTAAGATCCGGAGATTGTTATTACAATGACTTAATAAGATAGTTAGGGGCCGTCCATAAACTACGTTACCAATTTTAGGGAGAGGGGTCACGCTAAAGACTACAATTAGTAACATAGTGGGGGGTTGGAGGTGTTATCAGGAGTATCGTTATGAACTTAGATAGCATTTAGTACGTTTCCTAATTATAAATTTTAAGAACATTTGTGAAGTTTAAGAAAGACGGTTCGGACTTCAACTCGTTTTGTTATAAATTTATACTATTTAGTTGAAAATTCGATTGATCTATTTGGTTTCTACTTTAATTATTCTATTTTTCGGAAATTAATCATCTTGGTTAAAAAATCATCTTTTGGATTGAATGTTGAACTCTCTAAAAAGATGAACTTTCAACAAAATATCAACCTTTACTAAACTAGTTGAATATTCTACCAAAAAGTAGGAGTTTTAAACCAAATAGTTAAATTTTATAACAAATGAAGATAAATTTTTAACGAAACAAAAAAATTTTTTTTTAAAATTAATTACAAAAAATAAATACAAAAAAAGTTACAAAAAAATCCATTTTTCACAATCTGGATGAATTTTCAATCGAGCAGATTAATTTTCAACTAGTGTTGCATAACGATACGAGATGCTCGGTTCTCTTGCTCATTTCCGTCGTTCGAGAAGTATTCTCAAAAACTGAGAATATCATTCTCTCTTTTGTTTTTATCATCTCATCTCATTTCATCTCGTTCCTCACCCGAGCTATCAGCGGAAACGCCATTGACGTAAAATTAAGGTTATCAAATTAAAAAAATAGTTGAGAAAAATGTCAATATGCTATGTACGTTCCAAAAAAATGTTTTATTCAAAAAATTCCTGTCCAAAAAATGTCTTTTAGGTAAAATAATATGACTATGTTATCCATGAATGTTATTCCAACTGCAATTTAAGCTATTCATTTTAATTCTTCTTCAATAATATATTATTTCTTAGATAAAATTACAAAAATTTGAGAAATTTTTCTGGTTTATAAAGTTATCAGTAAAAAATGTTCATTTGAACGTTCAGAGATTCTAGGATATGTAAAACGATCATTTTTAAGATTATTTTTGCAAAAAGAAAATTATTTTTTAAATAAAAATTTCTTTCAAATATTTTGAAATATCCTAAAATATTTGAAATTCCGAGCAAAATTCCTTCAAACAATTTTAAATTCTGGAACTATATTGAAAATTCCTTATGATTATTTAAAATATCATAAAGCCTTACAGGTCCCACAAAATCCTTCTAAATCTTACGAAATTCTTTAGAACTGTATGCAATTTTTAAAAATAATAGCTCAAAATTATTAAAATCGTTGGAAATTCCTTGACATTTATTAATTCGCTTAGAAATTCTTCATTGCTTTTTAAAAATCCTAAATTCGAGCCTTAGATATGTTGAAATCTCTTTAAAAATCTCAAAAATTCCTTGAAAATCCCCTTTAAACTATTTTATTTATATTAAAACTATTTCAAAGAAATAATAAGGATATATTTCAAAAGATAAAAAATTCTTTATTAAATCCGATTCTTAAATACGCAAATTGTTCTTAATATTCTCGTAATTTTGTTATTCTTGTGAAACGAGTTTATACGAGTTCTTGTGAAACGAGACTATACAAAAAATAAACTAAAGAGATAAAAAAAGAGGATTCTACTATTGAAAATCATACGTAGGAACCTTAATTATTAATAAAAGAAGTATATAATTTAATATAAATACACATTTTACTCTAAATGCCAGGATGTTTTTTGTGCCTCCTATGTCTACTTTCATATTTTATGACACTACTGATGACATTTGTTTTTTTACGAATGTTAATTTTGACAGTCACAAGGCAGTTGATCGAAATGTACGATCTTTCGAGAAACTCGCTTATATTAGATGGGATAAGATGAGATTTCATAAAAAAAGACGAGAGCTTTTCTCGTTGTTGCTCATTTCTCGCATTTCTCGCTCAAATGCAACACTATTTTCAACTAAAAAGGTGAATTTTTAATAAAAAAATATAATAGTTGAAACTTAAATAAACATATTAGTTTTTAACCAAAAAGATTAAATTTATACCAAAAAGACGAATTTCCAACAAATTAGGTAATTTTTCATAAAATACCTCAATTTTCGACCTAATAGTTGAATTTTTAAATAATAAAAAAATTTCTAATAAAAAAGTAATAGTTAAGTTTTCAATAAATTTCAGAACTTATTTTCTAATTATAATAATTTTTCAAAAAATAGTTCAATTTTGTAACAAAGAAATACATGTTTCACTAAAATGATGAATCTTTGACTAAAACAACGAATTTTTAACTATATACTGTAACTTTCGATCACGTAGTTGAATTTTCTACCCTTTTTAAAAATGAATTTTTTCAAAGATTCACCTCTTTTGTTGAAAATTTAACTTTTTTTAAATTAATTTTTTTGTTGTTTAAACTTTGTTTTGTATCTGAACATTGAACTGTTCCATTTTTGGTTAGAAACTTATCCTTTATAATTTGAAATTCAACTATTTTGTAGAAAATTCATGTATTTTCTTGAATGTTCGCCTTTTTTGTTGAAAAATTAAGCTTCTGTGTTAAAAATTTATCTTTTTAGTTCAGGATTGAACAATTTTTTAAATTAAATTTTGTTCTAAAAACATTTCCTTGAAAAATTTATCTATTTTTTAAAAAATTCATTTGTTTTTGTTCAATTTATCTGGTTGAAAGTTTTCTTTTTCTTTAGAGAATAATTCTTATTTGTTGAAAATTATTTAGTCAAAAATTTGTCTTTTTTCGGTTGAACTCCAATAGATGAAAATTTAATCATGTGGTTTTATATTCATCATTCTAGATTGAAAAATCATCTGTGTTGTTGAGGATTTACCTATTTTATTACAAATTCGTTTGTTTTCGTTTAAGTCACCAGGTCGAAGATTCGTCTCTTAGTAAAAAAATTGATCTTTTATGCTAGAAGTGTCATTTTTGTTGATAAAAAATAAACATTTTTGTTGAAAATACGTCTTTCGGATTGAAAGCGCATCTTTTTGGTTTAAAATTGAACTATTTTGTCGCAAAAGCAATATATTTCGACTAGAAATCATAGGAATTTATTGTGTTTAATATTGAATCCAATATTATATTTACATTAATTTTATTTGGAAAAAATTATACCCAAATAATTATACACAAATATTTCTGTATACCTGTGCGTGTAAAAAAGCGAATGACTTACCCGTTACTTTTCGAACCTCTCTTAAACATGTCCGTTAATTTCTTCTTCAGGTTTTTCTTATCACGCTTAACGTCCTCGTTAATGCTAACTTCAGAACCCGAGGTCTGCAAAAAGTGCAACAATGTTTAGTAATTGCTCTTTCCTTTATATTAATTGTTATTTATAGAAGACGTTTAATGAGACGCTTACTTGAAGTGAAAACTCCATGGAACTATTGGGATCATCAACGCTTGCGGACTTGGTCAGCTTTGTCGTTAGCTTTTTAATTATACTCTTGCTGTACTTTTTCTCTCGGTGCAGCATTTCACTCTTAGTTGATCCACCAGAAAGTCGACTGAAATTAATAAAAGAAGTAATTAATAATAAAAAAAATCTTTATCTTTACTTTGTTCGTAAAATCTTGAGGTTATATATTTTTGTAGAAGAAATATTAAAATAATGAGTGTTGCCACAGGTCAGGAAATTTAAAACTGGTCAGGGAACTTAAAACTGGCAAATTACATTCAGAAAGAGTCAGTGAATTTTTCATAACAGGAAATTGAAATTAATTTGATTATTTGCTTGAAATATAATTTATTTTTGTAGTAATTGCATCTTTTAGTTTAAAAATTACAACTGTTTGATTGAAAATGTATCTTTTTTTATTGATGATGCAACTATTTTATTTAAAACTCGTCTGTTTTGGTCCGTTTTTGTTTGAAATACAAATATTTTTTGTTTTTAATACAAACTAATTACATTTTTTATTGAAAATTCAACTATCTAGTTGAGAGTGGAACTACCTCCTTAAAAATTAATTTTTATAATTGATGATTCATAATTTTATTCCATGTTTGGTTGGAAATTAATCTACTTCAGTTAAAAATTCATGTATTTTGTTGGATAATCGTCTTCTGTGGATTGGTTGGAAATTTATTTTTTGGGCTGAACATTTATTTCTTCGATTGAAAATTACTTTTTTTACTGAAAAAATATTTTTCACTTGAAAATTTAACTATCTTTTTTAATAAAAATTTGAACTTCTTGGTGGAAAATTCATCTTTTTGGTTGGAAATGCAAATATTTGTTGAAAAATTTATTTATAAAGTTGAATATTTTATTTATTTATTAGGTCTAAAAATTAATTTCGCGCCTTTATTTTTATGTCTTGTAACTCCAAGTGAAATCTTGAAATTTTTGGTTTCCTAAGGTATTGGTAAGGGGCGGCTTGGCGGACTTAACCACAAAAGTGGTTAGTCAAGAATATGTCGTGCGACAAGGAGAATTAGAGAAACTGCGTGCCTTTTGCATTTCAATTGAAAAATCATCATTTTTAAATCTTTGAAATCACTTTTTACAGGTTTAACGTATCACCACACCTTCTCCTAAGGCTGAGAAAATAATTTTGGTCGCCTCAGCTCCTTTTTTTCAATGGGAGTGCAAAGATAATTCAGTTACTCAAATATTCCTTGTCGAACACCATGTTATTGATTAATGATTTTTCAGGTAAAGTCTGCAGGATCGCCATCTATTATATTGTTCTTTAAAGCTGTTCGATATTTTGTGGAAAATTCATCTTTTTTTAATAGAAATTTAATCTCCTTGGTTGAAAATTCATCTGTTTGACCATCAACTAGTACATTTTTGGTTTAGAATTAATCTTTCATTGTTAAAAGTTAAACTACTTGGTTGAAGATTGAACAATTTCTTAATCAAGTATATCTTGGTTTTAAATTCATCATTTTAGTTACAAATTAATTTTTTAAATTTAAAATTTAACTATTTTCTTGAAAATTCGTTTCTTTAGTTGGAAATTATTTATTTTTAATAGAAAATTCATTTGTTTAGTTTCTCTTGTGTTGAAAATACCAATGTTGTAGAAAATCCTTCCTATTGGTTTGAAAATTCGTTAGTATTTGTTGAGGATTCTACAAAGTTGTTGAAAATTCATGTTTTTTTGTTTATTAAACTGTTTTTGGTAAAGCAAAAATATAGTTCATTGGAAATATTAATCATTACATGTTTCGTTAAGAATTTATTTTTTTATCGAAGGTTCATGACTTTGGTAGAAAATTGAACGACATATTTTGTTAAAAATTCCGTTTTTTTGTTGAGAATTAACTGTTTAAACTAAAAACGTAATTCTCTAATTTTTGTTTCAAAACTTATGTTTGAGTTGAAAACTGAATTATTCAATTGAAAATTCATGTACCTTAAGTATGTTTGACTTAATTTGTGGATGACACCTTATAAAATTTCGAATGACTGTTGTCATTAAAAGCGTTTAAAATAAATTTAGAATGAAACCTTTTTTTTTAAATTAATATTATTAATCTGCTTGGTGTAGAGTTGTTTTATATCTAACAAAAATTTAGAACGGTTAGGCAAAATAAAAAAATTGGTCCGGGAAAAATCAATGAAAGTCAGGGAATTTTGAAATTCGTTTTTTGTCGCAACCCTGATAATTCAATCTTAGATGAACATTTTTATATTTATAGAAAAAAAATCTTTAAATCAATCACAATCGTCATTGAAGTAAATATCACTTCCTTTCAAAAATTAAAATTTTGAAATAAATTCTTCCTTACCTGTCAACGCTCGAATCTCTTTGTATACTAAAGTGCCTGGAATCTACTTCTGAGCCATCCAAAGATTGCATACTTGATACGTTACTATCATTTCCCCAAATTGACTGTAAATTGGTAAAAGTAATTTAGAAATTAACAGAACAGTAATTAGACCCAAAACAATTTATCAGTTTGAGTAGACGCCCCCTTACTTCAGCAATGCAGAAAATTGTAATTGGGTAATTCAATTTTACTTGGTGAAACAACTATGTGGACTTTAAAAAGCGAATCTGGCATTGTTCGTAAAATATTTCTACGAACCTGATCGTTTTTGCTTGTAGTCTGTTCCAGCGAGAGACTCTTTCTCTTCAAAGTTGGTTTACGACTTGGAGTTGTTCCTCTTCGAGTGTCATTGTCGATGGACGTTGACCTGAAAAGTACCAACAGATATCTTTGATAGAAAAATATTAAACATTATTTCAACTCGTTTAAGACAAAGTTTCAGGAAGTCAATGACAATTCAGGGAATCTGAAAAAACTTGAAAAAGTCAAGGCATTTCTGTAAGTAGCACTTTCAATAACTGTCCAGAGTAATTAATTAAATAGTTTATGAGTTTTAATTAAAAATGTAAATAATTTAATAATGAATAATTTATTTGGTTAACATTTTTTCTCAAATTAATTATTCTATTACAAATTCATGTCTTTAACTGAAAATTGTACTGTTAAATTGTATTTTGCTGTTAATTAATTTGTTCCTTTTGTAAAAATTAATTTTTAAATTTAGTTTTTTCAACTAGCCGCTGTTTGGTTAAAAGTGCAGCATTTTTGGCAGATGTTTAATGCTTTTTGTTTGAAAATTCTTGTATGTAGGCTGAAAGCTCAGCTACTTGGATGAGAATTAAACTATTTTATTAAAATCTAATTATTTTGTTGAAAATTCAACTATTATGTTGGTCATCTTTTTTGGTCGAAAATGAATTTTGTTGTTGGAATTTCAACTGTTGATATTGGTGGGTCCATTTCAAGTGATAACAAGAATTTTCTTCATAAAATGGGATTTGGTTGTAACTGGGTGTATTCAGTTATATATTAGTGAAAAAAAAATTCCTCAAGTGATTTTTGAAAATTCGATTAAATGACGGACATATGGGAGTTCGAGAGTTTTTGTAACTTTTTTTTTGAATATTTGTTTCCTCGGTTCTAATTAACCGATATGACTTTTCAATACATGAAATTATTTGTATTGACATATACATTTAAATAATAAAAAATATATTTAGAAAAAAACAATTATCACTTTTTTTTAACTCAAAAAACTAAAATCGCGTTTTTGAAAATATACGTTTCCTCCAATATTTTAGATTTTTTTCTTATAAGAAGCCATACATATGATCCACAAGTCCTAAAAGATTTATTTTGGGACCGACAGTGGTTAGTGAGCAAATAAATAAAACGTAATGTTTTACACGACGCAGCGACGCGACACGACGCGGCTACTGCGTGGCGTGGCGCAGTTCTGTATCTCTTCAGAAACATCAATGCTTTTAATTAAACATATTGATTGATCAAATTAGTAAGCAAAGATGGAAATCCTTTTTTGCAATAATTTTTTAAATATAATTTGAAGAAACTGAATCAGTAAGAGCGAGATATAAACAAAAATGTTAGTATGGTCTTCGTATGCTGTAGTAGGGTCATCGAAATGGGAATGACAGCCTGTATTTTTTGTGTACCCTCAATTGAAATACAATTTTTTAATCTTTCGCTTAAAAGTGCTTCTTCTGCAATATATTTTGTAATGAGATATGATTGTGATGTGATTATCGTACGGACGCTGAAAATTTGTTTTAGCATCCGCTCTTTTGACAATGCCACCAATGCCATCACAAGGATATTTGTCATGTGCAGTTGCATGGAATTTCCATTTCGCTTTACATTCTTCATCTTGCTCGTGGAGTGTTAAGTTGGCAACGTTCTTACGGTTCTTGTACTGCACAGTTGAACCATCTGTGTTCTTTTGTCTGATATTATAGCGTAAATTACGTGTTTTAATTCACCTTTCGGTGTTCTATAGTATCACAAAAGAATGAACGGTCACTCGTGTTTTTGACCAATGCTTACCTTGAGAAGCATCTTGTAAATCAATCGTATGGTTTTCAAAAAAATCTAGTTGAACAAGAATTTATCCCACTAATAAATTATACTTGACGCTATTGATATGCATACTTTGTTGTTTTGCAACAAAATCATATGGAAGAAGTTGTTTCCTATCTTCGCTTAAGCTGTTAAAAATGTATCTGCTGGGGCCATGACAGTTTCTAAATCTGTTTATCCACGTTTAACCACTGTTTAATTTTGATATCTTCAACACAACTTTTGATGTAGGATTTTTCTAAAAGAAGTTTAAGGGTTCTCATCGCCGAGACAGTTCGTACATTCATTGAAATAACACGCTATTTGTGCAGGATTACAAATCGACTAGGGTATCCAATGCTTAACGGTTGGAAATGATAACGAATTAGCTTTTGCCAATTGTTTTGTATTCCCATCAATAAACATAAGTTCTTTCTGATGGGGAATGCAGATGCAAACTATGTGGGTACCACTTTTTCCAGCCAGAACGCACTCTTTCGGTCTTAAATCTGCAAACTTTGAAAATCCAATTCTTTCCCTAGGAAAAGCGACCTTAAAAAGTTCATACAGCTCTAAAATTACATCAAACTAAACGTTTTTGAATGTTTTTTTTTTCTCTCTGGTTACTTTCACGGATGCGCAATAGTTTTTTCCTGGCATGATAAGACTATTGTCATCATAATTATAAAATTCTTTTACGCACAATACCCTTTGTTCTGATAAAGTTTTTCCCGCTTTTGTGTCTCTGAAGGAAATAGAAATACTTTTGAATTTATTAATTCTTCAACTGTACAAGTCATATGATAAGAAGAATTGAAAACGGATTGAAATTTTCTGATTGTCCAATTGTTCGGAAAACTGGTTAAAACTGAAATTTGTCTTCTTTTGCTTAATTCAGCTTCATTGAAGCTAAAGAAAAACAAAATCATTCTGAGCAAGCAGTGTTTCCAATGTGATGTTTACTCTAAAGACAGTACGTGTGAATTATGAGAGTAGAGTTCTTTGGTTATTCCAATGCAGGTTTAGACAAGCACGCTACCGCGAATATAGAAACAAAGGCGAATCGCAGTGCACGTGGTGCGGTGTAGCATAATGCTGGAATATTTCTTCAACAATATGCAATTCTATAGAATTGCATAAGCTGAGTTACAGCCAAATCCCATTAAATGAAAAAATTCATATTAACACTTGAAATGGACTCCACCTGAACTATTGTGATAAAAGTTCAACACATTTTTACTTAAAAGCTTCAAAAATTATATTCTTGAGTTGAAAATTCAACTGTTTTGGTAGAATTTTTATCGTTTCGGTAAAACCTGCAACTGTTTTGTTGCAAATTAATCCGTTTTGATTTAGGATTCTACTTTTTTGTTCAAAATGCGTCTTTCTTTTTAATTTAACATTTTCTCATTTAAATTAAAATCTTGTTTGGTTGAAGTATCAACTATTACATTTTTCGTTAAGAATTCATCATTCTTGATTGAAAATTTGAAGTACTTAGTTGACAGTTGAATGCTTTATTGTAAACATTCCTTTTTTGTTAGAAATGAAGTATTTTAGTAAAAAAATGTATCTCTTTAGTTTATAATTAAAGGGTGTGCGGTCTAAACCTTTAAATTGACATTTTTTTCGAAATTGCCTTTTTCTTTTCTGAAACATTTTGTATATGTAGTTAATACTCCACAAACGAAACGGCAAAATTCCTTTTCGGTTTTTAAAAATAAATGTTCGAAAATCGCTTTTTGGTATCTAGAGCATAGGTCCGTGATTTAAACCTGTTAACTGCTCAAGGCGTCTTATGGGAAATACGTGTTTTTCTTCAATTTGACTCAGTTTACTCGTATATAAAACTTGTCCGCAGTTAAAAAAACAACGCGAAAAATGCGAGTCTCGGAAAACCAATAGAAGATCTGCAGACAACAGGTTTAGACCGATGGACCCCTTGTAGATAACAAATTCAAGTATTTGATTGAAAATCAACTTTTTTATTTAAAATTCAATTAGATCGTTGGATATTTAACCATTTGTCCAAGTCATCTATTTTGTTTAAAAAAATTCATCCTTGTAGGTTTAAAATTAAACTATTTAAGCAATGGTTCAACATTTTTATTATAAATTCGTCTCTTTTGCTTGAACTATTCACTATTTGTTTTTAAGTGCAACTGTTTGGTTAAGAGCTAATTTTTTTAGTTGATAATTAAACTAGTTTTTCCAAAATAAATGAAATCACTTTCAAAAACATTTTACTTTTTTCTTGAAAATTTATCTTTTTTGGTTCAAAATCGAACCATTTCGTTGAAAATACAATATATTTAAATTTAAAGCAATATTGGTATGAACATTAATTTTATCTAAAAAAAAGTTACTTCCTTATGCTATCCCTATTTTCGTAGAAAAAATACCCCTATTTCCCTTGTTTTTAGAGCATTTTGGGCTGTAAAAATTGAAAATGTTACAAGATTAGAATTCTGGCCGTAAAATGTTAATGGTCAGGAAAAATGAAAAATGAGGCACGCAAAATGAAAAATGGTCAAGGAATAGCCAGGGGATTTGGAAAATGATGGTTTTTGTAACCATCCTGCAATAAACAATAAACATTAGAAATTTTGTTTCCGTTACCTTTTACCGAACTTCTTTGTCCGATTGGAAGTGCTCTCATCGCTAGATTTCTTTGATTCCTGCAGTTCTTTTGCTACCTCCATTAATTTCCCGATTGTGTATTCAAGTTTTTCGGCTCTTCCTTCCATCTTTCCACCTGTAAGAATGTGGAAAATTTAAGATTAATTAGGGAATGTTCAGTAATAACGCAAAGATAATTTTTTTAATTCAAGACCAACCCCCCTATTTCAAGGACACTTCATATTATGTTACCCCCCTCCCCCCTCCCTTTTTAAGAAAGATTTTATTTTTTCTTCTTAATTTATGAACAATACAGCAATTATCTATAAAACGAGTAAACGAGATTTTAATGATTTCAGAATATTTTATAAGATTTCCAGGGATGGGAATTTCAATGTCGATGTTAATTCAAGAGAATTCAAGAGAATTTAAGGGATTTAAGGAACGTCGCTAGTATTTAAGGGATTTCGAAAGATTTCCGGGTATTCCGCAAGATTTCATTGAAATTTTTAAGAATGGTTTACTCAACGGCTCTATATTTCTTGGACATATGCAATGTTAAATATTACGTAATAAAAATGAAATCAAACAAATAATAATATGATGTGTATAATAGTATAAAAAGTAATCTTAAGTGCCAAAACAGTTTCTATTAGAATATTTAAAAATATATATTTAAAAGACAAAGTTATTATATAGCCAGAAATTAAACTAAACCAGGGAAACTGCAGGAATTAACCAGAAATAAATATTCGAGCCGATAATCTCTACTAAAGTTTTAAAAAACGTTAATTTTGAAATGTTTCAGAAGAATGAGACATTTTTTAAAAGATTTCTGGGAAAATTTGAAATTATTTTTATTAAAAAAAATGAACCTTAATTGAATATTTCAAAACATTAAAAAAGATTTGAAAATGTTTCAAACAATTTTTCAAAAAAGTATTTTTTATAAGAAAATGCAAGTTTTTCAAGATTTCTAAGAATTTTAAAAGATTTCAAGAAAAAAAGTCTCTTTAGATTCCTGGAAAATTAATGAATGATGTTCTGTTAAATAAATTTAATATTTAAAAAAAATTTTTTTAAATTTCACATATTTCTGAAATATTTTAAAAAAAGAATCTAGAAGATATTAAGGCAATATTTTTTATTTAAAAATGTTTTTTTTATAATTTTGGGAACAATTTCATTAATTCTAAAATATATTTGGAAATTCTTTGGGTTCAAGAATTAAAAGTCAGAAGCGTTTGAAATAGAAGATTTTGGATAAAAATATTTTTTTTATCAACTGTGGATATATATTATAGTGAATTTTTAAAATTGAACTGTAGATTAAGGATTAACAAGTGAATAATAATTGGTTTTACAAGACGATTCGAAATCTGTTTAAAATTTAATCATTTTCAGATCTTTAACGTTAAAAATTAAACTGTTTCAATTAAAAATTCTTGGTGGTTAAACAAATTTAAATGCCCAATTTATACTTTATAAATTACTTTCAATATTAAAATAACTTCAAAATAATATATTTATAATTTAAGCCTTTTATTAAATGTAAAATATTGTTATAGATTAAAAACTGAAAACCTGAAGCGTTTTAATTAAGAAAAATAGCATTTGCCTAATATTTATCAATATTTTGTTGTTCACGTAAAATAAATGATTATAAATGAAATATTTAAAACTAAACTTTAAAAGTTACATTTTTCATTTTTCTATTTGACAAAAATTAATTTACAAGTAAAATTATTGAATTTTGATTTATAAGAAATGTTAAACACCTATAATTCCTCGAAAAATTTTTTAGAAGGTCTGGAAAGATTCAAAATTCATAAAAAATTTTTAATTATTTTAAATAATTTAAAAATAACAACAGTTTTAATTAATTCAAATGGAAAAATTGTCAGCATTAGTGTTCGAATTTTTAAATTTCATTGACCTTGAAAAATATTTGCGGGCCTGGAAAATCTCGGAAATGACCGGGAATTTTTTCATGCGATTAAAACGGCCACCCTGAATGAATAAAATTACACATAGAAAAAGCTTATGTGAAATGCCTTTTTTTTATTCGTTCTTCTATCAAAAGGAAAGTTGATATTTACAGGTGAGATATAATCGTAAATTAAGTGGACAAAAATGAGTAGACGCCCTGAATTTTTCGGGACCCCCCCCCCCTCTCTCTAAAAAAGCCTGGCGTAATAAATGGACACTCCTTTATAGAAACAGGAAAGCGATAAAAGTTAGTATGAGGAAGATAAGAGATATGTAGGTACATCCTAAAGTGGTATACTAAAATTTGATTTGCATATCAACATGAGATACCTTTATCGTCCTTGGTTTCCAGCATTGGCGAAGATTCTCTTGATTTTGGTCCCTGCAAAATGCAAATAGAAGTAGATAAATCTTTTTCAACGACCTGTTCTAAAATTTACAAGGTTTTCAGTTGAGCATACCTTCAGTCTTCTTGGAGGAGTGGGTGTGTAAACTTCAGGGGGTTTCTTTTCAGTCGAGCTCTTCAACTCTGGGAAGAGTTTCATCAAGTCGTCGACTTGTTGTAGCAAAATGTTAATGTTACGAGCTTCCGTCTGTTCTATGTGCCGTTTATTTGCTATAATCGTTTTTAGTTCCTCCCTTTCCCTCTCGTGACGCTCTTTTTCTCTCCGCATCTTCTCATTACTTGTTCGCAACTTTGCGTGGGCGTCTCTCAATTCGAGTAAATCGCATTGCAACTGAAATGTAATACAGTCGCGGTTTAACTACTGTTACTTACTTCATTAAAAGGCACGTGAATGTAAACATTCCCTTTAATGGAGTACCTTTCTCCTAAAAAAAAAGTAATATCTTTTATAAATTGCAGTTCCGGTTAGAACCAGTCATCACAGTATCTATTCTTCTTAAAAAGATGGGAAGGCTAATTTTGTTTTTAAAAATTGATGATAAAAAGGTTGTGTAAGTTAAAAATATAAAATCAATAGTTATTAGTATACTTGAATTTGTTGAACACGTCACAAATTCATATCAGTGTCCTAAAAAAGCTCATTTTTTTTCTTCTGATGACGCATCCCCTCAACTTGTTCTATTTAACAAAAGTAATAATTGTATAAATATAAATAAATAAATAAATATATATATATTTATTTATTTATAAGTATTATATAATAATGTTGATTATTAGGATAGTTGTGGGCGTCTGCATGGAAATGGCCCTTTTTGCATTTTAGGAGCAAAATGAACCCTTTGAGTTGAAAAATGTGTCATCGGGGCTCAAGTTAGAAAAACGCCAATATCTCTTAAACCAGAATATAAGGGCCCTTTCCATGCCGACGCTCACAATTAATGGTAATTTTTGAGCGAATAAAATTATTATTCTTTCGAAAATTACCATTAATTTTGGACGTCCGCGTGAAAATATAACCATCATTTCTATTCCTTGATATGCAATTAGCATACCACAGAATAGAACTGATGGTACCATACGTTCAGACATTATTTTGCTTTAATTAGACTGATTAGGCCATAAAAAATTTTCTGAACGTATGGTACCATCAGTTGGATTCCCTGAGAAACAATTATTACATCTACGAAAATGAACATTATTTAATCATTTTATTCATTTGAGAACAGTTTAAAGACACAGGACCACGGCTTAAAATTATTTAAAAAAGAAATGAAAAATATAGATTTATTTTTTCACTAAAATGTCGTCATCAAAAAAGGATTGATTAATATAAGTCAGGAAATTTGTATGTACCTGGTAAAACCTAGAATTGCCAGGGAATTTTTTAGAGAGCGTGCTTCATTTCTGTTTAAATTGTAAAATAAAATTGAATAACAATGATTTTTTATTTATAAAAGAGACTTTATGTTACTATATTTGAAAATTTTGTGACAAATTCGTTCTCTTTAAATTTAAAATAAATTTTGATAACTGAAAATCTAGCTATTTTAGTTTTGGTTTAAAATTTATCCTTTTTAGTTAAAAATTCATGTATTTGGATGAAAAATCGTGTATTTTTTTGAGAATTCGTTTTTTTGGTAGAAAATTAGTCTACTTGGTTAAAAATATATCTTTTTTGTTAAAAGTTCAACATATCGTTTAAAATTATTCATTCGCTCGAACAAAAAACCAATTTTATGAAAATTCAAATCAAATTAGCCTTTTTGGCTCAAAAATGAACTGTTTTGTCGAAAATTTGTTAAATCTTTTGCTGATAATTTAAATAGTTTAAAACTGAAAATCTAACTATTCCAGTTGAATTGACAAAATAATCATGGTGAATTTTGAATAGATTCATTGTATGGCACTGAATAGTAATCAAAAATTATAAATGAAAAAAATTGTATTTTACTTTAATAAGTTAGAATTTTGGTTTAATTTCCCCAAAGCATGTTATTCCCAATTGTTTTATTATTATTATACTGAGAAACTGATGAAAAACTGTACATAAAATTTGCCATAATTTATTTCACTGAAGGAATTCTTTTTAATTATTCATGATTTTGAATTTTTATATTCAAGAACCCAGTAGGAGTTATTAGTTGATTTAAAACCCTTTTTTCACTCCTCCGTTCTATTGTATCTATAGATTAAGTAACCGCATTATTTTTTATGTTCTACAACTATTTTGGACAACGTTGGACTCATAAATTTCCAATAAATTTATATAATGTTTGAAAAATAGAATTTTAAAATATCGGGAAAACCTTTTCTTTCTGAATTTATTAGCTCATGAAATTCAAATTCAGATACATATTGAGGTCGCTTTAAATTTCTAGTTTCTAAATTATAATAACGATTTCAATACGCAGAGCTCTGTTAAAAAAATAAAACTTTTACTATTTTTAATAATGATATCTAGAAATCCTCTAATTAAAATCCTTGATCAAAATACGCTTTCCTTGATGATATCAAATTATCCAATCTTTAATTTGCAATTCTCTCTTTAATATGTATAAGTTCGTTTCCATTTAACTAGTTTGTCTTGTTCTTAATAAAGCCGCTCATAGGTATCTATTATGCAATTAGCAGACGATTGCAAAAAGAGATTATTACCTCAATAAGCTTTTTCTTATTATCATCCTTCTCTTCGTCGAAGACCTTCTTGAGTTGATCCTGTTTTCTCTTATTTTCTAGTCGTTCCTTATCGCGTTCCCTTTCAACCTGTAAATTTGATACGAATTAGTCGGATTCGATAAAGACGTAAAATTATTGACTCGATTACACATTTTTCCTAGTTATCAAACAATCGGGGTTATTAAATTACAAGCTGCATAAACGCACTTCGAATAGTGTTTGCCGCAAGTCTCGAGCGAGCGTTGCCGTTTCTTGAAGTAATCTGTGCTGATCCTCTCTTTCTTTTTGCCAAGCAAGTTCCATACGCACTTTCAGGCCTGGAATTTTCGTTCGTCCACTCGAGAGAAGACGCTCTTCCTCCAACTGCAATGACAATCTCATTGTTATGTAAATCGGCGGCTTTTAAAATAAGATAGGAATTATTCGAAGAAAAGAATGGAACTCTCTTAAACTGAACCAGCGAAATTGTCACTGGTTGAAACATTATTTTGAATTATTATCGGTAAACCAATGATTTTTCGATTTCGACTGGGTGAACCAGAAAGTGACTCTACTGGTACAGTTTCTGCAATATACCAGTGACGCCAAATGAAATATTCAACTAGTGAGAGCTTTGATTAAATATATTATAGGAAATTTCAAAAGATTCCGAAGAATTATTAATTAATTTGATTATTTTTTATGAATTTAGTGGCGCCGGAAAGAAAGGGGGGGGGGGGGGTAAACTCTCTTTCTATCTTATATGGTAGACATAGGTACATTCAGATTTAGGCGGCATTAATTGCCCCCCCCCCCACCCAAACAAAAATTGGGGGTGCCCCCCTGTTTCGGGACCACTGTAGGGATTTTAAACATATAATAAATATTTCACTTTTAAAAGATGTCATGGGATTTTATACTATCGTAGTAGATTTTTCAGAATGTATTCACAAGAAGTGAGGTGTTTTGTAGGATTTCAAAGGGTTTTAAATATTTTAAGGAATCTTAAAAGATTCTTAGAACAATTTTTATTGATTTTAATAATTTGAAGGGATTTCAAGGCGAATGCAATATTTTAGGATAAAGAATTTTCTAGACTTTCGGAAGATATGGAACGATTTCACAGAATCTATAAGCTTTGAAGATACTTTAAAAGATTTCGAGAAGTGAGGTATTTTGTAGCTTCTCAAAGATTTAAAGAGATTTTAAATTATTTTTTGGAATTTACCCTGTATTATTATTATTATTATTATTATTATTATTATTATTATTATTATTTTAATTATTAACTCATTCTGAATTCTTTTAATTTTTTGGAATTCTTATGAATTTTTCTAATTCGTTTAAATTGTTTAAAATTTATTTAACTCTACTTAATTCAGCTTATTTTTTGAATTTTGTATGGTTTTTATTACATTGATAAATTGATCAAAGGATTTGGAATATTTTAAGGTATTTTTTCGAATAACTTGGAATTTTCCAGAGCTTTGAAAAAATGAAAAGGATTTTAAAAGATTTGAAATAATTTAGATTATTTAGAAAGATTACAAAGAATCTTTTGATTAATTTCAGTAATTTAATGAGACTTCAAACGATTTGAAATATTTGAGGGCATTGTAAAAGAGTCCCGGGCGTTTTTAAGGGCTTCAAAAAGTTTCAAAGGATTTGAAAAGATATGGAAAGATTTGAAATATTTTAGGAAATATTAAAAGAATCCCAGAAATTTTTTATTTATTTCAATAGTTTGAATGGATTTCAAAGACTTTGAAATATTTTAGGGTTCTTAGAATTCCAAGGCATTTTTAAGGGTCTTAATTTTCAAGGGTTTTAATCATTTTAAGCGATTTTAATATTTAAATTGATTTCAAAGAATTTGTTAACACGAAGTGAGGGCTTTCGTAGTGTTTCAAAAATTTTGAAAAGATTTTCAAATACTTTTTGCAGTTAATTTGAAATTCGCTCTGAATTCTTATCAATTAATCCTGAATTCCTCTAAATTCTTTTGAATTCCTCTAAATTCTTTTGAATTCTTCTAAATTCACTGAATTTTACTCAAGTCAATGGATTCTTAAAAAGTTTTCGTTTAACTCATCAAATTTGACCGAATTCTTTTGAATGATCTTTTAATTTTTCTATATCATTTCAAACTTATTCAAATCTATGAATTTTCTTATATTTTTCAATTTTTTTCTATTTATTTGTTTTATTTTTTTATACAGATTTCAGTCATTTTTCTTTTTACGTTATAAAATAGTAAGGTTTTCAAAATCTTACGAGATTTGAAATAATTTTTCGGAATTTCGCCTGAATTCTTATTAATTTACCGTGAACTTTTTTATTTAATTCAAATTAATTCAATGGATTTTCTTTAAATCTTTAAAAGTTTTTATTTAATTGATTAGAAAGTATTTTAACCTCACCTAGAGATTCTTAGCCATTCCAGTATATTCCTTGGAATTCCCTTGAAGATTTCTAAGCTTATTTTAAAGCCACTGATTTGAATGAATTTTTTAAATATTTTAAAATTGTTTTCAATTCATTTAAACTTTTTGAAATTCATCCTGAATTTTTATGAATCTCATCGAAATTCTTTTCACATTAAACTCCCCTAAATTTTTTCCAATTTCACGATTAATTTTAACTTAACTCGAATTGCTTTGAAATATTATGAATTTATGCTGGATTTTCTTCCCTTCCAGTGATTCGCTGATTAAATCAGTTACGGGATTCCATCAGTAACACTTTTCTAGCTTCTTCAACCAGTGATATTTTACTGGAAATCAGTGAGATTTCACTGGTTCATTTTAATAGAGAAAAGTTAAATTGAGGGCAAACAATACTGTACTTCATTTATGCGCGACTGCATTTCTGATAATTTTATTTGCCACGCAGACTTTTCTGATACTAATTCAGTCTTTAATTTAGAAGCCTCGAGCTTCGTTTCTGATAATTCGTCCTCCATGGAAAGAATTTGTTTCTCCAGAACGGTCACGTTCATCAGGGATGTTTCTTCATCCTGAAAATTAAAGAAATGTTATTAAGTTTTTTTTGTGATTCCATTTTAATACATTTCTGATACTTAATCAATGGAAAATTAATTTAGAAGAAAATTCAAATTAAAAATTAATCTTTGAGGTGAAGCATTACAAATTAAAGAGTTTTGAAATGCATTTTATATAATATTTAAAACGGTAAAAAACGACGAAATTTGTAGGCACATACATAATTATAAGTATTTAAAAATAAATCTGGAAAAAATCGTAACTTAATTAATAATTAATTAAAACTGATCAATATTAATTGAAATTAATCATTTCTGCAGGCTTTTGAAAAATTCCTTTACACATTTGATTTCAAAGTTTCTATCTTTGTATAAACGAACTAGTATTTTTTAATATTTAGAAATTTCCAAATACTTGAAACGATAATTAATAATTTGAAATTAAAGCGCCTGAAACTAAAATAAAATATTGAATGATCTTAAATTGGAAGCTTTCGCAACCAAATGACACTATATTAGTTAAATTAATAAAAATGTCTATATTTTGAATGCAGTGAAAAGGATTTGAATATCTATTATTTTTGAATAAAAAAATTTCAAATTTACAGAAATTGTAAAACTAAAAAAAATGAAATATACTACGAGGGTAGTTCAATAAGTCCTTAGAATGACCAACAGATGGCGCGCGAATCGCTCTAAATCATCTGTTTTCAGTCAGCACCACTCCCGACTAGATATAT
>NC_046658.1:119062867-119124218 GCF_010883055.1 Belonocnema kinseyi
AGAGCTCCAAGGAGATTATGTTGAAAAATAAAAAAAAATTTACCCAAAAAAAATTGTTTTTATACTTCATTCTAAGGACTTATTGAACTACCCTCGTACCTCTAAAAATTTTTAGAGTTATGGCCCTCAGAAGTATATTTTGGGTAAATTAAAGTAGACTCAATTTTGAGTACATAATGGCAATAAAACTCTAGCTCTAATAGTAGCAAAATTATGAACTTCTACAAGTGTAACTTTTTTTAGGCACCTTGGTTGAATATCAATGTTTGTATTAAGTTTCTCGTTTTCTGATATAGTTTGTACCTTGAAAATTACACTCAACATTGAATAGTCAACAAACGAAAGCAGACTCAATTGTAAGTAAATCTAAAAAAAAAATACGATAATTCCTATATTATTAGATGAATGGAGCTGTATTGCTCAGAAAGTGAGCTATTTCGGAAAAAAGATTTTCGGACAAGCAATAAGTAATAAACTTATGATGATATAAATGCAATCAATTAGATGTTTATACAATTAAAATCTTTGTGTATGTATAAAAAATCAAATAAAAGAGTGTACAGGCTTCGGTAAAATTATTACCTGCTTATTAAAACCGTTGATTCCGCTTATCAGTATTCTGAACGCACCTTATGATTATCAAGCGGAACGGCAAGTTCTAACGCAGAATATTCTTCATTAAAAAAGGAGATATTTAATATGTGAATTTTACAGATTCTACTGAATATAACTCAATATTTTGTACACAATATAAAATATTGTAATGGTTTTTATTTTCATTTTTCAGTTTGCGAATTCGATTTCTAAAGAAAAAAAGATTTAAAAAAACATTAGTTTATAATAAGGCATGCGGGCAGGATTTTAAAATCTCAAATGTTAAAAATTTTGCTTGGAATTGTTTCCAACAAAATAACTAAAAGAAATTTCCTTTTTTATTTTTACAACAATATTTATACATTTTATTCTTATCTTCATTTATGTGAACATCATTTTTGTGAATATTGCAAAACCTTGTAAAATATTCTCAGATTTTGAAAATTAAAAGCTTAGGAATTATAAAAAATGAATAGTTCTATTATTAATAAGCGGTTTCAATGATTTCTAAAATGTTAATAATCTATTATTTATATTTGTATGAATAAGAAAACTGTAGATGTGCTTTTTTCCCAAGTATCAGCGGGTCAATGTTACACCTTCGAATACTGGCGAAGAAACTTAGATGTGCTATGCGATATCAGCAAGTTGGCATGCAGAAAGACCGACATCGTTATAAAAAAAAAATACATCTTCACGGATATGTTTTTTACAAAGATCAGAGAACTAAGACTGCCCAGCATCTTATAATTTAGGCAGATATGCTACACTTTATTGTAGATATGATACACTTTCGTGTAGATGCACTGTTTCTATAACAATTCTTGAAAGTGGCTGTACATATGCAAATCAAGACCTAATTATCTCAAGATTTAATTAAAATTTTGGATAATGATAATGCAGTTGTGCACGTTCTTCATTTTATTCAATGAAAATGAAAAATTCGGGACAAAAACAATGAAATGTAGTGATTTAGGGAAAAGGAATTAAAAGTGACGTTTTTTTATATTTACTCTCTAAATATCAAATAGTGAAAATTTCACTAATTGAATTAGTGATTGAATTATTCACTGCTGAAATAGTGATTTTTTGGCTTTTCACTATTGAATTAGTGGTCTTCTACTGTAAAACTAGTGATAATTTCACTATTTCCAATTAGTGGATATTATTTCACTATTATTTAGTAGTTTAATTCACTATTCAATTAGTGAAGTCGAGATCGAAGTCGTGATCACGTGATCGCGGCTAATGGTGGACTCGCGCCAACCCACGCTCACATCTCGTTTGCATCGTTTGCTTCGTTTATATTTGTCACCTTGAATCATTTTTCTTTCTACGAGCGTCAAAAGTTTTAAAACAAAGGTTAGTAATATTTTCCAGTTTATTATATTTTCGTGTAGTTTTCCAGTGAATAGTCTCCTTATTATGTGGCGATATGTATATCGAGACAAAAACATTTGCTACAGAACATGAGTGCTGTGTTCGTTTGGAGGTTATGAAATTCAGCTTTCCATTCATTTTTATAGAAATAGATGAAAAGCTGATTTGAGATTTTTCTTTAGTAAGTACAGTATCAACATAAATTAATTTAATTTTTAAATATACATTATAGTTTACCTATATAACTTGTCTTGTAATATAGTTTACTGTTGGGGTTATTGGTTGACTCCAGGAAACATTTTATTTCACTGTGTAATTAGTGATTTTTCACTATTTAATAGTAGATACCTCTCAAAACCACTATTTGCTTAGTGAAATTTAACTAATTGATTTAGTACAATATTTTCAATAATTCGTAGTGACCTGCTTCTCGCTAATTCAATTAGTAAAATTTCACTATCAAATAGTGAACTTTCACTAATTCAGACTTAGAGAGTAGGAGGTCTCTCCTGAAATTATCGGACCTTGTGTTGTTACTTTGCACCTAATTCTGCTTTTGTCAAAAACAGGTATTAACCATTCAGAGAAGATTTTTTGCGTGGCCTCCTATTAGGTTAGGCGGACCTAGGAATCCTTTTTCGACTAGTGTACATAGTTGCGCAAACGCCTGACCACGTACGCGTCGCATTTCAGGATGACGGAACGCACCGAATAAAGAGTGTGCTTTAAATTTTTACAAAACTGGTCTATTCATGTTCTGAAGCCATCGTTATGGTTCTGGAAGTATATGGTGATGAGTCTATGAGTGCTACTCTGATTAAAGAGTGGTTTAAGAGTTTGGAATGTGGTTGATCTTCAGCGGAAAATCAGCCATGCTCTGACAAGCTCGCAACCGCTAAAATGCTTCGAAATGTGTTAGAATTGCGAGTGTTAAAGAATGGAAATAGTAGTTTAACAGTGAGAGAGATAGAGGAAGACCTCGGATCCCAAAAACTATTGTTTCGGAAATTTTTAATCAAGATTTGAGGATGATTTTGGGTCATTGGCGTTCACCACGACAGCGCATCTGCCAATTCATTGCAGTTTATTCTGCAATTTCTAGTGAAGCACGGCCTTCTACAACTTCAGTATCCCCATATAGTCCTGAACTGGGTACCTGTGATTTCTTGCTGTTTCTTAAATTGAAGTATTTTTTAAAAGGAAACGACTTTAAGACGTAGAGGGAATAAAACAGAAAGTGATGGAGCAGCTGCTAGATATTCCCAAATGTGACTTTAAAGAGTGTTTCAGAAAGTGTAAGGATAGCTACAAGAAGTTTCTTGGCTTTAAAATGGGAGTGCTTTGAAGAAGAGATCATCGCTACCGACCAAAATTAATTCTCACTCCAGGTTCATCACAAGGTCGGATACTTTCCGGACAGATCTCGTACCTGCTTTTGAAAAATTTTGAAGTGCTACAGCTTTTTGCGCATATTTAATATATAATGATAACCGTTCAGTTCGTGTTACTAGTTTAGATTAGTCTCGTTTTATTTTTACCTCGTCAGTTGATTTTCCATTGGATGTCGTCGAATGCCGCCGTTGCCTTGCAATCTTGAGTTCCGCAATAGTTTTTTGCGCGCCCTCCAACATGTGCTTGTAGGTATCGCGTTCGCGTTTGTACCGCGAAAGTTGTGTTTGTATGGACTGGATTTCATCATTGATCGCCGAGATCCTGTGCTCATATCGCATCTTGCATTGCGCGAGATCTGCTTTCTTTGCCTTTTCTGCATTGGCGAGAGCATTTTTCGCCTTTCTTAACTCTGACTCGAGTGCCGAGGAATCTGCCGAGAAATTTCGCTGGATTTTCGTCACGGAGTTGTAATCGTTAAGCTTACTGTTCAGGTCATCATTCTAAAACCAAAAAATCCTCTAAATTGTCATCTTCATGTCACCAAAGAATTTCAAATCAAAATTCTTCCTCTGGACCTCTCTATATGACATTTCTTGTTTTCCTTTCTTTATTATTCGAAAAAGGCAGCCAAAAGAATATACTGCTTTCAGGCTTTGTACATTGCACAACAATACTTTTTAGACAGGAATATACTTTTTAAATAACTTTTGGATTACTATTGATAATGTTGCATAATTGAAACATTTTGTAGGAAATCGGAATTGACTCAAAATATATTTCTAAGTTTTAAAAAGTTTCTAAAATAATTTTAATCTTGAGAACATTTCAAATGATTTTTTATTTAATAAAATGAATATCAAGAGAAGATTGAATTTAAAAAATGTCTAAATATTTCAAATTATTTCCTGAAATTTCGAAAAAGTATACAGAAGATTTTGAAGCAAAATGTTTTCATTTTGTATGATTACTAAATTGGTTACAAAAAATTAGTGTCATATTAATAGACATTCAGAAGTTCTAAAAAGATTTATAAATAATTAAAAACTTGAAAATATTTCACTAAATGTAAAACAAAATTGAGATTTTTGACGATTTCGAACAAAAGGTTAAATTAAATTAAACTAATGCTTGATTAAATCCTCTAAATTAAAAAAATGGTCTCTACAATTTTGTAGATTCTTTTGCGACCAATTTGACCAATTTATATTGTATCACAAATTATTTCCCCCATAAAATCGAAAAACTACACGCGCGATTGATGTTTCTAAATTATGCTAAGGTTCTACAAATCTGCAATCTGATAAACTAAATTTTGCTGTCTGAACCAAACCTTTCTCTCAGTTAGTTTTAAAGGTGAAAATCACTTCACAAAGTAAAATTAATTTTAGAAAATGTCTACAAAAGATTTTTTTGTTCTTAATTGGGACCAATGCATATTTGAAATTTGAATGAATGTAAAAAGAATTCAAGAAGAATATTTTTCTAAATATTTCTGAATTTTGATTTTTTTTATATATATTATACAATATTAGCGAGTCTATATTTAAGGAATTTCAATTATAATGCTCTAGAAGTATCTTTTTTAAATGAAAATATTGAAGTTTAAAGAACACAGTGTTTATGGATAGCTGAAATCGGAGGTTAAAAAATCTAATTTTAAAATTACAAATTCCTTAAATCTGAATCCCTCAATATTTATATTGTGTCGTTTATCGACTTAAAATGTTTTCTATTAGTAAATAAGAAATTCTGATTTTCGTTCAATTCTCTTAAAATTTCGAATGACTTTATTTTGAATTATGCTAATTTAATGAGTTGTGTTGACTTCAAGTAATTTTTTTTATCACTCAGAAGCTATATAAAAATTTTCTGGAAAATTTATGTCTATTAAATCTGTAACATAAACGGATAGTTTGAAAGATTTTCGAATTATAAAAAATATATACTTCTCATCGTAGTAGAAATTTTTTTAAATTTCTCAATCTCAATATAAGCTTCAGGGTTTTAAATGTTATATTACTCATTTCGCTTTAGACTATTTTTTTGATACTTACAGCTTTCTTCAAATCATTGAGCTGTTCTTTCATGGAACTATTTTCTCTTCTCAATCGATCAATTTCTTCTTTTATTTCATCCTGAGAATGAGTAGTTGCAGCTCTTTCAAGTTCACGTATTTTCTCCTGAAAAAATAATTTGCGCTTTATTTTTTAACTGGTACTTATAATTAAAATAATAATTAAAAAGTTAAAAGATAATTGTACTGACATCTAAATTAATTTTATTAGCGTTCCACTCATTTTCTTTGGACTTCAAAGTCTGCTGTAGATTTATTAATTCTGCTTGTACAGAATCAACTCCAGATTGCTGATGCAATAGGCGACTGCAAAAAATTTTCATGTATTACATTTTAATATTTATCGAAATCATTGTAATTTAGAAATTTAAAATTACCTGTTTAGCGTCTGATTTTCTCCTTCTAATTGCGTTCTAGATTCTACAAGTTTTTCATGTTTTACGTGCAATTCATCGAATTGTTGCAAACTCTTCTTAACCTCATTTTCCAAATCTGCAAAGTATTTTTGATCACATTAGTATTTTTAATATTTATAATTTTTAAATGAAGTATTGTATTTCAGTAAGCAGTAAATGCACACGCGCGAAGTAGGTGTTGAAGACTCTTGATTTTAATTTGATAAAATTAAAAATATAAACAATTTAGACGTCAATTATCAAACGAATTTGTAAATGTGACCATTAATTAATTAATAGTTTCGAATAAATGCGTGTCAAATTGAAAAAAAATGTTAAAAGGTTTTGAATTGAAAATAGTTTAATTCAAAGTTTAATTGCATAGTTTTTAGTTTTAAGCATTCAAAATTGAAATTTTTAATTTTTATCTGAAGAATATCTAAATTAAATATATTAAGATTGGAATTTTGCAAATTAGATCATTCAAAATTCACAATAATTAAAGTTTTATAATATCTAATGAAAAACGTTCAAAATAAAATAATAAAAATGTTTTAATTCGTAGTTATCGAATCTTGACTATTGGAAATTGAAAAATAAATTCAATGTTTTAAAGTGGAAGTAATTTCGCCATTCAAAATGGAAAGGTTTTCAAATATATCCCTTTATAATTGAATTATTCCAAAAATTGAAAGTTCAATATAAAAATAAATTTTAAATTAGAAACATTAAACATGAAAAAATTTCGACTGCGGAACGTGGAAATAAAACGAAATCGATCTTCATTAGAACTAAAAAAAAATTAATCTCCAATAGTTGTGATATTATTAAAACTTTTTTGTATTGAGACCCTTTAAAATTTCCATGATTTATAATAAACTTAAATCGTTGAAAAATAAATAATTTTTTATTTGGTGATTATAGTTTTCAAAATGCAACCATTCAAATTATATATGTACAATTAAAACTAATGAAAGTAATAAATACAAACTTTAGGATAAAACTATAATATTGACAACTCCAAAATATTGCAAACATTTTTAATTAAAGCAATTATTCAATTATTGAGGATTTTGAGCCACACAATTTTTAACTTTTAAATTACAAATCGTTTAAATGACATTGAAAGTTAAAAATTGAAATAAAGAATACAAAACAAGATGGCTATATATATTGCCAATGTTTGAACTTGCTAAGAAATTTTGATTTTTTTTTAAGTTGAGTTGAATATCTAAAATTTTTGGCCATTTTAAAATAAGAAAAGAATTCAATTTTTAATGCCGGTTTCTAAAATATTCTCATTTTTAAGGATTGGAATTTTCGAATTTTTTTTTCTTCCATTTTTAATAGAAACAAAAAATTTGCGAATTCTTAAATCTGAAATAACTGTAGTAAAAAGGGTCTAAAAAAGTGCAAAATTAATCATTTTAAAATCAGTCACAACGCATTTCCACACGAATAGAATCACAGAAGATTCAATGTTGAAAAAAATTAATGAATAATAATTTTATTTCTTATTAATTTAGGAAATTAAACATTAGATAAACTTCCTTACTTAATATCCTTTCGTTGTATGTTTGCTTCATCTCGTTCATTTTTTTGGTACTCAAGCCTGTTTTTTCCAGGGACGCTATTCGTTTTTTAAGAGTAGTAATTTCTAAGTCTTTTGATTGCTTGTCCTTCTCTGATAAAGTTTTTAATTGGTCTTTCTCCTTTTTAAATTTGTCTAATTCTGTAGTTAAATCTGCAATTTTTTTCGACGAGGTTGACTTCATATTTTCAATTTCTTGCATCTTCAGCTTTAAATCCCCTTCAAGTTGAATTTTGGTTTGTTCAACCTGTTTCACAAAAAATTTCATAAATCGATATTAACAATATACCAGGTAATATAAATATTCAAAAAACTTACTGAGGCTAATGCTTTTGAAATTCTAGTTTCCTTTTCTGTAAAAGATGTTAAATCTTCCTGTAACTTTTTATTTCTTTCCTTTTCTTGAGCCAATTCCTTCCTCAAATCACTCAATACTGTTTCCATTTTTGCATTATCTTTTTTAGAAGAAGTTGCAGTTTCTACAAATGGAAAAATATTATTTCAATCTTTCTTATTCTAAAATAATTTTATTTAATTTTCTGAAAGTAGATCTCACCAAGGTCCTTTTTAAGCTGGACAACTTCATTATAAACTTTAAGCTTTTCAGCTGATAGCGACAGAAGTTTGGACTTCAATTTTTCCTTTTCTTCTTGCAATTTTCCTTTTTCTACATCCCAAGATTTTCGCTCAATATCCGTTAAAGCGATTGTATCTTCTAATTTCTTATTTACTGAAAACGGATCTTATTTTAAAAGATTAGTTTCGGTTTCATTTTTTTAGAAAAATAGGTTTAAAAAATTAATTCCTAATTTATTGGAAAGCCATGATTATTATTAGCCTTAATAAAAATGGTCCTTACTGCTTTGAAGCTCTCCATTTTTTCCATCTTCAGTTTTAGGTACTTTGGACTTTTTCGTCTCTTTTTCACTAGATAATTCCTTCAACGTTTTTTCTAATTTCTCTTTTAAGAGTCCATGCTCTTTTGATAAAGTTTCATACTTTAAATTGGTTTCGTTTGCTTTCGAATTTCGAAGACCAACTCCACCACCTTCAATAGCACTTACGACCATACCAAGAACATCACCTAAAAATTGTAATGAAAATAATTAAAATAATTGGACTATCATCTTTTCCTTATCGAATCTGAAAAAATGTTGTAATGATATGACTCAACAATCTGGCAATAATTGTAGTTAAAAACCTATCTGACTTTTCACTTGAAATGATTTTATATCTTAAATTCGAAATGTTAAGTAAATTTATTCAAAATATTAGGTATGTTTTATTTTAGTGCTTTTTAAACGAAATGAGTATTTTTGAGAAAAAAAAATAATACAAAATAATAAAGTTTCCACGAATACTTGAAATTCCTAAACTTGTAGGTTTCGTTAATACTTTTTGCTTGAAATGAGCACTTTTGAAGAAAAATGATCATTAAGGTTCCTGATTTTCAACAATTTTAAGTTATGTTAGCGTTTTACACTTGAAATAGGTATTTTTAATAAAAACTTATTAGATTTCGAACATCAAAAGTTATTCAAAAATTTATGATTTTCGCTTTTGTTATCGTTTTTTACAGGAAGTTTAGATTTTTAAACAAAAACTAATAGATTTTGAAAGATCATAATTTTTTATTAATTTAAGGTTGTGTTAGCGTCTTACACTAATTTATATTCAAAATCGGTTATTTCAATAAAAACTTGAAAACGTAGATTGAAAAGAAGTGTCACAAGGATTTAACAATTGTATGTTACGAGTATGTTGGAGTTGAACTTCGGAAATCGTATTTTTTAGTTTGAAAAATCATTGATTTTAATGGAGATAAATTTGGTTGTACATTTATAAGTTAAGATAGCGGGTTTCGACGGAAATATTTATAAAGAAGATTTACAACTTGGGAACAATTTACGGATATGTTTACGATTTTACCAAAAATTGGTTTTATCAAACAAAAACAATTAAATTGCAAAGAAAAAATACAATTTGAAACAATCTTTTGTTGAAGATTAATAAATTTTTTTACTTAATTTATAATCTTTTATTTTCTTGTTTTTAAATACGGAAAGCAATACTTTTAGATAGCAAATCATCAGATTTCAAAGAATGTGTACAATTTTAGGTTAGGTCAATTGAATCGAAAAAATAAGTTTGCTTTGATATATTCTTTAAATATACAATTATGACTATACACGGGACTAGAGCTAATAAAAAATATTGAAAATTCGCAAAATATCGCCTATTTCATTTTCCCCCGAAATTTTCACTTATTTTTTGTAGTTTTTCACCTGTCAAGAAATCGAAAATTATTATTTTTAATTGATCTTAGTTCGAACTGTAGCCACAAATCTGGTGAAGATATGTGCAAAACATAGGTTTACCTGATTACAAAATTTAAAAAAATTTTAATTCAATGCTGGGACTATAGCCACGAATTTGCTGAAGATATATGCAAAATTTGAGCTCAATCGATCCAATGATTTTTAAAACATCATATAAACCACTTCAAGAAACGTAGTTTAAAAAATTGAATTCTCGTTTGTAGGACAAACTAGTAAAAACAACGAATTTAAACTTCACAACATTGACGAAAAGGGCAAGAATTTCTTATATTTTTCTAAAGGTCTGAATGCTTTGCTGATACTGGAAGCATTTAGTGTCAAAAGAACCTCAAAAAAATTGTATCACCACTTTTAATAGAAAACTTATAATCTAAAAAAATGTATTGCCATTTAATAAAAATTTTATTCTAAGCTTAATTAATTACACCTTAAAGAATAAAACAGTTTTTTTCGCCAGAAATACTATGAAGTTCAAAATTGGGTTTTAATAATTATTTTATATTTTAATTTCAAAATTGCGTGACATTTTTGTTTGCCTAATGAAATAAGGAGATGTAATTTTATCAAACCTATTTCCTCATCTATATCGTCCATCATTTTTTTTAGATGAACTTTTGACTCCAACTCCATATTTTTCTTCTGTGATTTGTTTTTGTACTCGTTGCCGACTTGCTTCAAAATATCTTCTATCTTTTTCGCCTGAAAAATTGACACCCTACATTCATTGTTGAATATTTATATGATAAAATGGAATATTTAAATACTTATAATTTATATTACTTGGTCATATTTTTTCTCTAAATCGACTTTTTCCGTCTCCAGTTGCTCGGCTCTTCTTTCAAATTTCCTGAGCTTGAAAGAGAGAATTCGACAATTTTTGTTCGATTGCTCCAAGTTCTTTCTAAGACTCGAGTACTCATCTGCCTGTTCATCCCTGGAATATAACGTTATATTTTATTAAATAAATGTGCTTGATTAGGGGGTAGAAATACAATGATTGAGTGCATAAACTAAAAAATGGGTAATAAAAATATTGCCTGAAATTATCTTGCATCTCGTAAATTTCCTCTTCCATTTCTCGGATTTCCTTTTTCATGTCTTCGTTCTCATCCATTAGAGTCTCGCAGAGAGTTTCGGCTGCCTTTAATTTTGATTTCAATTCCTCGCTCAATTTCTCCCTTTCACTTTTGTTTGTTTTTTGGCTTAGTTCTTTTTCCAGGTTTTTTAGTTTAGAGGAGAGACTGCCTTTTTCTTCACTGAGGGCTAAACAATGAAAGAAGAATAGTCAATTAGAAAAGTACATTTTTATTCAGTGATATTATATTCAAATGTCATCAGTTTCTATTAGATTCTTAAATCACAATGAAAAATTGGACACGAAAAGTAGATTTAAAATGCCGACGGTAGTAGATAGATTTTGATTATTGAATCGTCGAGGCCTCGAATGTTAAGAATGAAGGGGCGCATTCGCTCTCGGATGGGTGACCGGTTCGTAATTCTCACTTATGTTAGTCGTGTGTGGACGACGTTGAACGACTGTCGATCGGGGAGGTTGGATGCCGAGGATGAATATGGGCAATCAATGCTATCGAATGTCTACATTTAAACTCGTCTGTCAGTAACCGGCTGTCCTTAACAGTTTTGGTTTTCTGCAGTTTTCGATCTCCCTGTCCAAATATTCAGGCTAATGTGAGCGCTTTTAATAAAAATCCAGCTGCAGACGTCGAGGGTACTTAGGGTTTGGGAAGGGATGTTAGCTGAATAGTTTTTTTATTCTTCAAATTAATCATTCTTTTATGTTTAGGATATAAATAGGTTTGAATTATGGCCAAAAGTTGTATTCATTAAATTTATCATATGAAAATAAAATTTCTAAAATTCATTGTCTCTAATCTCATGTAGCACAATACTTTTCATCAGCGCTAACTTTAATACGTTTTATTGGTAAAGAAAAACCTTCAAACGAATTAAAAATATAACAAAACAGAAACAAATAACTTACCTTTATAATAATAATATTCATTTCACAAATGAAAATTAAATTTTCACTATAAAAAATGTAGGTTTTATAATCATGATACTAATGTGATTTTACACTCAACTAAAATATGCACTTGATAACCAATATTAAAATTAATTCTTTATTTCACTTTTTATATAGGATATTTAAAAAAATACTTTAACATTTTTTAAAAATAAAATTATACAAACTGTTTTTTTAACAAAATAAGATCCAATGAATGTTTTTCTTTGAGTCAAACAAATTTTTATTCTATATTTTTAATACGGAATTAATTTAATACCAAATTTGCTTTCAAATATTATAATTGCTGTGTTTTATTTTGTCTGTTCTTTTGCAACCGCTACTTTTAATTTCTAATCCGAAATTGGTAACAAGAGAACCCAAAAATATATAATAACTGCGTTTTCGTTTCGCTTTAATTAGTTCAGAACTTGTCATGCACACAAAGTTGCTTGAAAATAGATTTTTGTTTAATTGAAATATTGTTTTAACCAAAAAAAATTTCAATGAATTCAAATAAAATTTTTTAAATTCATTAAAAATTTATTACAATCAAACAAAAATGGATTCAAATAAATTTACTTGTTTTCAACAAACAAATATTTTTCTCGTCTATTTTTGCTGATAAAATTAATGTTTATACAATATTGTACATATTTTATAAATTTTTTTTACTTTCTTTTTATTATATGTAATATTTTACAGTACATACATCCAGACTTGCTCCTGGATATTCCTTAAGACCCTTACAAAAATTAAAATCCTCGAAGTAGCTTAAAATCCTCAAAGTCCCATAAAAATATTTTAAGTTCGGTTGAATTCTTTAAAATCTCTTTAAAATTAATTGAAATCTTTAAAATCCATGGTAGTCTTTCCGAATCTTTCGAAATTGCTCATGATTTATTAAAATCCATTAAAGTCTCTTACAAGCCATTAAAATTCTTAAAAATTTCTTAAAAATCATTTAAAATTTCGGTAAATCTGTTGAAATCTTACGAAATCCTCTAAAGTCAGTGGATCTACATTAGGGTGTTTCAAAAAAACGCTTTTCGAGCGACAGGGCAAGACCCCCCCCCCCAAGTTTCCTAAACTTGGGGGGGGGGCTGAAAATGAACGATGGAATTTAGAAAGATCCCTGGATTAGCGAAAATGAATATCCTTGACCATTTTCCATATATCGGGAATATCGTATAGTCAAACCTCTAATAAGTACAGCTATAATAGGGATATTAAGCGGAAGAGCACCGGTGCATTATGGGAGCAGCGGAATAAAATGGCGACGGCTTAATGGGGAGCAGTGACAGTTCAGATTTACTTTGGACAATTAAATGCTTTTTACCACTTGAAATGTGCGTGAATGTTAATATTAAATGGAGTTCCTGATGTGGTAATAATAATTTACATTTGTTTCGATTGTAGGCGATAACTATATTGAAATATCAAAAAACGCCATAAAAACAACAAACTTGACCTCCAAATGCATTATATGGATTTCAGGGAAATTCATTCTCGCGATACCAGATGAAAGATTGGCTACTGTAAGTTAATATATTTCTGTAACAACTAAATTTTTTTCTAATCTGAAGATAATACAATTGTACATAATCTGTCGAAAATGATAAAATCTCGAACTTATCAATTTTGTCCCAATAACTGATTTACGAGGACAATTTACATAAAGTAACTAAATGTTTAACTCTTCTAACTAAACGTTTTACCTAATCTAAGCGGACACTTTCTTTGAGTTTAATATCTTCTCGAATTACTCGTTCGCCTCAAGAATTTTTTTCCGTTCAGGGTTTCATCGAAATATAACAAATTTTTAAGGGGTTCAATAGGAGTGTCTACGAAATAAAACCATACTAATAACTTTCATTTCCAGCCCAACCCCACCCTCCCTGCAGTGCCCCAAATATGACACAAGAATAAAAAAACTACTACTACTACTACTATGAAATAAAATAGAACACATACAGTTATGTTTCTGACTGTATCGTGTATAGAAAGAATAAACGTGCCACTTTCTAATTGTTTAAAGAAATATTATTTGTTTCAATAATTACTTTTCTAAGCTTACTTTTAAAATCATAATTAATTGTATGCATTCTATTTTATAGTGGAATGCCTGGCTTAATTTTTAGAAAGTTTAAAATTAAACAATAACCAATAGTTTAAATAATTACATAATGTTTTCAGAAAAATTTGTTACTCCAAACCATGACAAAATATTGCATTTCAATCAGAAAAGACAATTTTTTCTACGTTTTTGGGGAATAAATAATAGTCTAAATAATTTTAATTTGTTTAAACAATTGAAAAATGTTTGAGAAGTCCTAGTATTTATTCAAATTGTCCATTAGGAATTATTTGTACACAAAAGACGACGGAAATTGCTAAAAAGCAAGAATAATGCGTAAAAGTGTAGTTTTTTTTATTTTTGGATAATATTTGAGGTACTGCGGGGTGGGTGGAGGCAGTGTGGAAATGAAAGTTATTTACATGGTTTAATTTCGTAGACACTCCTCTAAATCCATAAAAAACTTGGCATGTTTCGATGAAACCCTGGAACATGAGTTCAATTTTTCGAAAACTTAAAATTTCGCTATGTTAATTAAATGGGATTTTGAAGTGCCCTCTAGAGCGATGAAAAAATGGTGCAAAGCACTTTTGGACCACCCAAATATACATACTTTGGAACATTTTTTAATCTCTTGAAATCCTTTGAAACCCCTTAAAATTTTTGAAAATATTGATTAATTCCTAGAAATTTTTTCAAATACAGTGAAACTTTTCTATAGCGCCGATTTTGGGGCTGTCGGTGGGTGAGATCTAACTAATTATAGTCAACTCCGCTTTTGTTTGTTCACGCATGGGTGCTCGCCTGATGTACAACCGCTAACCCAAGGCACCCCGCGCAGCTCCTGTTCCACCTACTTGTGGCGCAACGTCAATTCTTAGAAGGGCTATAGAAGGGAGCACTATTAAAGGGTTTCACTGCATTCTGAAATCCCTTCAAATATTTGAAATCTTGTCCCGTAAAATCTCTTTAAATAGAAAATAATACTTGAACTCACATGAAATCTTTAAAATCTCACAAAAGTACGGTACAATCATTTAAAATCTGCGAAAATCACTTAAAATATCTAAATGTCGGTAGAAATCCTATAAATTCTGTGAAATATTTTGAAATCTTATGAGATCACTTTAAATTTTTCTAATTCTTTTAAAGTTTATTTAGGTCTTTAAAATCCGTGGGAGTCTTTCTGAATCTCTTGGAATCCCTTACAATATATTATAAACCATTTTAATATTTTAAAATCCATTAAGATTCCTCGGAAATCTCTTAAAAACTTTAATAGTATTCGGTAATGCTTTGAAATTTCAATTAATTTTATCATATCTTGCGATATCTTCTTTATATCTCTTAAAATCCGTTTAAATCTGTTGAAATCCTATAGGATCTTTTCCTATTTTCGAAATCCCATTAAAATGCCCTGGTATCCTTCAGTTTTCGTAAATCCCTTAAAATAATTTGAAATTCCTTAAAAAATCCATCTAAATCCTTCGGTACCTCTTCAATTCTGTTCAACTCGATGAGATTTCTGGAAATCTGGTTAAATTCTTTAAAGTCCTTTAAAATCTTGTAAAATCCCATGAAAAATCGAAATTCTCTCTGAAATATTATTATGTAATTTCTTTAAACTCTTCAAATCTTTTGAAATCATTTGAAATCCTACCCTAAGACTGTTTTAAGCTTGTTTCATTCAGTAAAAATTTTGTAATTCTTTAAAATAATTTATAGTCTTTTGAAAAACCTCAGAATCTATTGCAATCTGTTGAAATACTTTCAAATATTGTAAATCCCTTAAAATCTTTTTTATTGTGATAATAATTGATATTTTTTTAGATATTGAGTACAAAATATAAAATCTTATTTAAAAAGGATGGGGGTTCAGAAAGATCAGACGACTTCTTACAACAGGTTGCCTACAACTAATCATGCGTAATTATACAATTTGAGCTTTTCCCTTCATAGAGGATTTAATTTTAAATTGGACAATTACGTTTTATGCAATCATTTGAAAGTGCATTAAATCGTGTATTTGGTGCAAATTAAGATTAGTAATTATATTTAGAAGACCCACCTACAGTTTATAGTGAACCTACAGTAGACAATCACTAATTAAATCACAGCTATGTCTCAGATAATTAACTTTGATTTTAATTTATTAACGTATATAGTCTCCTAACTATTAATTAAATTAAATTGAATTGAATTAATTATTTTATGTATATTAGTATTTAAAATTAATGTTTATCTACTGCAGGTGTTTTCTATATTGTAGGGTGGTCTTCCCTACCTCGGTGAAATTTTAAAATGTAGTATAAAATTATGAATGATTATTTAAATTACCTTCATTCTTTGCTTGGAGTTCTTTGATAGATTTTTGGAGTTTCATTACGTCATTGCTCGTACTTTTGCCATTTGAGACAGAATCCATGCTCGATAGACGGCGAAGTAAAATTTCGCTTTTTTCTTTTTCTGCCCTTTCGCATCTTACTCTCAGATCATGCAGTTGTGCTCTCAATTTTTCAGTTTCATTCTGGAATAATGATTTTATTTCAAAGATCTTAATAGATATCTTATTCCTATTTGATACCAGAAAACTATAAAGATTGACATCAAAAATAATATATTTTGAATTACCTTTTCTGTTTTTCCACCTTTTCCATTTACGGAATCAACTGAATTTTCCTTCTCGCCTTTCGATGATATATCAGCCTCAGTCGTACGTGATTTTCTGACCTGAAGATTAGATTTTATTTATAAACAATAAATCTTCCAAAATATTATTTCTTTCTTCATTTTTAATCAGAATAAAGCACATCAAGTAGAGTCTTACAAATTCTGCGCAGTTAAATTTTTGATTAAAAGTAGAGATGCTATTACACGAAAAAAAAGAAGAGTCTGATATAATCCTACAGAATGGTTATAGTAATTATTTTTCTATACAATATTTATCCAAAATCTTGTGAGATTTGTGGAATTTTTGCATGATTAACCAACAATTTCTATCAGGTTTACGAAAAATGCCCGTAAATCTGTTAAATACCTATATCGATTCTTAAAAGATTACAGCAAATTAACAAATTTTTTATCTCCGTCTAAAGTCGCTATAAAATATTAGCGAGAACCACTCACAAGTACATTAATCAGAGACTTCTAATTTTAAGTATCTTTCTAAAAGCACTCAATGAATATCTGAAAACTTCACCCAAAAAAATGGCATGTTGCCAGAATCAGATATACGTCAGTTACGAAGAAGTACGGGTTCAGAACACCAAGAATCAGCAGCTGGGACCATGAAAGTTCACATATTCTTTATCTTATATTTTATCAAATACTTTTTAATAAAATGGACTTAGTGTCTCCAAAAATGTAAAATTATCACACATTTCATTTTTGTTCATTCTAATCATGATAAATTTGTCATTTTATTAACACAGTAATGATAGCAACCCGTTGCATATCATTCTGGTTATCAACCAGATTAAAATTATCCATTTTTGCTGATCTTAAATTAATTTCTGCACAACTTCATTCACAACTGTAGAGTGGCTATCGTCATATCTTTTATTAAGAGTCGTAGGTTAGGCATGACCGACATACTATTTATAAAATCAGGGATGTTCTAGAAAATTTGGAATTTTAGGGAAGGAAAAAATTCCAATTTTCCTGTATTGGGCTATAAATATATGAGGCTCTGAAAATTTATTTTTTTCTTTCTCAATCTGTTTCTTTAGATTTATCTAGTTGCGACTTCCACATCCGAAAGCTTGACAACCTTTTAGGACGAACAGAAAGTTTTCGAGAAAGCCTTAAACTTTAAATCAATTTTTAATTACAAAAAAAAACTTTTCAACTTTTTTAATTTTTTACAAAGCAGTTCAACTCTGAACAAAGTATTGAATAGCCAAACAAAAAAGATCAACTTTCAACTGAAAAAGATCAATATTCAACAAAAAATATAATGGTTAAATTCTCAGTAAGAACATTTTTTTAACCAAAGAAACAAAGAATTATTAGCAAAGGAGTTCAAGTTTTAACCAAGTAGTTGTTTAACCAAAAAAGATTTAAATTTTAAATAAAAGACGAATTTTCTGCAGAGCAGGTGAATATTCAACTAGTAAATATGAATTTTAAATAAATTAATTAAACCAAATAGTTAAATTTTCAACTACATAATTAAACTTTTAACCAAATAACACAATTCAAATAAAAACATAAACTCTCGACCAAAAATATAATACTAGTTTTCAATGAAAAATAATTAGTTTTCAAATAAAAATAGTTTTGATTTTTAAAAAAAGAGATGAATTTGCTATCACAGGAGATGAATTTTTGACTACAATTTTGAATTTTCAACTAGAATACTTAAAATTTCAAATAAAAAAATTTAATTTTACACCAAATAGTTGAATTTTTAATAAAAAAAACCATGCATTGTAAACCAAATGATGAATTTTTAATTTCAACTTTAAATTAAAAAAATTCAATTCAACGAAAAAAAAAGAATTGGCGACATAATACTTGACTACTTAACCAAAATAAATTTATTTAGAATAAAATATTTGCTTTTTGAACCAGTGGAGATTAAATTTCTACCAAAAAGATTAAATTTGTCAACATAAGTGTTAGATTTATTTCAAGAAAAACTCGTCAGTCAAGAGAAATTTTTAAAAATCAAATTTTTCAATTTTCAAGCTGAATTCTTATTTCAAAAAAGTGAATTTTCTACAAATCAATTAAAATTACTTTTTAACCAAATTGTTGGAATTTCAACGAAATAATTAAATGTGCAAACAAGGAATAAAACTTTCAACGAGAAAAGATCAAGTCGCAACTGAAAATATAAAGTTTACTTTTTAATTAAAATAGGGAAGTCGGTGTAATCATTGGCCACTTAAAGAGTTTTTATAGTTTAAGCGTTTTCAAAAACGTAGAAGATAATTTATATTTAAAGAAATGAAAAATAATTTGAAAAACACATTTATTGACAATTAAGATTCGCAAGGCAAAGTGCCAAATAATTATATACATAGTCTACAAAAAGTTTAGACAACTTTGAATGAATTTTTGGCAATAATATTAATCCTTTGCTTTTCAGATACTATAGCCAATAACTGTGCTTCCGCATAATTCACGAGGCCATTGGTTGGCACCCATTTCCCAAAATGCAGAAATCATTTTAAAGTTTTAATACAATTTTATAGTGTAGTTTTAATCGCCAAATTCAATTGAAATCCAAAAGTTTTTAGTTAAATCTATCGTAACAGCTATCAATAGCTTTTCGCTTAAATTCCTCACTCATATAGTATTTTTTGTTTTATTTTAGTCCGGCATTTAAACCCACTGCACTACTTATTAGTAGTTTTATTGGTGAGTAATCTTTCATATAAGCATATTTAAATGAGGTAGACAATCATTGGGGGTAGGGGGATATGACTGTACCGATTACCCTAATAAATCTTCAACTCTGAAATAGTTAAATTTTCAGGTAAAAAAATTAATTAAAGAAAAGTATTCAACTCTGGAAATTAGGTTTTCTCTTTCTAAAAGTATATCTATAGTTCCGAGTGTTCCGACTCATATTTCCGGAAGATTTACAACTTCCTAAGACCAACAAGGAATGTTTTAGAAAATCTTGAATTTCAGGATGGAAGAAAAATTCTAATTTTCCTATATTGGGCTATAAATCTCTGCGTTTCTGCAAATTCTTTCCTTTGCCATCAAACTTAATGATCAGTCTTTAAAACAAATGTAGGGAATTTCTTCGAAAGCTGAGGTTTTAGTGTGCACCTTGACGGTCATGACTTTGATGTGGCCTATAACAACTGACATTCAACAGTTGCTACTCAAGAAAAAGCATGACAGGCAATAATTGATATTGAGAATCGGATCATTCTCCTACGCAATTTGTTGGCCAAATAAGAAATCCGTAATCTGTATGAAAGCATTTCATATCGTTTTTCTAGAATAATTTGACAAAGGGCCTGCCAATTACCAAATACAATAAGTAAATTTGAAAAAGTTGCTTCTTAAGAAAAATGTGAAAAAAAGTAAGAAAAAATGATTATTTTCCCTATAAAAGGGGATAATTTTATATGCATAAAAGAGTGATGCATGCATTATCAGAAAATAATATTTCTGTATCACCCTAATGTACTTCATAAAGTCATTCAATAGTATTTAAAAGAATTTCTTTTACCTGTATAATAAACTCAGCATCTGTATCGGAAGCATTTCCATTACTCTTGTTAATGACACGGCTGATTTGCAATTTTTGCGGTCTGCTAATGGCGCTCTCATCAACTGAGTGGCGTCGAAAATTTAAGCTGTCAGATTGAGATCCAGCGTACGTTTTAGGCCGTATAGTTTTATTTTTCCCAACGATGAGAAACTCCTCGGTGGTATTATCCGTGACAGAGGTGAGATCTAGTGCCGAGTTCCATGCAACTGTTACTTCCGGTGTGATGTAGCTTTTTGACTCGTCTTTTAATAAATTTGACGTTGACGCCCACGTCCTTTTGCTGTCGGAATTCTCAGCAGAGCTGAATATGCGACATAGCATTATAAATGTGCACAAGGGTGCATTCACAAACAAGCATAATTAATTTGTATTCCTTAAGGGGATACCATACCTCCACTTAATTTCCACTTTGCAAGAAAATGTGATAACGATTTGTTTTCTCTTTTATTTTATGGAAGTGAGCCTCATGCAGCTAGAAATCTCAAGTTCTCATAGATCATGTCAAATTAAAATAATTCTTTTGAAGTAGCAAAGATTAGTTAGTGTCAAGTCTAGGATATATTTACAAATTGATCTATGATGGAATAATCGTATTTTTTATTTAGAATATAAATTGCTATTATTGAAAAAAATTATTTTAAACTGAATGAAAGTTGGTCAATTCTTAAGCAGGTGAAAGAATAGAAATTCATTTGGTCCGTATTGTTTTAGCGGCTAATGGGAAATTATTTACGAGATATTAGCAATAACATTTTTTTCTAGATTAATGCGAAATTTCGATAATTTTGATTATGTAAACATTATTTCTCCACGTAAAATTGAAGTGGAGAATGCTAAATGGTGCTAACTCCAATCCGCCTAATTTTACAGAAGAGACAACAAACCTTTCTATACAGGAACAATATACAACCGATTGAGGAAATATTTTTTTATAGAGAATGGATAAGTTCAATAACCATTGTGTGAAAAAATAGATTTCGCTCTCCTAATATCCCTCCCATTACATTCCACTTCTTTACTTCTCCTTTCCAAAGTCCCATTATTGATCCAACTGCCCCCACTTTCCCCACTGTCAGTACTTCACTTCTTTTACTTCCTCATCACTCACTTCCCCTTCTTGGGAAAAAGTACGATAGGCGAAAGGACGCACACCGGATAACTAGCCGTGATGCAAGAAATAAAAAAGTACATAAATCGTCAAGAAAATCATATTAAATAAATGTAAAGGTTTCGTAGGTTATTAATACGTAATTTTATTAAATCGTTTAGGTCTATCTGATACTTTCCCTTCCCTAATCCCCTCATTTTGCCTATTTTCCTTACCCTCCCACAATTCCAATTCTCTCACTTTCCCTAATTTTCCCTCTTATACGTCCCTTTACTTCCCCTAATTCCCCTACTTCTCTCCATTCAATGTGCTCGGTAACAAGTCCATAACAATTAAATATTTCAGTACACTTCACTCCCTGAGTAGGGATTCTCTGACATTCAAAAGTATTTGTATACATTTAACTGACGCACCTTAGGGCAAACAATTGCAAAATCTTAATTTTTCAATCAAATAAATGTAAGAAGGCGAAAAACTATGATTTGTGAAGAAAATGCTATCTTGCCAAGAGTTTGCCATTTGTCTTCACTAAAGCTTTTTATTCAAGAAATAAATTAATAAACGCCTCGTGCACGATTTTTAGTTAAATTAGGCCAGCATTTGAAAACATTTATTATAGGTATGAACATTTATGAATAAATGAACATTGTAACCGTTTTCAAACACGAACGGAATATTTCTTCATTGAAAAGTATTATTACACACGTTAAGCATTATATTTAGTAGTTACACTTGAATACTGTAAAGTAGTTTTGAAAATAGTTATAAACATTTAGTCTAGAAAAAATGCACAATTTAGCCCTTTTCTACCTAAAATTACAGGGTTTTCAGAAAAAAGTATAATTAGATACTCTGCACATTTCATATTTAGTTAAATTGAACCAGTATTTAAGAATTTCATTAACTTTTATAAACATTTATGAGGTTCAAATTGATCTTGAACAAAGCTAAGTAAAAAGCTAAGTAAAAGTACTATGTGTATTTTTCTTTTAAAAAATGCACAATTTAGCCAGGTTTAAACCTCAACGCTGTGTTTCGGCACATGAAAGTATTATTAGTAATCCTTTTTGCGAAAACACAGTGCTTGTAGGTCGAAAATGGGTCAAAATGTTCATTCATTCATAATTAATGTTTACAAAAATTTGAAACATTGTTGAATATACTAACGCAGTTACCTAATTGTAAATCACGATGTATCTCGTAATCCTTTTCCTCGAAAGAACAATCCTTGCTGTTTGAAAAAGGGCTAAAATATTAATTTTTGTTTATGATAAATGTTAATAAGAATAATAAGTGTTGTTAAATTTTGAAAAATCTAACGGTGCTTTCGCCAAGAAAAATGGATAAATTGTGCATTTGTTTAGAATAATTGTTTATAAAAATTATATAAAATATTCATTATATGTTCAGCAATAATTTTACATAACAAAGTAATGTCTACATAAGAAATGTTCGAAGTTTTTTAGAGAATTTGTTTATTGCTAATATTTTGTAAATTGCTTATCGGCAACTTAAAAACATACGTATCTAATGAAATACAATATTATCTCGCTTATTTTTTAGTCCCATCAAAATCGATGATCCATGATGAATTACCATGATAATTTGTTCTCAGTCAGTAAACAACAACTGGAGTTTTAGTGACTTTTTAATGATTTTCTGTACATTTTCTCTGAATAAAATCTTGAAGAAAGTCACTGATTCTTACTGAAACTCCAATAATTCAAACTGACAATGTGGGTACAAGTTTTGTGTTGTTTAAAAGATAATATTGTACAATTTTTCGAACCTGTTACATCTACATATTTTAAAAAGATTTCCTAAAAAAGTACTAAACGTAATAGAATTATTTTAACGAATGATAATTGTCCTTATAAAAAAAATCTTTAGAAAATTAAGTTATTTAGTGAGTCTTATTTGGCATATTTCTAAGTAATTTTCATTACACAATATTTTTGAATGCATTGGAACAAAATATTTCGAGTAATTTTTTATTTTAAGTTTTATAATCTTTCAAGGAGGGGTTTATTGTATTCTTTTAAATCATTTTTGCAGTATTACAAAACACTTACCTTTTTGCTGATTGTTCACGTACGGACAAACTAGGTGTCGACGATGTTGTGTCTTTTATGCTTCTGCTTTTTCCCCCATGATCCTTGTAATCCCTAGAACATTTTTTTTGAAAAAATCCATTAAACTTTATTTCAAAAAAACCTACAGATAATTTTTAGTTAAAGGGGTTTGAAACCCTTAACAGTTAGAACCAATCAAATGTGCGGCTTTCCACGTTGTTAACTGCAGCGTTTTTATTTAACTTTGGGATAAAAAAATATCTTTTGGATTTGTTGTCAGCGTGGCCGCAGGTTAGGGAAAGCCTGGGAAATCAGGAAATTTTGTTGGTTCGGAAAATGTCAGAGATTTTGAAAAAAGTTTTGAAAAGGCACAACATTTTAGAACGTAATTGGAACGTCCTAAAAACGGTTTTTAGACGTACAAGTCAAAAGACGTCATTTGAATGTTTTAAAAACTGTCCTAAGTAAGGCCAAATAATGTTCTTAAAACGTTTTATGTTCCAATTACGTCTTTGCAACGTCTCTGGAACATTGTATCTTTATGGAACGTTATATAGACTGACTTAGGACATTTTTAAGCCGTTCTAAAGATGTTCTTTAACGCTTGTGCCCACTGGGTTCCACAAGAGCTTTAAAAAGATTCGAGGGATTTGAAAATATTTCAAAGTAATTCGAATATTTTAATGTATTTTATAAGATTTTATGGAATGTTTGATTGATTTCAACGATTTGGAGGAATTTAAAAGGATTCAAAATGTTAAGGAGTATTTTAGTATATTTCAAAGTGTTTCCAAGAGGTTTAAACAATTTCAAGGGGTATTTAAAAGGGTTTTAATGAACTTAAGGAATTAAAAAATTGTGAAGTGGGTGTATAAAATTTCTAATATTTTGAAAGATTTTGAATGATTTTACAGGATCCATAAGGTTTAAAATTTTTTTTAATTATTCCAAGAATTTTTAGAATTTTCTTAAATTTTTCTAAGTTCACGCAATTCTACGAAATTAATTGGATTTTTTAATAAATTTATTTAGAGTTTATGAAATTCATCTTGAAATTTGTCATCAAATTGTTTTGAAGCCTGTGGGATTTTTCTTAACTCGTTTCATTTTCATTCACTTTGTTGTAAGAAATTAGTCACTTTTTCGTTTTAAGTGGGCGAATTTTTCACTTTTTGAAGTAAAATAGACTCTGGCATTCCTAAGAATAATAAATATTTTTTTTCTAAATTTGATGCTAAAATTGTTTTATTCTACTTATATTCAAAGATTCTATGTTAAAAATGCTGCAAGTTAAGAATTTTAATCTTGAATGTAGTTTTGCCAAAGATCAGATCTGTGAAAAAATTAATTCTATAATATTAAGATTTAAATGATATTACTGATTATATGTCAAATAAAAAAATATATTTTTAATTAAATAATGTAACAGTTACAAAAGCATTTATTTTTTTCATGAGTTTCCAATTAAATTTTATCTTAATATCGCTTCTTACAAGATTTTGAAAAAAGTTTAAATTTAAATAAAAAGTGGCCCATTGTTTCAGGGAAATCGTTCTCTAGAACTTCGCTGTTTTAAATTTTGAAAGTCAGTTTTTCTATGGCTGGAATCATTTTTTTTTAAATAACTTCATTTTTCACTCATTGTTCAAATAAAACAGACGAGGTTTAGGGAATGATTTGCAGCAAAAACTGTTGCTAAAATAGTTATTTATCAAAAGTTTCAAAGCTTTTTGCATAAAAAATAATGTTTTTACTTTCATAAGAAATTACTCATAATGAATTTATTTTAATTCTTAAGATCATAGAAATTTATTTTCAGAAACCTGATCTTTAACACGATAACTACCTTAAGTATTAGGGTCAGGGGAATGAAAAATTAGTCATGGAAAAAACAGTCACCCTGACTGTGCACTCAAAAAAAGATTAATTGATGCAAAGAAAATTTCTTTGACACAAAGAAAAATATGCACTGGCTCTCAGTAAAAGTGAACTTTCTTTGATTCAAAGAAATTTCTTTTGATTTAAAGAAATTTCTTTTTATTCTATGAAATTCTGTGTTAAAAAAAAATTATTTTTTGTTCCAATGAAAATTTCTCTTCAATTTACAATGATTTTCTTCATTGGGGTTTAATAGCCCTCAGAAAAAACCATTGTAGCTTAGGGTGGGTATCCTTTTGTCGTACTATTTTCAAAGAAGGGAAAATGAGGGGAAATTATGAGAGGGCAAGTAAGGGAAGTGATGCGAATGAAGATAGGGGTAGTAGTGAAAGTGATTGGTAATGGGGGGATTGGAAATATTAGAAATTAGGGAGGGGAAGTAGATGAGATGATGGCAGAAGTAGAGAAATAAGGGGATGAAAAGTAGAGGAAACTAGGGTAGTGGCTGTAGGCGATGTTTGGCGAGGGTTGTGTGGGGAAGTGAGGAGAAATTAATTGTGGGAAATTGTGGTGGAACGGGGGGTAGAAGAAGTGATGGAGAAGTCAGATTGTAAGATGTGACAGGGGAAAGGAGAGTCAGGAACAGCAGTGAGCGGGAAGTAGGCAAAGTGATACTAAATGAGGGGGGAAGTGGTAGAAGTGGTGGGAAAGAAGGGGCCTGGAATTAGAGGAAGTGATTAGAGGGCGAGTTGCAAAGAGGAAGTGACGGTTGGGGAATGGGAGTGGGGGAAGGTGTGCATTAGCTAGGGAAGTGAAGAAAGGGGAAGTGGGCGAGGAATACGGTAGGCAAGGCAGGCTAAGCGAAATTTAAAGTGTGGGGAGGGTATGAAAATTTTTTAATTCAAAGCAAATTATTTTTTATTTCAATTTTATAATATGCATGCACCTTGCTAAAAGTTAATTGTATACAACACTTTTTTGATACTATATTATAAAGAGAGAAGACTACTAAAGATAAGAGTTAAGTCACATATTTTATGTAGATTTGGTGAAATAAAAGGAAATAAGGAAGGTAAACTGAGGAAAAAGAAAGAAGTAGATGAGATATCGAAATGAGTTCCTAAACTCAATACTTGAAGTGTTAGAAACATAAGTACATGACACTCTAGGTGGATGGCTATGTGTTCAAAAGTATATTGTTAGTGCGACTCTTCAGAACCTTTGTGGCATAAGCACACGATTTGTATTCATTCGTGAGAGCAAGGGACTCGAGTTTCCGCATATTTTGCCCCGCTATTACAATACTCCTGTTTATGTCCAATGCAACCAACAGGATTATTATGGATAATTATAGGTTTGTATAAATACTTCATTAAATCAGTCTTTATTCGCTGCAAATGTTCTTACGAATACAACTTGTTTGGCCAGATGATTTTGCCGTCCATGCACGAAAATCAGAATTACAGAAATTCCATATTTCAAAGGAAAGAATTAGTTCGTATAATAGAATTTTACATAACAAAGCTTATTTGTATACGTATGAAATTAAATTGCAGAAACTTTGTATCATGAGGTGTTCCTTCAAGAATCTTGAAAAATTTCGTATGCAATTACTCTTAGTCTCAGGTAGATTTTGTTGCAATTTTTAATAAAATTCAAAGGATGAAGCACACTGCTCTTCAACTTGGTTTAATAATCGCTAAGTTTAATTTAAATAATAAACGTTATAATTTATAATAATAAATCAATAATTGAACAATTCAATTAATCAGCACAACTTATTTAAAAATTATTATTTTTTCACTAATTCAGATTTTAGGAGTTCTAGACTCTAGTTATGTGAACCTACCATTTTCTCCTTTTGCGGAAAAAGAAACTATCCATTTTTTTTCAAAACGATCAAAATTTACTCGTTCCCGCGACTTTTGAAATAAACATGTGATTTTTCTTGGGAAGGCCTCACTTTTTGAAACAATTGAAGAAATAAGTACTTGTTATTAACTCCTTACACATCAGTATTTTCTTATCTCAGGGAATTCGTTATAAAAAATAACTATCCATAACGTAAATGAATTTTAAAAAAAACTTATTATAGTCAAAAAAACTAGGTTAAGTTCTGAGATAAGGAAATACTAAATAATAAGCGATATAGAGTGTACGAGATTCAAAAAGGTATAATTTTTTCCACCTTTCCTGTGCAAAGGCGCAAGTGAATGATTATGAATTGTTTAAATAATTGCAAACTGTCTTCTACAATAAATATTACTCTTAGCATTCACTAAGAAATATTATTTAAAAAAATGTATTGGTCTAAAGATTCGTTAATTGTTATTAATTCCAGAAAAAAAAATGTTACCATATATGTTCAAGAAGAAATTTCGCTCTTAAAATGCATAAATCATTTATTCTGAAAAGTAATATTATTTCACGATATTCAGGAAGAGAAAAATATTTTAAACAAATAAATGGTTAAAAAATTGGAGAATTGTTTAAAAATAATTGGGAACTTGTAATTTATCAACTAAGAATAATTCATATTGAAAAAAATACCGTCTTCATTATCAATTTTACATAAAACTGCTATTTTACAATTTGTGGGGCATTACCCAGACAAAATACAAGGGGTTTAAAGGGGTAAAAATTAAAAATTTTTGAACATTTTAATTTGCAAAAAGTAAATAACAAATACTTATTATTTCAGGGTGGGCACTATCCGGGACAGCCGGGAATGAGCTTGAAATTTTGATTATCGAGAAATAGCCAGGAATCGTTTTGAAAAACAGGAAGATTTCTCTTTCAATATTTCAGATTGAAAAAGAGTTCAAGTTTGGTTCAAAATGAATGTCCCTTTATACAAAAGTAATTGCAATTGTTTGATTGAAAACTAATTTTTGTTAAATTAAACTATTTGGTTGAGAATTCATCTTTGTTGGTTGTAAATTAACTTTTTTGTTGTTATTCGAAAGTACTTTTTTCCTATTATTTTCCTTTTTTCATTAAAAATCATTATTCGCATAAAATGTTTTACCTTAAAATTCTGAAATGTTTAAATCTTTTAAAAATATATATAATAAAGCAATTACACGGAGAAAAAGATATCGAACATTGTAATGTGTGATATCACGATTTAACGCTATTATAATCCGATAATTACGATATATTGCGCAGAAATTACGGTATATATTTCAATTCATGCGATATCCTTTTCTCCGTTTAGTATTAAATAATTATTATTATAAGCGCTTAAAAGTCATCCCGGAAGCTGAAGTAGCCACCCTGTTCTTGCGTTTTTCTTTTAAACAGAGCTTTGCCCATTTAAAATACGGTTTGAAAAAATGGAATTTCCTTTTCATGAAAATGAAGAAATTGGGCGGGATCAGTGACCAAAAATCAACATTCTATATTTAAAGTTACTATGTAGTAGCGACTTAATAAAAAATTATCTCACGTTCACGGACTAAAGTTAAAGCACCAAAAAATGTTATTTTTCTCGTTTACAGAAAAAACAGCAATCAGAAGAAGTACACTAATTCGGCGTCCTGATTTTAAAAAAATGTGACATCGAAGAATGATAATGCAGCTATGTTCATGGTATAGTTTCACACTTGAAGTATTCTCATTTTTGCGTTTTTTTTCCGTGCTATTTTTAGGTCAATTGCTTTGTTTGTCTAATTCGGATGATCCGTAAAAGTTCTATGCTATGATAATAAAAGTGCAGATGCAGTATAGACCAATGAAAAAAAAACATTATGTTCACACACTCAAGTTAAAGTACCGAAAACGGTAAAATTCACGAAAAAATTTTTTTTACTAGTTATTCTCAAGCTGATAATTTTTCTCTTATCCGGATGCACGTTAGAAGTTCTATTCAATGGTGATCTAAGTGTCTATGCTATATAGAACTTATAAAGTATTATTCTGTGTTCGATAAGTGTGCGAACATAAGATCATTTTTTTATTAGTTCTATACTGCATAGTACATATGCATAGAATAGTATGAAACATTTCTGTTCAGCCGGATCAGAAAAAAAATTTTATTTGGGTTGAATATCACGATAAAAGTTTAATTTTTTGTTATTTTGACCTTTGAGCACGTTGAGTAAACTGACAAAATTGTTGTTTTTTGGTCAAACTTTTTTGAAGTCATTTTGGCACGAGCACGTTGAGTAAACTGACAAAATTGTTGTTTTTTGGTCAAACTTTTTTGAAGTCATTTTGGCACCCGCTAGATACTTGTCAGCTTCCTAGAAGAGAAAATACCAACTTTTTTTCATATGTTTTTTATGTTAAGTAAATAAAAATGTCTTATGTTTCTTCTTTTAAAGTACAGATCCGAATGTTCGGCCAACTGGAATTTCCATTTTAGCAGTTCCGTTCGCTTTCTTATAACAATTAGAAGAAAGACTCTCACATAAAATACATTTTACAATACTAATTCCCCGACTCATTTAAATAACACAAAGGCAAGTTTGTTAGTTGAAAGCAAGTTGGAGTGAAAACAAATGAAAGAATTATACCTGAAGCATCGTTTACAGCGTGTCGGCCATCGCACTTGCGGATGAAAGCCAAGAGGACATAAAGGATCCCCTTTGGACCCGGGATACATATGATGCATTCTAAGCAGAAGATTTACATCGAGTTGTCGGAACCGTCAATATGTCACTTGAGTTCACACGACGATAATGATCGCGAGACGCAATTTTACTTCACTCTTCGAAGCTTCCATTAATCTTCAACTGTAAAGTGTATCGCTTTTCTTTAGAGTTTTGTGATTACAGATAAACTACATACATTTATCTATATACACACATTTGTAATTATGCATATAGATGTAAATGCTCATAGCTTATGCTTAGCTTCATGTCACTTCAGTTTCGCCTCCTCAGGTTAAAGAGCATCCCTTTATGTTTAGACAATGCAATAATATATTCATACAACAATGAGTATATTGTATAGAATTAGATTTGAAATCATGAATTCTTTGTCGTGAATCAGCACCTGCATGTTTATTGACATTCCGTAGATCAGTTTTAAAATTTTTAAATTAATTTGTTTGGTACTATACTGAAGCATATTCAATATTCGTAAAAGGTTTTGAACAATAAAAATAGAAGATCAACAAAAATGAGATGGAGTTAATGTAACCATTTCAATATTATGAATTCAGATTTCTTGAGTTTTACAATTAAATTATTTATTTATTTAATGTCTTAGAATGTCCTGAACTGTCCATTATGTCACTCAAGTTATAAACTAGAAATTCTAACCTTTCTATTAATACGTATTTCATGAAAATACGAAGACATACATATTTCTTGATTTTTAATTATAGTATTTTTTTCAAAAGACTTTAACAAGGATATATCTTTTTGAGGAATGGTTACTTCCATCGTAGAGCTTGTCAAATTTCCTTTCCCATAAATCCATCCTGAATACTCTATGATATTTTAGACTTTTAGTAGAATCAACTCGACAACTGTGTATAATGACGAGTCAATATGAAGGAATATTTTAAAGAAATATTCAGTTATATAGCTTTAATGCAATTCACGTTATAATTTTTTATTAATAATAGCCATGGGATTTCAGTTGTTTTTATCTGTCTCATTGTTGGCAGAAGTGAATGTACAACTTTTATTATATTATAAGCTCTGGATGAGTTAAAGAATATATTCGATTTTTATCATAAGAGTTTTATGTATGTTGTGTGGGAAGAAAGTAACTTGATGATTCAAAAAATGTCCTGCAGGAATATAATAAATTAAAATTTAAAATTTTCTAGTTATAGTTCTAAGAAAAATAGGCAATGTGCACAAATTTCAAACTCAGTATTTAAGCCGGCGAAATTAACAAATAAAAAATTCTTAAACTTTTGATATTGACAAATTTAAGCATATGTAAACCCTCTATATTTTTATTTTTATTAAATTCAAATTGTTCATAATTTAAACATTTTTAAAAGCAATGTTGCAATGTTGACACAGCATTACCTCCAGGACAAGTTCATTTAAAATAAAATTCAAGTATAAGCTTTTTTTTAATATGGGTTTTTTGAATGAATGAACTTTAACCGAAGTTCCAACATAAAATAAGTGTTTGATTAGCTGAAAATCATAAGATATAAATTTTGTAAATATGAGACTCTTGCTATGTTTTGTTATTAAAAAACCTTTTCTGAACTTTAGGAATTACTAATATCTAAAAAAGTCAAAAAGATATATTTGGGGCAATATTTTACGTTATATGTTGGACAAGATTCCAATCGATAATTTAATTGATTCTCTAAGATTTCTCTGACATTTTCCATTTATTAAATAACAAAATATAACGTGATCAAGATTCTATAGTTAATTTTGTATCTTTTAGTCTATTTTTTGCTTTGAGAAACATTATTAACAATACTATAACGTCTAATAAATAATAAAACGCTCACTGTATTCTGCTTTTTCATACTCAATTGAAGGTAACTAGTGAAAGTAAATTTATTCTTACTTGTGAAAATAACAAATTTCTATTAGGTTAAACAAACTTTTAAATATTTTTGCATCGTTGATCCTAATAAATGAAAGAATTACATCATTATATTTCGATTTTGAAACGTTTTAAACACTATCACATTTTTTGCATGAAACCAATAGTAACAGGTTTATTTAATTTAAGCAGAAAAAACGTCAAGTTTCACATATTAAACTTTTTTAAAAGGTATTTTTTGAATACATATTTTGGAAAAGTTTTAAATTTCACAAACAATTTTTCTTCGTCTCTATAATTTCTTATTTCTATTTACTAGCAAACTTTGTTTAACTTTTAAAGCTAAAGCATCAACACTCACTGTCACTGTTGACAGGTTTTATGCAACCATCCGAAAAAAATTGAAAAACGAGCCATGTACTATCTAATAGACACTCTACAATTACAATTTTTCTAGTGTATGTAGAAACTGTGGAATAAGTTGAATATAAAATCGAAAAGGTCTAAGGAAAAATATTAACCTTTTTTTCCAAAAATATATGAATTAATTTCATGCCACTGTTTTAGAAATTTTGTATTTAAGAAGCATTTCAATTCAAAGAAAATAAATTATTAACAAAATAATTTCGCTAGGAATAGCCACAAGGTATTTTTGGAACGTAAAAAAGTATTATGAAAGGAATTATTAATAGAAAATGCTTTCGAAAGTTATTGCGTTGTCCGGCAGACAGATGTGTTCATAAAAACAATTTTTTCTGACACGGACGCGGAACATTTTTTTCAGTAACCTTTACAAAAAATTTTCTGAAAGTCGAACAAAGTGACGTTTCGCTAAATTCTAGCAGGAAAAATATGAGAATCTACTGATCATTCAATCGCTCATGGAAATGCAGCAACGATTATTATCATTTGGATTTTAGAATTTACTGATGTACGTCATTTTTCCTAAATTGTACCGAATTTGTTGTAACGGTTACGAAATAAATCTTTTTCGTGCAATTATTAGAAAAAAAGGCTTTTATGAACATATCTGTCTGTCTGTTTGTCTGGCGAAGCGATAACTTCCGAAAGCATTTTCTGATATGAATTTCTTTTGGGATACTTTTTTTATGGTTCAAAAATACGTTTGGCTATTTGTACTAAAATTTTAGTACGTATAGGTACGGTCTTTTTAAAGTTTTTAGGGTTAGAAAATAAAAAAAAACTCTATATGTTCTTTAAATAAAAATCTGTCACGATTGCAATATTTCTAAAACAGTGGAACATAATCAAACAAGTCCTTTTTAAAAGTGTATGATTTTGAGCAATACATTTTAAATTAAGCAATTTCATTTGATATAATATGAAACTGGATTTTTTGTAATTGTATTGTAGGTCACCAAGTTAAAATTAATTTATGAGCATGACAATGAATACTTCAATAACATGTGTCACCTCAATATTACCTTCGTCATATTTAATTTGAGTAACGTTTGATTAAACAAATTTGAAAATTTTCAAAATTGTAACTATTACAAACATTTCTCTGTATGAGAAAGTAAAATATTTTTTTATCAATTTATAAAACATCGTTTCTCATATACAAACAGAAAGAGACTTCAAGAATATTCAGTCACAAAACTTAAAAGTAATTCAACAAAAAAGTATTTTGGCATTAACAAACATGCGATCTTCAACTTTTGTGTTTCTTGGTACTTTGTGTACACTAGATAATATAAGTGTACAATATAGAAATACTTGATATATAAGTTCAAGAATATACTTTATTCCTAATATATGACTTTTCTTTTATTTTTGTTTGAGAGAAAAGTCATTGACTGTTTTGAAAACTTAGGTCACAGCTACTATATAAAATAAATTTAAAACTTTTTGGAGAATTCTTTTACTGACCAGGAAACTTGAAAGAACCAAATCTATAAACATTAATAATTATCAATCAAATATTTCCATATTATTAAGTTACAAATTATTTAAATAATGAGTGGGAAGAAGAGAAAGTGCAGTTTATAATTAGTTTTGAAAATATAACAAATAAATCGGCTTGTCGAATAAAATGAGTATTAATTATTTTTGTTTATTGACGGGTGTCAAAGGATAACAACGTGGTTCACAAAATTATAATAATGATGCAAAAACAATATCGCTCTAAAAAATCAAATTGTAAATTCAAAAGAAAAATCATAAAGCTGTTTCTGAGGCTTACTAGATCTTGTTTAAAAAACTTACATACCGCGATTTAAAGTTTGATGCCATTTTAAATTTTTGTTATTTTCAAAGCTCTGGTTTAATGGAATATTTTGCTTTATCTGCAATTTTAGTAATTTTTGTATCCTTAGAAATATAAAAGCATTCGTAAATTAAAATTTTAGTTCATTCTTTTTTTTCAATTTTTTTTTTTAGTTTAAAGCTTTTGTCTAATGGAAGAATTGTTTTGAAATTTAATTTTCAAGAATATAAATGAATGCATTATCCTGGACATATATAAGTGTCGAAAAATGATTATTCAACCTCCTTATAGTGACTTAGCTTCAAATCGGTACCTTATGCTCTTAGAATTGAAAGATCATCCAGAAGGAGAAAAATGCCATTCGGGTGTAGAAGCGATATTTCTAATGTAAATAATTTGTCACATGACCATGATGGCCCAATTTGTTACTTAACTGGAGAAACATGGTGCTTTTATCTAATTTCATAGCAATTGCCGCATTTATTGATTCATATGAAAAAGAACTGGTATTTTGTTGTGGCATAAAAGCGATAACACTGAAGGAATGTTCAGTTATTCGGTCGCACAGCTAAAAACTAATTTTATGGAAAATCTTAACATTAACAACTATGCTATTAACAACTATAAATTAAATTCACTGTGTAAGATCAAAGTTATCCGAAGTTTCCAAAAATTAACTTGCAGTAATGTGATCAATTTGACTTTAAGATTTTACATAAAAGTGCTTAGAAAAATAAGTATTATGCTTAAGTTTTTCATTAATTTTTTCTCAATGCATAATTTTTTTTTTTGCATTAAGTTATTTACATATTTAATGAAACCATTTTTTGTGAAATTTTCTTATTACGAAATTTTATGAGCAGTATTTGCAGGATCAGAAAACCGAACTTGACCAAAAGACGTTTCCTATCAATTTTCAGATGGAACCTTTAATAATGAGCTAATTTAAGAAAAGAGCAGATGTGTTTTATTTAAAATGTTTGTTTCTTTAGAAAACAAAATTCTTAAACCATTTTCAATCTAATAACTTATTTATCATATAATAATTTGTATTGTTCGATATTGATTGTTGAGAAATAAGATTAGATAAGATTAGATTAGATTGCAAACTTTTTTTAATTGTATCATAAAATATATTAAGGATCATTATAAGACTCAATAATAACCTTGAGCGCTTGTTTATTTTTTTATTTATTTTTTATGACTCGGGTGATTTGTTTGGAACAGTCAACTCTAACCTACATTCAACGATTTTTATACTTTCAAATTAGGTATGTGAAGTCATGAGCTTTAGATGTCAAAGAAAATCGAAACTTTAAGTCAAAATTTGTGGTAAGAAATTCCACATATTTTTATTTTGAATAGGTCCTTATAATTTTTTTAACAAATTATTAGGGTGTATTAATATTCCAAGCTAAACTGTTAAATAATTTATAAATTTTAAAATGTTTCAGAATTTATTCTAGTACTGTAGCGTTATATTTAATGATTCAAAATTTCTAAGTCTGATATATATGATCTTCGTTTAAAAAATGTATTGATGTAATTTATTATAATAATTATTATAATCATTTCTACGAAAAATCCCTGCTTTAAACATTTTATGAATATTTTTTCATAGTGTATAACAATATTTGTACATAGCTAGATCATTGAAAAATATCACTGGTTTAGCTATACATTTTTTATGTATTTTTCAGATCATTGCGTAACGAAAGAACCAAAGAAAAAAAATCGTTTACCTACACACTGAAAGTATAATCAGGAAGGCCAATCAACTGAATTGCTTTGTGTAACTAACCAATTTTAAGTAAACCTACATCTACTAGATATGCTTTTTGTAAAACTGTAATACATTTTTTACAGAATAATAAAACATCGTATTAAGAATGAAAACATTTCGAATTAAAAGTTTCTTATTTGATTGGTAAGTCACAAATGCGGAAAACTATAAATATTAATTAAGTATAAGATGGACAGTTGAATAAATCACCACTTGCATTGGTTACTGGTCAACTTGCCTAAGTACACCAAACTCTCGCTTTCAGTACCCCTGTTCTCGGCCTTCCTAGAACTACTAGCAGCATGCGATTGCAACTCTTTTCTCGAAAGGATAGCATACGCGAGTACTTGGTTCAGTATATTGCGCAATGAGAAAATTATTTTTTTTAAGGCACTTATAAAAACTGTCAAGGACAATAGGTTTGTAATTTTTAATTTAAATTGGAAACTGTTTTATTCCGCTTATAAAAAATTATATGTTATAAATGTTACAAAATCAAGTTTCTACACAGAGAGAAATTTCGGGATATTAATTAACGGGACAACTGCTTGATTTTATTACGTTTTGGGGCCTGAACTAAGTTCTCGGAAGCCTTGCTTTTAAAATAAAGGTCTCGAAGTTTTAGGCATTAGGCCACGCCCCTTGGCGTGTCTCATGTCTCAAATTCTATGCTTTAAGCTAACAAAATCCGAGACTTTAAATCCCGTACAAATTGTAGCTCTAAAACCGCACGCTTCCGTGAATTAATATCTTGAAATTTATCTCCGTGTGGTCTTTGAATAATACTAGTCAGGGAAATGTCAGCGAATTTTAAAAATTAAGTTCTTTAAATACCTTACTTAAATAAATTTATCTTGTATTTTTATTTATTTTTCTAAGTTTCTTTTGTCTTTTTTGGTTTAAAAATTACTATTATATTATTCGTTGATAAATCATTTTTTTCTTGAAAATTAAATTAGTTGGTTGAATGTTTAACTGCTTTGTTAACAAATAGTTTGTTGTGTTTTGAACATTTATAATTTTTGATGAAAATTGATCCCTTTGGTGTGTAAAAGTTAAACTAATTTGTTAAAAATTATTTTTTTGGTTGAAGCAAATTTAAACGAAAATCGAACTATTTTGTTGGAAATTTGTATTTTTTTCGGCTTAAATTAAATTTTTTTAACTGAAAATATTACAACTATTTTACAAATAATTCTTCTTATGTACTGACAGTTCAACAATTTGGAATGGTTGAAGATGCAACAGTTTTTGGTTGAAATGCAATCTCGAGTTTAATCTTTTTTTTATTAAAAATTTGACGATTTGTTTGAAAGTTCACCTTGCTGGTAAACATTAAAGTATTTGGTTAAAAATTCAACTATTTTTTTTTTAATTTAAGTTTTTTGTTATACAAACTCTTCATTTGTTCGAAAATGTGACTGGTTGAAAATTCGTCTATTTGTAAAGAAAATTCTTTTTTTGGGGGGGGGGGGGGGGGGTTCCGTTATTGTTGAACAATTCAACTGTCTTCTGAAAAATTCAATTACTCAAGGTAAATTTACGGACCCTGAGTAATTGAATTTTTTGTAGGAAAAAGCATTCAACAGAAAATGCTTTATGTAGAAAAATTTAAATAAGTAATGACAGTCATCTGTTTTCTGCAATTAATAAGAGATATAATCTTTATATTTTAATTAAAAAAGTTAACAACTATTTCGTTCTTAATTAAAAATCTTTTTGTTATCACAATAAACCCGATCAACCTTATTATGTATTTTCACTTCAATCAACAGCTAGCGTCACGTCGTAGATTCCTGAGGGGAAAACAAGAGACCAAATGCATGGGATTCAGTTCATTTTTTCCCTCTTTTGCTAATATCTTCGTGAAAGCTAATTTTTGCTATATAAGTGTACTGGAAAAATAGTTTATATTTTTTAATTACTATTTAATGAAGTAATAAAATGATAATAATTATCATTAATAACAGGAGGGCGGACGAGCGTAGTCTGAAGTTGCACACCGAGCTCTCCCACCACTCCCCCCATGCAACGCTTAGCTGATGGTTGAAGTCAAAATACCTATTACCTAAGTATTTTTCAGTATTTAAAATTCCAAAAAAAGGTTCGCACTGGATTTAAGCAATTAATAGATTTGTGATGTTGATTAACATTTTTCAAAATGTTTCAGGAAGGTGAAAACATTTTCACATTCTCATCAGAGAAAGTATTACATTTTTTCAAAATTTTAAATCCCCCCCACCCTTCTCGCCCAGTTTTATCAAATTTCCAAATTTTGTGACCACTTGAACCCGAAAAAGAGGGGTTTCTGAATGTTTTTGCCTGTTTGTTTCTATGTATAAAATCAAAACATTAACAATCTTTGAACAATGATATAGGCAAAGAACAAAATAACTAGACAAAAGTTGTTCACCAAAAAAAGAGCTACATTAAAAATAAAGAAATGGAAATTTTGGAAAAACATACAAGATACGAAAAATAATAAAAAGAAGCAAGTTTTTCAACCGAAGAAGATCTACATAATTTTTTATAAACTTTTGTCACAAAAATATATTTAAAATATAGGAAAAATAATTTTTTGGAAAATTGGCGCAAGTTACAATAAAATTTTATATAATAAAATTTTTCACCTAATTTATAAATACATTTCTTAGAACCAATTTACGTTAGCATGCATAGTTTTTTAATTTAAATCCTGAAAAAATAACATCTATACGTCTAATTCAATACCAATGCATATTATTAATTATAATTATAATAATAAAAATGTATTCAAATGATAGATTTTTTAGGATAGCTGATAACAAAAATGAGTGCAATATAAAGAGCAAATATGAAAGTCATCATGAAAAATAAAATTTGTAGTTTATTTTCCAATATCTGAATAAGCAGTACAAGCCCGTGGTACATGAATAAATTTCATATACATCTGATATAATAGCACTTAATATAATGTAGAAAAGTTTCAATTCTTGACAAAATTGAGTGCAAAGTACAAAATACTTGATTAGAATGTGTTCGTGAAAGCCGAAAGAGATTTAACAAAAGAGAATTTACAATCACCAAATTACAGTTGTGGATGTTTTGACTTTTAATTTTAAAAGGTCTTTGCACAAATTTGGTGGCAGCACAAAGCCTTAGCTCGTCTCGAGTACATAATATCAACTGCCCTCCATGTGAATGTGCCCGTGTGTGTGTGTTTGAAGGCTGAAGAACCAAGTGGTTCTTTAGTCCAGTAAAATTAGCTCGAAAACAGGTGATTTCCAGAAAAAATGTATAAAGTTTTGATATTAATCGTACGTGGTTCCGTATGTCATCCGAAGCAAATATCAAAAGAGTTTCGCACTGGCCGGTGGGAGGAAACGCCCCTAAATCTAATAAACAACCCCCGAAAATTGATTTTTGGTAGTTAATTCGAAAAGAATAAAATAGTAGATGAAATTCTGAATAAAAAGTGTTTTATACATTTTTGTCCTACGGGTCACAGTTCCCGACTAATTCACCCTATGCGTAGGGGGTAAGTTCGAGCTTGAAGTCCGCACGCTCTTTCTCTTGCAGATATCTCGAAAGGGGGTGGGTTTTTGCTCATAATGTATAGGACTAAAATTGTAGAGCAGACAATTCTTCATAAACACTGATAATTATTTATTCATTTTTCAAACAATTAAACATTATATAAACATTATTCCGAAAATATATCAGTGACTCATTTGATGAAAAATTGGTAAAATCTATGTATATATGTATAATGTATTAAGTAATTAATAAATACAATTTTAACCGTTTTTCAATAATAGAATTAATTCACAAGTAATTATTCAATGATATAAGTTTGTACTAGTGGTAGTAATATTAACAGTAATGGTAATAGTAGTATTTTCTTGCAAATACCTTGAAATGGGGTGTTTTTCGGTAAAACTATACATCATGTAAATTGTAGAACAGGCAATTATCACCCGAAATTTTATTTCAGGGAAATACAGTTTTAACTGTGCCTTCAGAAAAATTCCGAAATAATCTTAAAAATAAAGCACGTTTGAGTTTTCAATTACAGCAACGACTTCAAAACGAAAGTTTTAAAACACTTGTTGCTAATGGCGATTTCGAAGTGCTTATCGTGCAGACTGCTATAAATGAATCCCATCGGAATGAAACAGTTGCAGTTGGACAGGATGTGGATCTCCTCGCGTTGATTATTGCTCTTTCTCCTGTGGAAAATGATATTTTGTTCCTAAAAGAAGGAAAAGAAAATGTAAAATCCCACATTTATATTTCGAAACTTTTGCAAGAGGCTGAGTCTTTAACAAACAGTAAGGAATCCATTTTATTTGCTCACGCATTTAGTGAGTGCGATTCAACCTCTGGCTTCATCGGACAGGGAAAAATGAAAACAAATACTTTTCTGAATAAAAATGAATCCTTGCAGGATATTGTGAAAACTTTCAACAACCCCGATTCTACTCACTGTTAAGTAGCAGCTGCTGGGGAGCAATGCATTCTTGCATTACATAAGGCTAAATCTTCTGAAACAAGCTTAAACAAATACAGATACGTATTCTTCAACAAATCTGTAACTTCTTTCATTCAGGATGTATCTCTATCTGGGCTTCCTCCAACTTCCGAAGCTGCTCGACAACACTCTTATCGAATCTATCATTAGATTTAAACATGGCCAGGAAATTTTTTAGAACCAGGACTGTGGGGCTGGAAAATAGGAAAAAATAGTTTATTTCTAGTTTATACTACTGAGGCACCAGCTCCATCTCACATAATGAAGTTGATCATTTATTCATGTAAAATGGGATGCGGTAAACATTGTGGATGCGTGAAAGCTGGAATAAAATTTTCCGTAACGTGGCCAAATTGTCAAGGTACACGTTGTCTTAATGAAGGAACCATAGATAGACTCCCAGAGACAGTTGTTGATTATGAGGAGTAACAGTTTTCAAAATTATTTAAACAAATAATTGAAAAATTGATGAATAATCATTAATTAAATAAAAACAAGAGTAATTAGCAATATTCATAGATAATTGTCTGCTCTACGATTTGAGTCATGTATAGTTTCACCGAAAAACCACCCTATTTCGTAGTATTTGCAAGAGAATACTATTACTACTACTACTACTACTACTACTGCTACTACTACTACTACTACTACTACTACTACTACTACTACTACTACTACTACTACTACTACTACTACTACTACTACTACTACTACTACTACTACTACTACTACTACTACTACTACTACTATTACTGCAACTATTGCTACTATTAGTACAAACTTATATATCATTGACAAATTACTTATAAATTAATTTTATGGTTAAAAAATGGTTAAAATCTTATTTATTAGTTACTTAATACATTATACATTTATACATAGGCTTTAATCAATTTTTCATTAAATGAATCATTGATATATTTTCGAAATAATGTTTATATAATATTTAATTGTTTGAAAAATAAATATTTAAGAAGCATTATTTATAAAGAATTGTTAGCTCTACAATTTTAGTCCTATACATTATGAGTGAACAAGCACCCACTTTCGAGATACGTGCAAGAGAAAGAGCGAGCGTATTTCGAGATCAAACTCAACGCCTAAGAAGAGGGTGGATTACTCGGGAACTGTGACTGACGTACGATAGATATCAAAAGTTTATAAATTTTTTCTGGAAAAAAGTCTAATTTTATTGGATTACTTATCGAGATGTTATTTTCGTATTTTCGCTGTCTCTTCCTCCAGCTCATTATTTATATAACTAGTAGCATAATATTACATAATTATTTAATTGAGAATCATCAATATTTATAGTGTATAGGTGTTTAGGACTTGCTGCATAAAGATAAATTCTCCACAAGATTTTTATTGAAAATAAGAATTTTTATTGTTCCCCTTCAAAACTACATCAGGTTTACAGGAAATATATTTATAATTTCTGAATATTGGTCGGTTATACAAAATTTTGTAGTTTATTTTTACCTTTATGATTAAATGTATTTACATTTAAAGCCGATTACCGCTTTCTCTTCATTTTTTACTTTAAATATGCAATGTTCTGTAAAATAGATATATTTTGTGTCAAGTCTTGTATATATTAGAGTATATCCCTTTTTGGAATGATCAACAAAAAAGACCACTTTAGCGTTGGTCGTCTAAAAGAACCACTCTGTTTTTTGAGTTTGCATGAATTGCACGAAAAGCAGCATTTAGGCTTAGTAATATTATTACTCTCCGGTTTAATATATTATTTTTAAATATTTTGCATTGATGAATTTAAAGCAATTCGCAGGATTTAAAGAATTCATGGAATTCAGCGTTTCACAAAATTAAAGGTATTCACGGAAATCACGGAATAGAGGGAATTCACGAAAATCGCGGAATTTACAGGATCACGAAATTCAAGGAATTCAAAAAATTCAAAAAATTCCAGATATCCAAGGAATTCATAGAATTCACGAAATTTACGCAATCCACGAAACTCATAAAATTTAAGGATTTCGCGGAATTTACGGAATTTACGAAATTCAAGGAGTTCATGGACTTGACTTAATTGATGGAATTCAGGGAGGTTAGGTAATTTTCGTGGATTTCTTGAATTCCTTGAATTTCACGAATTACTTGAATTCCAAGAATTCCTTCAATTAAGTGAATTCTTTGAATTTCTTGAATTACATTAATGCTATACATATATCTTGAATTTTGTGAAATCCTTCAATTCCATAAATTGCTTGAATTCCGTAAATATCGAAAATTCTTTAAATCGCGCGAATGGCTTAAATTCCTTCAGTTTTTTGAACTGTCTGAATTCCTTAAATTCCGTTAATTAACGAATTCTTGGAATTTCGTGAATTCCGTGGATCCCTTAAGGGGGCCTCTACTCTCGCGGTTTCAAAAAATCGATTTTTTGTTTAATTTCAATCTACATGCATCTGAGAATACTCCACAGAAATGATTTCGTGAAAATCACATTCCTTTGCATGTTTCTGGGAACCAAAAGGTACCCGTCTCCGGCCGTTTCCGAGAAACTAAGCGCAGTGCGCCACGGTGACGCTCTTCCAGGTAAAAATCATTGTCTAAAGAATTCACCAGTCAGTTGTTGACACTTTATTAAAAATCAACGTGATGAGGAAGGAGAACTGTACAGCCCCGGCATAGCAGATTAACACGTAAGTCACTACAATCAAGTTATACACTGTAATTTATCTTTAAACGCGTTTTAGCGAAAGTAGTGTTTTTTTATCTACCGAGTAAGACTTCTCATAAAAGTATTGGTTGATTTCAATTTTTTTTCAATTATTTAGTAAACATACCGCTATGTTTTCCCATGTACGATTTGCAAAATTTTATTTTGTTACATTTTTATAGCCACTAATAGGACAAAAAATGACGTAAAAATTGGAAAGTTTTACAAATTGTTGCAAAACTTTGAAAAATTGCAAAATAAAAAAAGTCTGTCTCGGGAAAACATAGCTAAGATAGCTATGATTACAAAGAATATGAATTTTTTGATTACACATTACCCAATTGTCCAAAAATTTACTTAAGCGGAACCCAGGCAATTTCAAGATTAATGTTATCAATGAGGTTTCAAGGTCGCGAGAGTTTTTTTTCGTCTTCAAAATTAAAATTTAAAATCAAAACATATATCTTCGAAATAAAAAAAACTTTTAAATCTATTTAGTAGATCCTTTGAAATTTATTCCCCCGAAAAACGCTCGCTTTCAGGCCTCGAGAGTAGAGGATCCCCTTAAATTGCGTTAATTCCTTGACTTCTGTGAGTTCCTTGAATTCCCTGAATTCCCTAAATTCCTAATATCCCGTGAATTCCTTGAATTCTGTGAATCCCTTTAGTTCCTTGAATGATTTTAATTCCGTGAATTTATTAAAATTCGCAAATTCAAAATATTTTTACATACATTAAACTGGAGAGTAAGCATATCACTAAACGTATCTGCTACTTGCCATAAAGGTATGCGTACTAAAATGAGAAGCCAACTCAAAAAACGGATTTGTTTTTTAGACCAGACGTGTCCACAAAGGGGAAAATTGGTCGATATGGATTAATTGCCTGATGGAATTTTAACACCACCACCGACCTCTACTCATTCAACCTCACGGGAGCAGGCACCCACAAGCCTCTGGACCTGAGAAGAGGGAAGTGGTGGTGAAACACAAGCACCTGGTGATTGAGCCGATTTTCTCTCTGCTGGACAGGCCTGTTTTAAAGGCCAACGCTAGAGTGGTCGTTTTAAACGATCTCTCCAAAGAAATTTTTTCCAATATTCAGGTATTCATATAATAAGAAATAAGCGTTCAAATTTAAAAAGAACTTGAAGACAATTTCCAATAAGTCTCTAATGGTTGATCAAATTTTTCAAAGAATAAATTTTAGGTTTGTTAAATATCTACAAAACTAAATTTGCTTACTCATAGCTTTTTCCCATCTTTCCTCATCTATGAAAAAAGGAACAGGTTTATCTTCTGGCATTGTGCCTGTGCACGTATAATAGTTATGTGCATATAATTCCCAATCGTCTACTAGGCGAGTACATGCACCTGTAAATAAATTTAATGAGCTCAATAACTAATATAACGCTTTGAGAAAATAAAATTAAATGGAAGAAATTATTACATGAGAAACGAATTATTAGTTTCAAAAAGGTGTAAAAATATACATTTTTTCATGAATACGCGTTAACGTACACGGATAAAAAGCTCGCTGAAATTAAGTTGTAACAAAAGTATGCATTTTTGTGTTTTTTCAGTTAAATCAAAATCTATGCCTGAAAGCAAACTAATAGTGTAATAGGAATAAATTATCGAAGGGGAATAATATTTTCCGATTTAGTGCAGAACAGACGCTAATAGACACATGGGAAAGAAATCGGTTAAGATGGTTTGGGCATGTTGAGAGAATGCCAAATGAACGAGTAATGAAACAAGTGTATCAGGGTAAAGCAAATTACAGCAAACCCAGAGGCAGACCGCGGAAGTAATGGTTATAATGTGTGAATGAGACCCTAGTTAGAAGAGACATATGAATGCCACAAAAAACACGAGAGTCTGCATGAGAAAACGCATGGACGTAAAAGAAGCTAGAGAAGTAAGTATGCCAGGACAGAAAAGTATGGTGGCAAATAGTTAATAAAAAGAGTGCCAGTAGAGTGAATGACGCCTGAAACAAAAGACCTTCGACAAGAATGGACCGAAGCGGGGACTCTTACATAAGAACTTTGTGAGGATTTTCAAGTAAAAAATTTTAAAATTCAATTTTTGATATTGATGTAAGATCATTTTTCGAAACATCAAACCGCTTTCCTCTCACAAAAAATTTCAAAATCTTATATTATGCACCAAATATATTTTGGAACTTACGAACAGCATCGTCTGGAAAAACATAAAGACGTCGGTAATCAGGACGATCAGGTCGACCACGACGAGGTTTAACACATTTAACATTGTAAACAAGATAGCAGAGAACGACAAAAATTAAAAGTCGCATGGCTATGTTAATGCTACAAAACTCAAAAACGAAATTGCTTCTAAGATATTTGACTGAATGTTCCTTTAGGTTTCTTGCTTTATATATGTAAAACATATCCCTACTTTGTTATAGAAAAATTCTAAAACGCTGCAATAATATTATTTATCATATTTGAACAGCACCGAATATTTCCACATGTAGCTGAAGTATTATGTCATCGCAGTCACGTGAAAAATATTTACAGTACGATTAACGATTTATTTTAACGAACATCTCTTTGTACTGGATTCGCTATGGATGTTTAGAATGTCACAATAAAAAACTGATCACAATAAAAAACTGATGAAATCTACTAACTACTTTTTTTGTACACTTTTGATGATAAGCAAGTTGACATGTTTTGCTTGAGTAAAGCAAATTCTGATAAATAAATTGAGAAAAATAAATTTTTATCTTGTATATTACTTTAAATGAAATAATTTTTCCAAAATCTGAAAGATTTCAAAACATTTAGAATTGTTTTAATGTATCTTCACCATTAAGGTTTTTTATGGCATACATATATATGTAGACGCCCGCATTCAAAGGGCCCTTATGGTCGGTATAGAGTTACGTGCAAGGTCGTATAGCTGGATAAATTTCCGGCACTTTAAGCCAAAGGTCATCTTCTTTCGCAAGAAATTCAACCACTTGGTTTAGGGTTAAACTGCTTTGTTTAAAATTTATTTTGTTTCGTTTAAAGATTCATCTGTTTGATGTATTCACTTGCTTGTAAAGAAAGCTTTGTAATTGTGCCAAATTATAATTTCTCTTAAATTATTTAAGTAAACATTCCTCAATTAAAATATGTCTAATACAATGTTCTAGCAATTGTTCGAATGTATTTTTCTGGGTGTGTATGTGTGTATTGCACACTTGTATTTGAGCATGACAACTTGAAGACAGTTGCAGATAAATTGATACAATCTATAGGGTATTTTTTTCTATTACATTTTTTATTACATTTTTTTAGCATTCAATATTATTTTTAAATTATGTTGGTATAGTAAAACTTTTTTCATTAACACAATTCAAAGATTATGTAAGAATATAAAAGATTCCTTGGTTCGAGAAGAATCGTTGGACCCATAGTAAATTATTTTTCATTGTTATGAAGAATAGGGAAGTTATGATCATTTATATTATTAGAAAAATTTCTTTGAAACAAAACATCTTTTTATTTACATAAGTCAAAGTTCATATAAGAATAGAAAACTTTTTATTTTAACTTTCTTTATAAGGAAGCGAATATATTTGATATTTAATCATAATAAGAAAGCAGAATAATCATCCAATGAGCACCACAAAATGGTGAATACAAACAAAGTTGAAACGTCCCTGATCTAATTCATCACTAGTTTGTTTCATATTTTAAACAACTTCGTTAAAATACCAAATATTACATGCAACAGTTCATAACATTGTAAATAGAAACATGTGTATTTCGCCGAGAAGTCATCTTTCTTAGTTGAAGAATCCACTACTTGAGTTTAAGTTTAACTACTTTTAAAAGTTTTTTTTAAGATTCATAACATAAGTTCAAAATTCATATTTTTGGGACGAAAATTCAACTGCCTTTTGGCTTCAAAGCTCAACAATTTAGATGATTTTTCATTGATTTTTTTTGCTTCAAATATCAACTATTACATTTACCTTTGAGAATGATTAATCGCCTTGTTACAAATTTTTCTTTCTGGGTTGAAAATGCCTCTGTCTTCTAAAGAATTCGTCTTTTTGGTTAGAAAATGTGACTATTTGGTTTACAATTCAACTGCTTTTTACTGAATTTCAATCTCTAGTGTAATTTTTACATTAAAAATTGAACCCTTATTTTAGGAATTATTTAAGGAATTCTTATTCAAGGAAAATGTAATTAATGTAATTATAATAATGAAATTCATATATTTTTTTAAATCACTTTTCCTTTCTCCTGCTGATTGTTTAAGTAACTAATAATATCACTTAAATGTTTAATTCAGAATCATTAATATTTATAGCGTATGATTGTTCAGGACTTTCTGTCCAGAAAATAAATTCCGTACAAGTTTCTCATTTTAAATGATACTTTTTATTTTCCTGTTCAAAATTAGAACAGATTTACATGAAGCATATGTGTAATTTTTGGACATTGGTTGGTTATCCAAAACATTTCAGTTTATTATTACCTTCATGATTAAACGTATTTACATTTAAAGCCAATTACAACTTTTCTAGGCCTTGTTACAGGAAATACGCAGTGTTCTGTAAAATAGATATATTTTTGTCAAATTTAATAGGGAAGAGTATGTAACATGAAATAAGCGTTCAAGATTATAAAGAATTTTAAGAAAATGACCAATAAGTCTCTATTGATCAAGTTTTTTCAATTAAGAAATTATAATCTTGTTCAATCTTAACAAAAATTACTTACTCATACCCTCGGTCCATCTATCTTCTTCCATGAAAGTAGGAATAGGTTTATTTTCTGGTATTGTGCCTGAACACGTATAATAGTTAAATGCATATGATTCCCAATCGTCTACGAGGCGAGTACATGCATCTGTGAATCAATTGAATGAACTCAATAATTATTATAACGTTTTGAGAAAATAAAATTGAAGTAAAAAAATTTTCACATGGTAAACGAATTATTAGTTTCAAAACGGAGTAAAAAATATATATTTTTTATTAATAAGCTTTAAATTACATAGAAAAAGCACCCTAAAAAGATCTAAAAACTTGTTATGATTCATTTTTTATTGGGACGCGTAGTTTCTGTTTTATTCATAAAAAAAATTATAAAAAATTCAGGTTTTGAATAAAAGACACAACCTACGAAAAAAATGATACTAAAGTTGTTCATCCAAACTAGAGCTACAAAATTGTTGTTAATATTTTTTAAATAGGATGAGCCGATTTTTTTAACTGTAAAAATTAAATTAAAAATAGAAAAAATTTAATTTGTATAAAAACGAAGAAAATGAAAAGATGAATGTTTTTTAACTACAAAATATCTACAAAATTGTTATAAACTCTTGTTATGAATATAATTTAAAAATAAAAATTCAATTTTCTATGAAGATGACACAAGCTGCAATAACATTTTATTTGAGAACATTTTTCGCCTAAATTATACATATCTATAAATTTGCTTAGAACCACCTTACGCTAGGACGCGTATTTTAATTTTGAGTTATAAAAAACCACATTAAAAATAAACAAATAGAGTTTATATAAAAATGACACAAGTGGAAGTAAAATCTTCAATGAACATTTTTTTAGGATGCGCACTTTTTTAATTATAAAAATAAGACAATAAAAATACTTTTGTTTTAATACCAATGCACATTATAAATGGTAATCATATAAATTTATCGAAATGATATAAATTTTTCAGGGTAGCTAAGAATAAAATTTAAAAGACAATATGAAAAAAATTTTTAATTATCATTAAAAATAAAATTTGTAAGTTATTTGCAATATCCGAACAAGAAACCCCAGACCGCGATACAGAAATAAATATAATTTACATTTGATATAATAGAGTTGAACACAATTTAGAGAAGTTCGCAATTTCGATAAAGTTGAGGAATGATCACGATATACGTGATGAGAATGTGTTCTTTAAAGCCGAAGGAGCTTTAACGGCAGAAAATTCATAATCCCTGTGTTTTCGAGAAAAATTAATTTTTCTGCGAAAACAGACAAATTCCTTATGAACGCGCATAAAATATACGATTTATTTCTCCTTTTACGTGTGCAAGTTAACTTTTTTCCGAAGCACTTTCAATTTAAAAATATGAACATTTAACTTTGAATATTGCTGTATAAGTTGATTTTTCGAAACATAAAACTACTTTCCTCTTACACAACAAACCTGAACATCTTATATTATACACGAAATATGTTTGTACACTTACGAATAGCTTCGTCTGGAAAATGATAGAGAATTCGGGTATCAGGATTGCGACATTCACCATTATGAACGAGGTAGCAGAGAAAGACAAAAATTAAAAATCGCATATTAATGTTAATGCTACAAGAATTGAAAATGGAATTGCTTCTCAGACTTGTAAACTAATAACTGAATGCTCCTTTGTGGTTCATCCTTAATATATGCAAAACGAACCCCTACTCTTTTTTAGGAAGATTCTTAAACGTAGCAATATTTATTATTTATTACATTTGATCGGCACAGAATATTCCCTCATCTAGGTGAAGTACTGCGTCATCACAACCATGAGGAAATCACTTGAAATGCGAATACTGAGTTAGTTTAACCAACACATATTTGTCGTGGATTTGCTATAAATTTATAGAATATCTATCAACTTATTTTTATGAAGAATGTAAAGTGTGTTACCATAAAAGACTGATAAAATGTATTTACTAAGCTCTATGCTCCTACACTGCCGACGATGATCAAGTTGAGAATATTTTTTATCTTATACATGACTTGATACTATTTTTGTGGAAATTGAACAGATGTCAAGCCATTTAGGACTTTCAAAATGTATCTTTGCTGTTATGAATTATTATAGAATATATATACAAACAAATCGTAACTGATGTGGAATCGAAACGAAGGGACTATGACAAAGCCACTGAAGGCGTATTTGGGCTGTGGATAGAGGGTTTCTACAGAATATAGTTACAATTATTAATAAACGGTCGCGGAGAATTGTCCAGAGAAGTTCCCGAAGGTATAAATCCTAAACGGAGGCGTAACAACCATGCCAAAAGCTGAATGGCACCTGGGCGAGGTGTCTTCATCGGTCACTCTGGGATACCATGCGACCTCTGGGAGAATGAAGCCTTATCCTTGCATGTAGGACTCCACAAGGACGGAAAACTCTTTCCACGGCTGCTCGTGGGATAACAATGACACCACCAAACTACAAAAAAGTTGTAGATGCGATTCGAAATTGTCGAACGCGCAGAGTACCCGTCAATAGTTCGGCAGACAGTACCGATCACCCTAGAGTTCGGGGAGTGGAAAATAATTTAGATGAAAACACAACAACAAACCGGCGAAACATCCACATTGAGTAGAGGAATCAATTCAAGGATGACTTGCTAGGCTGCTACGGTGCCAGCATTATCCCTGCTCACGCCGCCTTTATGCCGCTTATGCACACTCTGTGTTGCGGGTAACACCCAGCATCAGCACGTTTTGCATCAGTCATTGCGAAATTAATGTGTTTACCTCTTGAAAAACGGATATGTATCCGGAACTGACACTATGTTCAACCGCGGTAAGCAGGAACCTTCTGAGAGATGATTAAAATGCTAGGACAAGGGGCAATATTGACATGCAGGTTGCTCCTAAGACCCAAAGATCTGGCTGAAATGGATGCGTCCTTTCGTGAGGATATCTCGGAGGAGTGTGACCTCTAGGCCATAATTTGTTAAGTTTATGGTGCTGCGAAAGGTTTGGCTGCTTAAGAATCGAAGGTTAAAATCTACAATGGATCAAATGGTCAAAGAAGCTTCCATCAACTGAACAAGAAGATTGGATGGGTAAGACAAAATGGGCCCCGTTTTCAGTGTGTGATTGACTACACAACGTCTGGTACAACGCTTATGGAAAGAGTTCGAAAGTTCGCCAAAGTACTGAGAGCCTACAATCAAACACTGAACAATTCAAAGCTGCTGACAATCAACCAGCATTGCAGATTGAAGAAACGGAAAGGGTTTAAAAGCTCGCGCGAGATCTGAGGTTCTTCAATAACACACATAACAAGTCGAATCTGCTGATAATCACGCAACATAATGTTAACAAAATGCGGGTATTATTTGAGGCAAGATAGAGAATACAGAACAGAAAGAGGCGGATCAGGGAGAATCAACAGTTTTTTGCTGACCGTGGCTGGCTTTTATGTCAACAAGTTGCCAGCGATAGATGCAGAGCGCATTATGTACACGCTGAGTACCTAGAACACATAATATCTGGGTGTCCCACCCACGCGGGAACGATGCATTCTACATACATAATGCGTCCCTAAAAGTGCTTTACTTCCATCTTTCTCGCTCTTGCGGTTTGCCCTGCGACCCTGTCCTGCCCAACGCTCCGAGAAAGTTAGAGTCAGTTATCCAAAACGAGAGGTGCCAAATTTTCTGGAACTACAATTTTCAGACAGCAATCTCCGTTGCACACTCGAGGCCTAACATCGTTCTCCAAGATTTCCAGAAACAAATTTATTTTCGTGATCGAAACTTTTTTGTTGTTATGTTTTGTTGAAAATGCGCATTTTCGGTAAAACAATTATTTTATTGGGGATAAAGTCCTTGAAATAAAATAATTCGCTACAGGGAATTATTATTTATAATACAAACTAATTTAAATACTGAGAGTTCAATAACATCCTTACCAAAGTTTTTGGTTATATAGAACCATCCAAGTGCGAAAATTCGGTAAGTTTAGAATTCGACAATCATATTCCATTTTACGATTTAACATACAGTGAAACTCTTCTATAATTCTGGGTTTGGGACTGATGGTGGGTGGGGACAAACCTTTTAGAACCCGCTCCGCTTTTGTTTGTTCACGCCAGAATGCGCTTCAATTCTTGAAAGTACTATTTAAGGGAGGGCTATAAAGGGCTATTAAATCCCACTATATTAATCAGGAGGAAATAAATTCAGAATTTGCATTCGTTGAGAAAAGAAAAATTAAGAATATAGTCTACACGTTTATATCAAATCAAAATAAATTATTTTTGGGTAGATGTCATCATATTCTAAGAAAAGTTTTTAAGGAATTGTAAATACATTGGTTTCTATTTTACATTTTTTGTTTTCTGTCGCCTTTTTAGCGGCTTCTTACATGCAGACGTATCTGCAGCCAAAACCAATAAAACGATTTCGATTAAACATATATCGCTGTTTCGCTAAAAGGTGATCCATAACCATACCACAGAGTTAGGTTTGGATTTTTATAAGAAGATACCAAAATTTAAAAATATGCAGACATAAACCTATCATTGATTAAATTAGACTAATTTCTCATCACATTTTTTTAGCAAATTTCAAAATAATTCTTCTGTGATTTTAAATTATATTAATTGAAAATTGAAGAAATCCTCAGACCCTAAAATTGAAAATATGCATAAGAAAAAGTCAAAAGTAGATTATAATTGTATTCCAATGTTTTCAGAAAAGTGTATTACTATTCTCCATATTGCTTAAAAATAAATCAAGTCCAACCAAAAACACTGCGTGTGAAAAATGTTTGCCAAATACATGAGTATTAATATTTTATTTGTTCGCGTCAAAATTCATTAAAGTAGTCAAATAAAAAAATAAAGCTAAGTACGAATGTGTAGTTGAAAATGTATAAATAGAAGTGCTTTTTATAAAAGCAAACAGTTAAGTAATTTTATAAAAAATTATGATGGTATAGGTCCAAATCTTTGTCTTTCACCTAAAATATATATTTATTTTATTTATCAAACAATTCATATAATAAACTAGTTTACTTTTTTGTTCGAAAACATTTATATTTATAATTATTCTGCTATTCATGCCTGATCTTCTTTTTTTATTTGACAAATTGTATTAACCTCAACATAAATAAATAAAAGATTTTTGACTTGGCGATATTCATTAGAGTTTTTTTTAGTGGGACAATTGTTAATAATATCATCATGTCCTCAAAACAAGGCTTAAACAAATATTTATAAATTTTTTGCAAGCATGCATCATTTATTAATTTTCCTGAAAAACATGGTTTCCAATATCTCGGTTTCTAAAAATCTCTATAGTGCTGAATACTTTTCTTAGGAATTTATTTATCATAATCAGATGACAAGTGTTTGCATTTGTCTTATTATAACTTTTATAGACCACTGCCTATGGTTGTATGTAATATGTCCAATAACTGTTTTTAATAAGGAATTTAACATACGTAATAACCAATACCAGTGAAATGTAATCATTCTTTTGTTAATTTATGTCATTAATTTGAAATGATGCCTGTTTTTTTTAAACAAGACAATATATCCAAAGATAAAATTTGTTTTCTAAAATATTTTGGAATCTTGAAAAAGCTTGAATTAAAAAAAAGGAACGTCCAGTAATTATGTATGGATGCTCTTTAAAATTTCAGGATTGTAAGGATTCGCAAGATTTTTGTGACATCTCTCCCCCACCCCCCCACTCCTTCTCCGTTTCGTAAAAGATTTTATATTTTTACTTAATATATTTACAATATATGAATAATTTTCACTGTAAACGAGATTTCAAAAGATTTCAAGGGATTCCGAAATATTCTAAAGAATTCCCGTATATTTTCCTCACAATTCCCGCTGTAAACTCCAGCTTCAATATTTTATATAAAAAAATTTCTTTTACAAATGATTTTTGTGACAATTTAATAGAGTATTCTAGAAAAAGCTGTTATCATAATGTTAACAAAATAGGAATATGTACATATATTTTATAATCAAACCAAAGAGTTTATTTTATTTTGTTGGAAAATTAAGTTATCTGAAATCTCGAACGATTTTTATAAATGTTTTTCTGCTCCATGAAAGATAATTCATTCTGAAGAGTTTCCTGTTTTTAACCAAATATTTTTAAGTAACTTAAAAAATTGATAAGTCAAAATTAATCGTAAACGGAAAGGAACCGCTTATTCCGCATGGTCCTTCTGAGAGTTTCGAAATTAAATTTTTCCTAGTAAACTTAAAATATTTATTTAAACACCTTGGAACTTTTAATTAGACAACAAAAAATACCAAAAAAGCAGCGAAGGAGTTGGAAAAATAATGAGCGGATAAACTCATTACAGAGCATTTTCAAGTTGTGCTATATATCTATTTTAGATTCTTCAGTTTCATACGTTCCTTTCGAGTTTTTTCATCAGTTTAAATTTAAAGAATTTCAAAGGATTTCTTAAACTATCCAGAAAAAAAGTTTCCAAACTGAAAATGAAATATTGAATACTGGCATTCTTTGCACTTTTCATACTTTGGAATTGTGAATTATATTTACAGTGCTTTCTTATTGGTAATATGACCTGAGTTATTCAAAATATTTTTCCAGGCGATCTAGAAAAAAATAATAAAATGCACTGCATACATGTTTCAACTATTGTTGAAGGTTAGCAGAAAAAAGATAATCTAAATAAGATATACAAAATTCAGTATCTTATTTTCATTTTTTTATACTTTTTACCTGTTTTTCTAATGTTTTTCTTTTATGAGTATGAAGTTCTTATGCACTGAAAATATTTCTTAAAGTCAGCTAGAAGAAAAAATATTGAAAAACCCATTAAAATGACTATGAAGCAAACATGATGCCTTTCTTGCTTCTGATTCTTTAAACTTGCCAATTTATATTCTCGTATTTTTTTTTTACAATTAGAAATCCTTCAGAGTAACTAGTTACATTCTTTCAGTAACAGTGATTATAAAAATCGTTGCTTTTATAGATACTTTCGAAAATGAATTTAATTGTTTTTGCCAATATTTTTTCATTTTTACTATTCAAATTGCGGCTGCTAGTTCTTGAAAGACTAAGTAAGGCAGAAATAACTATTGAACTCGAGAAGGAGTAAATTAAACAGTGAACTTTCTGAGAAATAATAGTTGTATAAAAAACCAAAGAATAAGCAGCCGAATAGATGTGAGAAAAGTAAAACAGTGCTATTTTGTAACCGTTAAAGTGACCAAAAGTGTATTATCTTCTTTTAAATTAAAAAGAATTTAATTAAATTGATAAGAGATCCAGGCGAAATTTGACGAATTGAGGACAATTTCAAAAAATGAAAAAAAACAATGAACTAAATAATGTCCGGGTTAATTTAGATGAACTTACGGGAAATTGAAAAGAATTCGGTGGAATTTATAAAAAAGCAAGGTAAAGTAAAAAAGAATTGATGTGAATGGAAAAAATTGAAAATATTCCCCTAATTTCAATTAAATTTGAGTGAGTTTAGAAGAATCCAAAAAATTCAAGTGAATTTAAAGAAATATAGGGAACATGAGAAGAATTTGATAGAATTCATAAAAGTTGAAGGTGAATATTTAAACAATTCAAGTGAATTGAAAACAATTTAAGAATATTTCAGAAATTCATTGAGTTAATTAATTTGTAATTAATTGTGGAAAATTCCAGGTAATAAAAAATAAAACAGAATTAATTAAATAGAATTCAGTGAATGTAGATGAATTTCACAAAATGCAGCGTAAATTAAAAAAATTCGACAAAAATTTCATTGATTTCAGATAAATGGGAGTAAATAGAATTATAGTGAACATAAATTTGATCAAATTTATAATAATTCAAGCTGAATTTAACAAACTTGAGGATGAATTAAAAAAATTTTAATCCAAAAAGGATCCATTAAACTCAGTTGTTTGATTTCATAAGAAGAAGTGTCTAAAGTGATTTTCTTATAGTTTTATAGTTATAAATTGTGAGATTTAAACCAAAAGGAAATCTTAAAAATAACTTTCTTTTCAAAATATGCTCACCTCTATAATTAAATCTATCTAAACGATTGGCCTAAAATTTTAATGAAAAGTTTACAGCAACAAATTCTCGATATATATCTGTTAAAATAATTTGTCATATTTTAAATTTCTTTTAACATTTTACTTATTTGTTTAAACCCGTACGATAGATTAGGCTGCCGAGGTGAGCATAGGTGAAAAATTAGATTTCTTAAAACGATTTTCGCAGTAAAAATGATCATTATTACGGCCATTATGTTAAAGCTTATATACTTGAATATCTGTATTGGCAATATTATCATATCTTGGAACACGAATCTCGAAACTAATTTCCTTATAATCATGAAAAATGTTAAAGGTTTAAATAACACGTTCTTATCGCACTAGCTTTGAATGTACAAAATATAATATATTCTTCAACGTTTTCAAATAAAGAATTCAATATACGTAAAAAACAATAAAAGAGAAATAATAATAATAATGCGATAACCATAATTGAACATAACTTGTTTTTTAAATTATGTTGAAATCCGTATAACAATTTTTAATACAGGAAAGAAATTCTGTCGAATTCTAAAAGTAAAAAAGTTCAGTTAAATTATCTATGGTGACTTATAAAAATAGAACCTAGCAGGGATTCAATAACACAGGTCCATAAAAAAAATTTGTCTGCACGATACAAGTGACTAGGCTATCCTTATGGATTTTGAGCTGCTGAATCCAAATCTGGCCTCAGAATTTCTCCTACACGTCTCAGTTTCCCCTTAGATGCAAAAAGTAAGGAAAAGTTTAGGGACTTCTGGTCACACAGGCCATACCAAAAATGTGTCTGCACGAGAGAAGGGACTATGCTACCCTTATAGATTTTGAGCCACTGAATCTAAATCTGGTTTTAGAATTTCTCATACACATCTCACTTTTCCCTTTGATGCAAAAAGTAAGGAAAAGTTTAGGGATTTCTGGTCATACAGGCCATATAAAAAATGTGTCTGCGCGAGACAAGTGACTAGGTTACCCTCATGGATTTTGAGCCGCTGAATTCAAATCTGGCCTCAGAATTGATCTTATGCGTCCCAGTTTAACCCTAGATGGAGAAAATAAGGAAAACCCTAGGAATAACTTGCACGTTATTTTGATAATACCAGTATACGCGAAAATAGGTACATCGATATTATATTCTTAAGTGCAATGACTTGAAAAGACTTAATTTGTACACAGAATTCTTTAGTGTGCTTTCTATTTCCCCAAACAAACCCCAAAAATTTGGGGTTCATATTTAGATTTAGCACGCCAACCTGCTAGGGATATGGCATTTTTTATTTTTCCGTAAAAATCTATATAATATGAGAAAGACCTTCAATTTCCCATTATTTACTTGAGTTAGGGGAAACGGAAGACACACTAGAGAATTTCTGTGTACAAATTAAGTGTATATAAGTCGCGGCACTTAAAATTATAACATCCACTGTCTATTTTCGCGTATACTGGTATTATCAAAATATCGTGCAGAATCTCACTAGGTTTTTGCCTATATTCTGCATCTAGGGAAAAACTGAGACGTGCACGAGAAATTCTGAAGCCGGATTTGGATTCAGCGGCTCAAAATCCATAAGGGTAGGCTAGTCACTTGTTTCGTGACGGCAAATTTTTTTATGTCCTGTGTGACCAGATAATCCCTATGATTTCCCCTACTTTTCGCATCCAGGGAGAAAATGGTGACAGCTCGAAAAATTTAGTGGTAAAATTTATGCTGAGAGCGTAAAACTGCAGAGGAAATAACATTTTTCTTAATTTTTGCTTTATAAGTCAGTATAACATGCGCAAGACCTTCAATTTCCGTAGATTTATCCAAGCTAGAGGAAAGCGGAAGCGCACAGGGGATTTTTTATGTATAAATTTGATCTTAAAGATTCACATCACATAAGAATATGATACCAGTACGTACATTCTTCTCTATACTGGTATTATCAAACTAACGTCCAGAATAGCCTTAGTTTTTCCCCTATTATCTGCATCTAGGGGAAAACTGAGACGTGTAGGATAAATTCTGAGGACAGATTTGGATTTAGGAGCTCAAAGTCCATAAGGGTAACCTAATCACTTGTCTCGTGCAGACAAATTTTTTGAATGGTCTGTGTGACGAAAAAATCACTCGTCTTTTCCCTACTTTTTGCATCTAGGGGGAACTGAGGGGTGTATGACAAATTCTGAGGCCACATTTGGATTCAGCGGCTTAAAATCTATAAGGATAGCCTAGTCACTTGTCTCTTGCAGACAACTTTTTTTTGCGGGCCTGTGTAATTAATTGATATTTTTCATGAAACTCATATTCATATTATATAAGAGAAGGAGAAAACTCCTACATATCCTACACCCAATTTGTCAATTTTTTGGTTTTTAGTCAATAAAAAATCCCTTATTATATTAAAACTGATAAAAATTTTACTGGAGTGAGAATAAAAATGTTTAAAATAAAACAAAAGTTTTTTACTTGAATTTATATGATTAAAATGACTAATTTAGGAAAATAATGAAATTGATATTTAGAAAATATTTTAAGCTTGTTCGACTACAATGATCATTATTACATAATAATAATTTTTTTAATTTACAATTCTTTAAGCTATAATTGTTACAGCTTACAAACAGTTGAATTCTGGAATCTGAAAATGAGTCCATTGCATTGAAGAATATAGCAATTCAGTAATTGTACGATTTTCAGGATCGCTACAATTATCTCCTATCAAACTGAATCGTTCAAAATGGAAAAATTTAAAATTGAAAACGTTAAAAATCCAAAAATGTTGTCTTTGAAGTAATAGGAATTATTCTATTAAAAGTTTTATCGGCAAAAATTTTAAATGTCTACATAAAAATATTTTAAAAAAATAAATAAATAAAAAATTGAAAACAACACCCAGTTTTAAAAGCAGGTGCAAATTATAGTTAAAATTTTCTGGAACTTTTGCAGTTAAAATATTAAAAATATTTAATTCAAGGGTACAAAATTTAACCATTTGTATTTAAAAAAGCATCTGAATTTAAGAAACACGTTATGATTCTAACAATTATATCTTAAATAATGAAAAACTGGAATATTTCAATTAAAACAATTACAAGAACTTTTACAATAAATATGATAAAACTTTTTTTACTTCAAGGTTGAAGAAAAACTGGTTAAGTAATTACGCAGTAACGGTCGTTAAGATACACAATAAGTTTACTTTACATGTTATTTTCCTTATCTATCTTTTGTTTGTTAGAAAAAATTAGGACATCTTGTGCGTTGCGTAAAATTATATAATGTATGAATATCAAATATTTTCTGTTAAAGGGGGAAGTTTTACATTTGAAATTTCATGTTTAAAAGTTAATTTACAAAAAATTAAGCTTTACGCAAATTTAAAAAAAGAGAATGAAAAAGCACATAAAAAAGTTTAATTTTAAAGATTTTGCGGGACGGAAATTCTTTCTCCGTTCCGAAGATATATGCGAAGGTCTATATAATTTTGCAAAAGTGTTTATGACTAAACATTGTCTTGTTTCAAAAAATTGTTAAATTTGGAATTTTTTTTAAATAATACAAACATTGCAAAATATAGGCAAAGGTTTAAAGATCGAACCCCGTGGGTCGGGTCAGAATTTTTTGTGTTCGGTTTTGATTAATCATAAGTTATCGAAAATCACGGGAAATTTTTTAATTGATGTTTCGGGCCGGTTCCGGTTTTCGAGGCGTGCACATAGTAACATTTCATCTATACAAGTAAATCTAAAGCTAAAAAAGCTAAAAAAGAATCTTTTATAGTAAAAATCATTAGATTATTATTTTTGATATAATTAATTCAAGTTATGCTTGTTTTTCAAGTATGCTTGTGATTAATTTGTTTGCAGTTTAATATAAAAATAACTTTTACTATGAATGTAAGCAGAACCGATCGTGCCCTTGTATAATTTTTGTAATTGTTTTAGGTTTTATTTGTGTCGAATCAGGTAGGAGTTAATAAGAAGTGTGCAAGTTTTTCTGACTACTCGTCAAACTTTATTAGATAAAATGATTGAGTGGTCCCTCAAATCATATTTTGACGTTTCGAATACGCTTCTATAGTCCTCTTCAAAACAAAAATGGTAGTGAACATAACTTGCGTGTTTTATGAACTGTAATAAATTGTGACCAGTAGTCAGAAAAACTTTCACACTTCTTAATTTTTGCAATGATAGAAAAAGCAGTTTCAAAATTTTTTCGCAGCACTATACCGATTAAAATATTGAATTTTCGATTTATTTAATAATTTAACAGTCATTATAGAATATAGACAAATATTCAAAAATCGGAGGTATTATTATTAAAGTTAAAAAAATTGATTTGCTATCTTTATTTGTAATGCCAGGGAAAGCCAAGTGGTTCTAAATCTATGGCCATCAGATTATTAAATGAACATTATTGTAGAGCCATCTATTATTTTACACTGTAGTTTTTAAACTGACTCATCAGCCTCTAAAAATTATACTCAGTAGTAAATTGTTTCTCTAGAAAGGTTTTCTGCCTCTCTTATAAAATTAGGTTTATTGATCCTTTAGCACTGCAGCATTTAGCATTCCTCGCTTCGAATATTATAAGTCCATAGTTTCTACAAGATAATATTTTTACGGTTTTTTTTATTTGTCGCAGATTCGCGTTATAACGCGTATCCTAGTTATGGATTCGATTTGTTCATAAAGTGTTGCAATATTTATTCAACGTTAAATAGGCTTTAAAGATAACTAAATTATGTACGATTGGATGTATAAACATTCTAGTTAATATAATTAATTGAATTCAATAAAAACCTAATACTACTATTTTTCTGTTTGTTTTTTTTTTCAAATGAAATATTTGCTTTATGCGGAAAATGAGGAGACACGGTTTTCACAATTAAACTCAATATTAAGACTGTTTCAATAGAAAAATTCTAAATAATCTTGAAACAGCTACTTTTTTTTGAAATGTTCAGAAGTATTTGCAAGAATATATATTCGAAGCAGATTGAGATATTGTTTTTTCCTGGAAAGAAAAAGTGATCAGCTTTGCACTTTTTTACGTCTTATATCGTTATGTCCAATAAAATAATATTTTACTGATTTAAAGTAAAACGTAACAGTAAAATACAATGAATGCGAGAACTGTGTAAAAAAAGAGAATTTTGTATTTTCCGAAATACAAGCACCCCTCAAGTTTATAATTCCTGGTAAATGTTACATCAATGCATCAAGTGCATCGATTTTTTTTTAAATTTTCTACGAAAGAAACGTGAAACTGGAACGAGAAAAACTCGAATATCTCAAAAATTGTCAAAAGGGTAAGTTTAAAAAAGAAAAATGATTTTTTTTTCGAAAAACTAAGAAATATGCGGTAAGTATGCTGTATTAATTACCCATTATTTCTAAGAATTTCAGAAAACAAAGTGAGTTTTTTTAGAACTCTTGTTCTTTTTTTCTAAAAATTTTGAATAACTTGACCATTTTTTATTTAGTTTTTTATTTTAAAAATGTGCAAAAAAATTGACGAACTGAAATACAAAAAATCTAATATCTCAAAAAGAGGAACGTTTTTTCAAATCAAATTGGCATAAAACTCATTTTAGCCCTAAAGTTTGGATATATTCGTAAAAAATTTAAAAATGCTAAAACAATCCTGAGAAGCCAATCACCAGCCTAAATGATTTGAAATGGATTGCGTTAATATGAAATCCAAACGGTTTAA
>NC_046658.1:119124318-119135718 GCF_010883055.1 Belonocnema kinseyi
AATTTAAAACAACAAGAATTACTTTTTAATCTATTCATAGATAGAAGATAGAAACCTCCAAAAATATTGAAAATATCCCAACATGAAAATAGGATAAAAAATTATGGTTGTTCTAGAGAAGGTCATAACGACGCGGGTGCCCCGCGCCAACTTGCCGCAGCGTGCCCAGGCGTACTGCAGTCGAGCAGTGGTTATAATACTTGATAAAAATAATTTTTCTGCATTACGTAAAAACAAGATTTTATTTTATACTTACGTTTTTATTTGAAAATAGTGAACGATTGTGGGGGATGATTCTGCTCATCTGTTAAATTTCGAGATGCTTTGTGGTAAGTCTGCTTTTATCTCACAGTGATTCTTGACAAACGATTTTTTTATAAATTTATCCTTCACTTTTCTCTTCTCTTTGCGATCTTTCTCCTCAGGAAAACACAGCATACTGAGGAGATGGCGCATACTTCTGGAAAATTAGAGTAGCCAGCACAGCCTTTGCAGAATTGAATCGAGATTTAGGGTTTTTACTAGTGACGGTATGTTTTTCTTAAAAAATAACAAATATTACAGAAAAATGATTTTTATCGAGTATTAGGACTATTGAGACACTACAGCACGCCTGGTAGCGCCGTGGTTAGTTGGCGCGGGGAACCCGTGTTCTTTTGACCTTCTATATCTCAACCAACACTTTTCATCGAAAATTTCATCGAAATGAAATAATTTCTTTATTGTAAAGTGCTAATCTTCATTGTACACCTCGTTAAAACATCTTTCCAAACCCCTATGAACAAGTAAAATTAAATAACTGAATTTAGCTTTCTATACAAATGAAAGTTAGCAGTCAGAGTGAATTTAAAAGTTTATTGTTATTTTGTGAATGATCTGAAGACGTCATAATGGAACCATCACAGTACTCAGTTATATTTTATAAACATTTTTTACTTGCCTTGCCTACGATAAGGCTATTTTTACCCCGATGAGTATATATGCAGTGCTTACCAAATGTATTCATAGTTTGCCAGAGTAATCATAGCTACATAGTTCTCTGTCCGAAAATTATCCGACCTTGTGGTGTGCCAGGAGTAAGAGTTAATTATGTCAATGGTGATCATATCCTTTTTAAATTACTTTCTTTGAAAGCTATTTACAACCTTCTTGAGAATACTTGAGTTTTAAAAACATCCAGAAATTTCAGGCAGCCAATTCAGGACTGAAAGGGGACTGGCAATGTTGTGCAATGCCGTTTTCATAAAAAATTTCAGAATCAGCTGCGATGCAAGGACAGTTACGTTGTCGTATTGAAGGACCCTGTCGCAAATTTTTAACAAATCACTAATATTTTTATTTATTAACACTGATTGACTCATCGCCATCACTTTTCGAATCATAACGATGGTTTCCGAACATGAATGGTCAACTTTTTGGCCAAATTTAATGTACACTCTTCGATCGATTCGTTTCCTCTTTCTAAAATGTGACGTGTAGGTTGTTAAAAGTTTTTGTCTGTGTTACTCAGTATAGGGACTCACATAGATTCCCCTAAATGGTAAATACCTATTTATGACAATAGCACAACTAAGTACAAAGTTGAATAACAAGGCTTTCGGGGATGGCGTGACTCACTCGGTGGGGGAAAGGAATAGTGTGTGGAAGAGATAGAGAATTTTCAGGTTGATCCAGAATTCTCGTGTTATTTATGTAAATAACACGTTCGTTCCGCAACACTGTTCCGACCCAGGGTGCTGATCAATCTCTCTAGCAATCACCCTAAGTGAAGATCCTCACAAAGTCGTTATGTAAGGTTCCCCACTTAGGTCCAATAGTGGCCCAGGTCTTTTGTTTCAGGCGTCATTCACTCTACTGACACTCTTTTTATTAACTATTTGCCGCCATACTTTCCTGTCCTGGCATACTTCTCTAGCTTCTTTTATGTCCATGCATTTTTTCATGCAGGCTCTCGTGTTTCTGTGACTTCTTATGTTTCTTCTAAGTAGGGTCTCATTCACACATTCTGGCCATTCTTTCCGCGGTCTACCTCTGGGCACGCTGCCATTTACTTTACCTTGATACACTTGTTTCGTTAGTCGTTCATTTGGCATTCTCTCAGCATGCCCGAACCATCTTAACCGATTTCTTTCCCATGTGTCTACTAGCGTCTCTTCTGCACCACATTCTGTACATCAGAGTTTTCCCGCATATTATTCGCATGAATCTCATGTCAATTGCGTTAATTTTACTCTTATATTTTTCATGATAAGTCCATGTCTCGCTACCGCATAGTACAGTCGGTACAAATATAGAATTATGTATTGCCATTTTAGCTTTATTTGATATATTTTTACTTCTGATAAGGGGACCTGCTCTACCAATAACCTTCTTACCTTCGTTTATGCGTCTATCTAATTCCTCATCTATCTTCCCGACCCTAGTAAATAAGCTACCAAGGTATACGAACTTATCAACTTGTTCAATGTGCAAGAGAAAAATCATTTGATCTTTCGAGCAACTAACTTACAGGAATATAATCAATGAAATTTTAATATTTTACTCGAAATCGCTTATAAAACTCAGTAATATGCACATGAGCTGACTCTTAACGTGCAAAAAAAGTCTTACAACTTCACTTTAGTGAACTTTATTTCTATGCATCGATCCTTTTACCTCGGGTCTTAAAATGTAGTGCATCTCGAATTCGGCCAATTTTTATCCTTATTAAAACCATAACTTTTTTTAGGGTGGATTAATACAATATAATTTTCCAAATCTCAAAGTTAATAATCAGCTAATATAACAAAAAGATCAGAATGTATAATTTTGTTACTTAGTTTTGTTCCTTTAGAAAACTACATTTTTTTACACCATTTTGAAACTAATAATTTAATTATCATTTATTACTTTATATATTATTACTCATCAAGCAATTTCGTTGAATCCAACACATTTTTATTATTTCATTCATAGCATATGGTTATTACATGGACGAAAAGATATTTGGTTGAACCAAAATTTCGTGAGTATCCAAGAAAACGGTTTTTTTGGTTCAAGAAATTATATTTTCTAAGTGTGACTTTTAATTTACGATAAACCTAAAAAAGACGATTAAGTTGATTTGTCCCATCCTGGTGACTGGGTTTCAATGTTAAATGCTAGAAGTAATACATTTTTGTAAAGATTAAACAAAATTATATGATATTGTTATGAAAAAATCTGATTTATCTTGTAGAGACTTATTAAAAATTTTCCTCAAATCCTTTCTTAACTTAAACGCTCGTCAAATTATTTATTTATAGAGAATTGAACGGGCTTGCACGCTTTATTATACAATAAAATTGTAAATATAAATGCAAGAATTGTAGTACGTCTTGATGAACCAGTTACATCGTTCATGCCGCATTGTTATTTCTGAGATAAATTATCTTCAATTATTATGTATTCTTCTTCAATATATTAGACAAATATAGTGAAACTCTGAGAATGGGCCGCTTTTGGGGTTGGAGGAGGTGGGGAATGATCTAGATAGAGGGCCGTTTCGTAGAAAACGCTTTTGTTTGTTCACGCCTAAGCCACCACCGCTTACCCCGTGCAGCTCCTTTTACTCCTATTTGCGACACGGCGTCAATTCTCGGAAGAACTATATCCGGGGCCCCTATCTCTAGGGTTCACTGTACATATAAAAGTGATAAAATAAAGGTATTTAGCTGCAAATACCATTAATAATAGAAAACGTTATACTAAAGGTAAGTGTTTTGTTAACCAATGTATAGTAAGCATTATTACAAATATCAAATATGCTTCATGTCGCCGGATATGAAATCTTTATCAGTTGATGCACTTTTACGAATTTTCCGAAGGGTTCAACATGCCGAGGAAAAAAACCTACAAATTTTGCATAACATTTGCTATTAATAAGCACTAAAAAAATTAAATCAGCATCATATAATTTATCTAGCACCTATCATGAAATCCCTTAACTTTTGACTTCTAAAAAAAAATTTGTATATCAACAGTTCTCACTAAAAGTTTTAGGTTTTTCATTGTCACGTTTAACTCTTTGCCAAATGTGTAAATATGCACGAACAAATGTGTAGATTATTTCAAGACAATATACAGGTGTTGCTATACAGTCACTCAAGTCACTTTTAGTCAATTTTTATACAAAAAGTTCTATAGTCATTTTTTAAAAAGAAAAAGCCACTTAAATCACTTTAATCTATCTTCTTTTAGATTTCATCTCAAATAAAAGATTTAATTTATGTTTATGAAATCGAGATTAATCTGGGTATAATAAAGTTTTTCGGTGTCAGACTTCAGAGCCTTTTCCCCTTTTTTAAATAAATTTTACTCTTTCTCCTTATTTTCAAGAAACTTTCTGTTCTTCTAGTGTTTTTGGTTTTTCTTAACTGTGAACTTAATTCATAGAACCTAATAGGAAAATCCACCTATTTTTGGTTGAAAGTTATTTTTTGTTTTTGTTGAAAAATCTCCTATTATATTTTTCGTTACAAATTTTATCATTTGGTTTTAAATTTAAAAATTTCAGTAAAAATTCAACTATTTTGTCGAAGTCATGTTTTATCGTCGAAAATGTAATTGTTCTATTAAACATTCCTCTTTTTGTATTAAAAATTAATCTCTTTTGGTAGAAAATGAAATTTTTGGTTAAAAATTTATCTTTTCGAAATTAAAAGTCAAATGGTTTCGAAAAAATTCGATTTTGTAGCTTAAACATTTAACTCTTCTGATGAATATTTATCTCTTTTGGTAGAAAATCAATCACTTTTCTGGTTAAAATTTCATGATTTTAGGTTAATCAAAATGCAACTGTTTCGTTGACAACTTGTACAAAGTTCAACTAGTTGGTTGAAAAATAACAAATATTTTTGTTGAAAATCCAACTCCTTGTTGAAAAAATATGAAAAGGGTTCAGCTTTTTTGTTGAAAATTATTCTTTTCTGGTTAAAAATTTAACTACTCGGTTGAAGGTTTACCTAGTTCGCTTTACAATTAATGTTATTTTTGGTAGAAATATTTTTTTCTGTTTAATGATAATTTAATTGATAATTAACAGTTTTATTGAAAATCATATTTTTGATTTAAAAATGCGACTACTTGGTTAAAAGTGGAAGTATATTTTTTCTTAATAAATCAATCTTTTGCTGAGGATATTGTTGAAAATTCGTCTTTTTGGTTTGGATGAAATTACCTTTTCTGTTGAAAATTGTTATTTTTGGCATGAAAATTCAATTATTTGGTTGAAAATTCATGTGTTTTGTATCAAATGTAATTATTCAGGTACAGAGGCGAATTATTTGATTGAAAAGTAATTTCTTTGATGAAAATTAATTTTTTTGGCTTGGAAATTCAACTCTTCTGTTGATAATTGAACTATTTTGATAAAAAATCATCTATCTTGTTGAAAATCCAATATTTTTCCTTCGAATCGTGGGCAGAATATATTCTGAGTGACATCTATTATACATTTTTCTTGTACCTTCTTATCTATTCCTTTACACACCCCCCACACTTACTTGGTAGTGGGAGGGGGGACCTACAGTTTAAGGTGTGTTCCGAACCACCAAGATCAACAGCTTTAAGTACTTAGAGGATCTTTTTCTCTAAAGCTACCGGGTCCCACGACTCTCTGTAGATGAACAACTCCCTTGCTAGGGAGTGTTCATCGCATGGGCTGTCGAGGCTCTTCCAGAGTGCGAGGCGGGAATCGAACCCGCAAGCCGATGGAGTGGGTCCAAAGCCTACGCCTTAGCCCCCAAGAACATCATCCCACTTGTTGGAATTTTATTTTAATATATATTGTTTTTGACTCGCCGAAATGTATTGCGTATTTTTAGTTTTCCTTAACTAATTCCTATAATTCGTTTTAAATTAAATTTTTAATAATTATCATCTTAATATTATCTTTATTTATTTAATTTAGAATCTTTATCTTTTTATTTATTATGTTTATTATCTTACATCTAAGTTACTTTAATTTTTAAATTATAAAATTAAGGGAACCAAAAAGTAACTTTTTAGGAAACTTAGTTACTTTAATGTAATTAGTTACAGATACAAGTAACGTAAATGTAATTAGTTACCTTTTTTCACTCAATAACTTAACTGTAACTAGTGACTCACAAAAGTAAATCATCCAACACTGCTATTTTGTTCCTCTCTTTATTTCATGGTTAAGATATTAAAATCCTATTTCTGATGGATGCTGAAGTACTCTAATGAGGTTTATTTTGCAGTGCGAAATCTATACATAATTTAGAACCTGACAGAGAACGATAAACGTCAATCAAAGCACTGTTCTAAGTCATTAAGTTTAGTAGATAATTGGTACTTTTTAACTTTTATATAAGTTTCAGTCCCACGCAAATCATCTTAAAGACAGAAAGCCAAACAAAAGCATCTTATTCAAACTTAATATTGTTTACAAGTATTTAAATCTTCACTTTTATTTTCGATTTCCAAACTACTAAAACTCTTCCTACGCGAAAAGGAACCTTCAGAACCGAGCAGAATACTTTACTCGCTGACAAAAACATTAACTAAGTCAAATTTTGTATTTTCATACTGACATCAATTCGGTTTTCATAATTTAGACAAATAATTCACAACTTTCAATTTAACCAAATTTGATAAAGTTCTAAATGTACATTAAAAATCCTTCTGTTTAGCTATACTAAATTTTAGTAATTTTACATTCATTCTTCTTTTTAATACTTAAAAAGACTACCGTAACGTAAAGAGATGTCCTTTTTTCTGAGGTACTAATTTAGACTTCAAGTGTCTTGTTTTGAGCCGGAAATGTCAGTCTGTTAATTTCGATGCAAAGTAAATGACTCTTAATTACGTAGTTTTCTTCTTTTAGATCTCAGAAGGATTAACTTATAATTGAGTATCCTTATTACCCTTAGTTGTTTCTTTGTACTTAAAAGGGTGGCCGTAAAATTTAAGTTTCAAAATTTCCTCCATTTTTCTTGATTTTTCCCTTACTAATTTTCATCTTTCCTAATCATTGATATTTAAAAACCAGAGCTCAAACCTTGTAACATGTTTAATATGGAATGTTTCATAATTGGTATAAAGCAATTTTAAATTTGTTACTTTCAAGGATGCCACAGACTGCTGTACTTGAAAAAATTGACGAAAAGTAACCAATATGCATCAATGATGTGACTAATGTTCTTTTGAATCTAATCAAATTAAATTTTTTATTCAATTTTTAAGTAATTTTTAAATCAAAATTTAAACATATTGCAAAAAATCCCTTAGTTTGAGTAAAATTGACGTAATTTAGGGAAATTTAAGGCATTTGAGAAGAATTTGACGAAATTGATTAAAATATTACAAAAGTACCGCGAAATTATATGAAATCGGATTATATATCATGAAATACTGAAAAATATAATAAAATCCTTGGAAGTTTTTTTAAAACTTTTAAATCTCTTGAAAATTCTTTGAAATATATTATAATATCCTAAAATAATTAAAATCCTGAGAAATTCCTTTAAATTATTTAAATACATCAATAATTCTCTAAAATATTTTAAAACCTTTGAAATTTTTTGCTACTTCTTAAACCGCTTAAAACCCTTTCTATCTTCAAAAATACCTCGAAATATTCAAAATTTTGTATAATCACTGAAAATTATTGAAATCTATTAAAAATACTTTAATATATTTTAAATCCTTTAAAATCTTTTGAAGTCCTATTGAAATTTTTGGAAGCTTTAGAAAACTCCTTTGAATTGAAAAATCCCTCAAAGCTTTTGAACAATTTAAAATCCCTTCAAATTATTGTAATCAATTGAAAATTGGGATCTTTAAAATTATCCGTAAATCTTAAAGAATTACAGACATAAATTCATTGAAATTCATTAAGATATTCAAAAATCCCGTGAAATTAGATGAAATCAGGTAATATTTCCGAAAATTCGGGAAAAATTCAAATTCTAAGGAATACCTTCAAATGAAGAAAATATACTAAAAATGCTTTAGAATATTTTTAATACCCTAACATATTTTTAATACTTTTTTTTCAAATTTCTTTGAAATCTTTGAAAATCTTTTGAAACTTTTTGAAGCGTTTAAAAATTCCTTACATTTTTTTGAAATATTCTAAAATCATTTGCATTATTTGATATTCCTTCAAATTGTTAGTCTATGCTAATATACCTAGACATATTTTGAAACACAGTAAACAATTTTAAATCCTTGAAAATCTATTACAATCCTTTGAAATTTTGTAAAGCCTCGCAAAACTCCTTGGACTTTTGAGATAAACATCAAATATTTCAAATTATTCGAAACCTTTTGAAGCTCTATAAAGCTTCTTGAAATTCTTTGGAATTTTTTAAAATACCGTAAAAGCTTTCAAATTCTTTGGAATCATTTAAAATTATCGAAATTTTTAATAATAACTTAAGATTGATCAAATCCTTTAAGACATTTTGAAATCCCTTAGAAACTTTTTAGAATTCTTAAAAATATCTTTGAATTTAAGAAAATAATTATGGTCATTGTAGCCCTTAGAAATTCCTTCAAATTATTAAAATCTTTCAAAAATTTCTTCGAATCTTTTTAAAATATTCGTATTGCTTTTAAATGCTTATAAATCTCTTAAAATCCGATAAAAGAGTTTAAAGCCCTTGAAGATTCCTTGGAATTTAAAAAATATCCTACAATCTTTTAAGATATCGTAAAATATTTAAAATTCTTCTAAATCCTTAAAAATTACTTTATTCAATTAAAAATTCCTTGAAATCTGTTAAAATACCCTTAAATGTTTCAAATCCTTCAAAAAATTTGAAATACCTTAAAATATTAAAAAGTTCTTAAAATTGTCTTAGAATATTTAAAAATACCTTAAATTATTTCAACTTCTTTGAAATATTAAAAAAAATTTAAAGCTATAAAATATTTTTTGTAATTTTTAAAACACCCTAAAATTTTTCTAAATCCTTTGGAATCTCTTCAAATGATTGAAATCTATTAAAAACCCTAAGATATTTCAAAACCTTTAAAATCTTTTGAAATTTCTTTGACATTTTTTAAAGCTCTTAAGAGTTGATTTAGCAGCTTACCTTACAATTAAGCAGATTATAAGGGCTTATGCGATATAAAAATAAGTGGAAATAATATCAGAACTAGTTTTTAAACTTTTGTAATTATTAAAACTTGGAATGAAACTTATTTCATTTCTCTGTATTTCTCTGTTTGAACTACAAATTTGAGAAAATTCGAGAAAATTCAAAAATAGGTGTACATCTCGTAACAAGAATAGGAACCCCTTAAGCTAAGTTTTTAAAGTAAAGTGACTAAAGTTTACTTTTCATTTAAAAAGGTGACTATAGTGACTTCATCTGTAAAACGTAATTTGAGAAAATAAGTCACTGAAAGTGACTTTGTAACAGTCCTATTTATTCTTGACAGTTTCTCAAAGTGCTTCTAATAAAAATTTCATGATTTTTGCAGTTTTTTCTCACTATCGCTGATTTTTTCTGATTAGCAAAATTTACTAACCTTTCTCTGACCTGCGGCAATCCTGTCAAGTATACCGAAAATAATTTTTGAAAAATCTTCATACGTATAACCTAATGGTAAGTTTGAAAAGAATCGTAATGATTAAAAATGAATTGAAAACAAAACATTGTCTTTTTTCAGAAGTCATATTTTTTCAAATAGTCTACATATATCTCAAAGTGACTACTGAAAAACGACATAATGCGCTATTGCAGAGCAAGTTTTAAATGTCATCTGACATAAGTGCAGAAATTCTCTTCTCCACAAATACACGTATTTTGAACGCGATCCTGTGAATTCAGTACTTCCGGTTTATATGCGGAAAGTCTATTTCGATGTCTTACTTCTTTTCATGGACACAGGAAGCAGTGAACACTCGCGTATGACATTCCAGGGATTTCTTCTGCCAGACTAAACACTACTTTAATCACTGAAATCCAATTCACTTTTGACGTCTTTTATAACTGAAGATTCGACTATCACATATCGATCGGCAGTCTATTCATAAATATCAAAAAGTAACATCAACAAAATTTTGTTTGTAAAAATTAATTTACAGACAAAAAAATAAAAAAATAACAAAGATGCCGAGAACTTTTTCGAAAGTACTTTCTACTCAAAGTCCAGCGTTTTTCTTTAATTTTGGCTGATCTAGATTTACTGGTTACGTAATGAGTCGATTTTGAGAGCCAATTCTTAGACGGTTAGGTCGCTAACCCAAATGCAGCGATTAAATTTATCCTCGAGGGGAATGCATTTATTGCCTGGGCTTGACTGCTGACTTTAAAGAGTTGAAATCACTGAAAATTTCTCAAGGTTTTTCCTCACGTTTTTTTCCACGGGGGACCGATGCTTTTCCGCCCGGACGATCAACTTCGCGCGCGCTTTGCGCCTCGCCGCGTCGTTTACATGCCGGCCTCGCGACTTTTCGAATTTTTTTCTAGGATGCGATTAGCGACTGCCTAGACGTCGGAGGCTGCACTGACACTGCTGCTATTACGAGGTTAGATCGTAGTCAGAAGTTAAGAGCGCGAGCGTGCTCGATTGGGCGCCTGCCAGGGTGCGTATTTATATCTCTAGCTATAAATATAGCGCACACAAGATGTACGGGGTGTCTACGCACAATGCGGGACTAAGGGCTTTTCTTGCCAAATTTGGACTCTGACAATTAATGTGCCGCAAGACGGAAATTGGAAAAAAATTTGTGAGAGGCGATTTGTCAGTCGAAGGCTGCACAAAATTATATGGCACAACTCGTATTTCAAGAGTGAGTAAGAAGCTGTGTAGGTAAGCCTTCTCCATTTGAATTATCGAGGTCAGGAGGAAATTCCATTTGCTTCAAAGGGGAATTTGATCTATATGCAATTTCGAGTTTCTTGCAAGTGCACTAAAAAATGAGTTAAATATTGCGGTTGCTACTAAAATAGACTGTGAAAATCATCAAATTTTTCCAATTATTATTATTGTTATATTGTTTTCAAAAAAGTTTTTATTACTGAAACTAGGCTGCTAAATTAAGCCCCAAGCACTGCGGTATAACCTATTGTACTAGACCTTTATTTAAAAAAAAAAACATCGGTGAAACAGCAGTCTACTCATGGTCCTACTAGCAGCAAAATTATCATTTAAGTCATTTAGGATGAGTATGTATACCGTTGGATGCTCCTATTTAACTGGAATGGATCTTCGAAAATGTTTCTTTACTAAGGTGGACTCTAAAATTATCCATCTGATTGCTATCTGTGCTCGAAATGGTTTAACATACGCGACTCTTCCCGAGTCGAAATTCACCAAGCGGCTAATGCCGTTGGCTTAGCAATAAATTGTGCATCCCTTTAAAGAAGTAGATTAGTTAGTTAGGGACGATTTGAGCGGGGG
>NC_046658.1:119135728-119141095 GCF_010883055.1 Belonocnema kinseyi
TTTGGCGTTTATGTAATGTTAAAAAAAAAACTAGATAAACTTTAGTATGTTTCCTGATGATAATTTTTAAAAAAGTTTCCGAAATTTTCTGAAAATTTTCTGTACGATTGGAGAAGCGCTTTCAATTTTCAAACTTCAAACTATTTCTCCTATTCCCCTTCTACCCCTTTTTTAAATAATTCCTATTTTTAGATATTTTGAAGAAACTTTCCCTGTTGCCCCTTTACCTTGTATGTTCGCTTGAATGTAAACTGAATAATTAACAAACAATAACAGAATCCAACTATATTTTAATGAAAATTCTACTATTATATTTTTATTTCACAGTGCATCTCTTTTGGTTAAATAGTCTACTATTTAGTTGAAAAATTGAAACTATTTGATTAAAAAGTCAACTTTGTTGGTTAAAAAATCCAAATAGTTGCTTGAAAGTTAACCTAATTTGTTAAACTTTTTTTTGATGATTCATCTCTTTAGTTAAAAATTTCACTATCACTTTTAAAAAAGTAATCTTCTCGGTTAAAAATTGCCTTTTAGGTTGAATATCAAGCTCTTTTATTAAAACTAACTTTTTAAACAGATTTATCAATTTAGTTAAGAATACTTATATCTATTCATTTTTAGCTAAAAATGTATATTACATTCTCATCATTTATGATTGAGAAAGTATTAGAATTGTCGGAAATTTGACATCACACTTTTTCAACGGATCTCCACCTTTCAAGACCCCCTGAATCCGAAAATCAGGTTTTCACGATGGCGTCTGTCTGTCTCTCTGTCCGTCCGTCCGTCCGTAAACACGATAACTCTCGAAAGAATGAACGATTCAAATTCACCTTTGGCACACTTTTTTTAGGTCCTAAAAGAAAGGATGAGTTCGTTAACCAGCCATTTTTGATAAAAATTCAAAAAGTGAGCGCATTTTGAAAATTTTTTAGACCACTTTTTTCTGAATTTGAAAATTATATGCACGGATATTTATAGTATTAAAAAGAACAAACAATTTATCCTCATGACTTTTTTCGATAAAAAGAAAATTCTCAGAGTTATAGCGTTTTCAAAATTTTTTTAATTAAACGAAAATCAAAATTTGAAGCCGAAAATCGCACGATATGAAAAAAATCAAGAGAAGAAAAACATTTCTTATTGAAAGCCCTACAAGATTATCGTAACCAATTTTTGGATTTTCTTCAAAAATCGAAAATTCAAATTTTGATTGTACAAAAAATAATGGAAAATTAAAAATTCCATTTTGTGGACAAACTATGTAGGATACGAAACCTGTTTACAAATATCTGTCGGAAATCGAGCGCGAAGCGCGAGTCTCACGATGAGAATGTGTACCTTAAAGCCTACAGAGCTTTGAGAAACTTAATCTTTGACTATACTTAATGAAGTAGACAATTCAGAATATGAAGACGCAAATAAATATTGCCATCTAAAAGATATCATTTTGATTAAGTTTTTTTCAAGCATTCCAAATGCAAAGAACAAATATCCGAGCGCGAAGCGCGAGGTGTAATTATGTTCGAGCGCGAAGCGCGAGATTTAACCGTCGTGCGCCTCAGGCGCGCTCAAACTTGCGAGCGAAGCAAGCCGTGCGCGTGGCGCGCTATGAGACTGTAACCGCGAAGGGGGCAGATTTTTTTTGATTGAAAATTAATTTTTCATAGTAGAAAATACATGTATTTTATTGAAAATTCGTCTTTTTGGCTTAAAAATCTTACAATTTGATAGAAAATTAAACTTTTTTTATTAAAATTAGTTTCTTGGTTTAAACCTAATTTTTTATCTTAAAAATTAATTATTGCGTGTTCCTTTGAAAATGTAGACTTTATGAGTTGAAAATTAAACTATTTGAAAGAAAATTGATGTATTTGCTTGAAAATTGGACTTTTTGGTCACAAAATTTAACTATTTTGTTGACAATTTAACCTTTTGATTAAAGATTTACCTATTTTGCTAAAAAATTCTCTTCTTGGTTGAATTCAACTGGCTTCAAACTATTTTTTAAAGTTAATGTTTGTAACTGAATATTTATGATGTAAAATATATTTTTTTTAGTTACACATTCAAATATTTGGTTTAAAATTCATCTTTCTTAATTAAAAGTTTATCTTAATGTTTAAGAATTTCACTGTTTTGTTTTAAAAAATGGTCTGTTTTGCTTAATTCAACTGGAAGAAATTTTTTGTTTGTTTGTTAAAAACAAATTTTTTAAACTGAAAATCTGACGATTCCATTTGTTAATTAAAAAATATATTTTTCAGTTTGAAATACAACTTTATGGCTTAAAATTGATCTCTTTTGATTGAAATTCATCTATTTGGTCGAGGATTTAACTTTATAATTAAAAAAGATGTGTCTAGTCGTCCCGAAAAAATCGGGGAGTTGGGAAAGGGGATGGTCCAGGCGTAGTGAAAATTCGCGACGACTAGCCAAGCTTGTGAAAAATATTGGACTATTCATCCGGAACTTCAGGAAGAGGATACACGCATCTTTTCGACTTGAGAAGTCTCATTATAGGTTAAAAATTCAGCTATTTTGATAAAGTCATCTTCTTTGTTCAAAAATTCGATTATTTTATTAAAAATTCGTTTTTTTTAATAAATAAAAATCCCGTTCCTCTTATTGCAAATATTTTTTGGTTCAAAATTAATCTGTTTGATTAAAAGCGTAATATATTTCGACTTGAAATCTTAAGAAAAAAGTGTTTAAAATTGAATTCAATAAAGTATTAATTTGATTTAAAATGATTTATTCCCTTGTCATCTCTCTATTTTTGTGAAATGTCACCTTATTTCCCCTATTTTAAAAGAATTTTGGGTAACGCTACTTCGCAGGGAGATTTGGGAGGCTCGTCATTGAAGGTCAGAAATAGATCAAAATTAGTATCGTACTTTCTGGACGGCCCCTAAGAGGAACTTTAAATAACTGTCACTCGGTAGGACTGAAAAAGTTAAAATGCAAGTTCCAAGTGAAATTTTTGTATTTTTAATTATGTTTTGAAAAAAATCTATTTTTTTAATTTTATAATTACTGATCAATTTGTAACCGAAAAATGAAGAAATTTTTATAAGATTATATCGTAAATAGACAGCATATTTTACTGTGGTATTGTAGAATTTCATTGCGACTCATAATTAAACGTTAGGTAAACAAATTAAAATTAATATTTTATTTAAAAAGCCCGTAGAGAAACTATTCTTCGTTTATATTTAATAAATATGTAAAATTTCATTATGTTATAAAAAATACGGCAATAATAAAGTTTTATTTGAGTTAAATACAAAAATCGATTCTCTTCAGTAACCAACATTCAAAGAAAAATCGATTTTAAAAAATTTTCACCAAAATTTATCACATAATGCAATAAAAATTTCTTCATTTCTTAGTAATTATATACAAAACTCGACTTTTCTTAAAAATCTTAATGTAATTCTGTATTGCCATAAATAAAAAAAGTGTATTATAATTTGACATTTTTATTACGTTTATAAAATATTCTATGTTAAAACATTGCCACATTATGATTGTTGTCTTTGAATATTAATGATCAGGGAAAGTAAATTTGTCCGGGGAAAGTTAATGCATTTTAAAAATGCATCTAGTAAAAATTTTTATTATCTTGGTAAAAGATTACACAGTCTTGGTAAAAAAGTCATTGCTTTTGGTTGCAAATTTTGATTTTTGGGTTAAAAATCCAACTATTTAGTAAAAATAAGCTACTTCTTGAAAATTAATAGTTTGTTGTTGAAAATTCAAGTGGAATCTTTCTTCATTTAAAATTCAACTAATGTTTGTTTGAAGCTGCGTATTTTTTATTTAAACACCCATAGATTTTAGCAAGAATTTCGTTTTTATATTTATTTTTATTATTTATCTTTTACCTGGCAATTGAACGACTCGGCTGAAGATTAAACTACTTTTTTTAAATTATGTTTTTGCTGAAACTTTATCAGTTTAGTAGAAAATTCACCTTTTTAATGGAAAGTTGAACTATTTAGTTGAATTTTTTAAATTGAAACTACTTGCAACTGTTTGGTTTAACATTAACCTTTCGGTTAAAAATTCATATTTTCGCGTTAGAAATTCAACTATTTTACATAAAATTCGTCTTCTGACTTAGATGTTTAACAATTTAAGTTAGCGTTTCTTTATTTTTTGACTAAAAAATCTTTATTTGTTGAAAAGTCGTATTTTTTATTTTCCACTTCTGGGTTGAGGGTTTTGAACTTTTTTGTTAAAAATTCATTTTTTTCTTGTAGACAATTCCTCTCTTTTTATCGAATTTTTATGCTTTTTGGTTTATTGAAAATTTAATTATTTTGGAGAAAATTTATTTTAAAATTTAAAATTAATCTTTTTATAAAAAATTTACCGTTTCGGCTTGAAAATGCAAGTGTTTTGTGAAAAATCCTCTTTTTGGCTCTAAAATCAAGCAATTTAGTTAAAATTGTAAGTATTTTGTTATAAAAAAATCTTTTTTCGTCGAAAAGTCAACTGTCTTCTCGGTAAAATTTAGGTATCCGGTAAATATGCAACTGTTTTTGATTAATGTTCAATATTTCTTGTATAAAAATCATACCATTTAATTGAAGATTCATCTTTTTAGGTTAAAACTTTAAGGTTCTTGGTGAACATTTAATTATTTTGTTAAAAATTGACATAATATGTTAAAAAGTCATCTGTTTTGGTCGAAAATTGCACTATTCTCTTAAAAATTCGTACTTTTTAATCAAAAATTAATCTTTTATTGTAGAAGTCATTTTTTTTTTATTGAAATACAAAATAAACTTGAAATTTTGTGGTTTAATTCTGAATTTTCTCTATTACATTTATAAAAGATTAAGTGTTTAAAATTTTGAAAGTGAAATTTTGCTCCCACCCTGATTGAAAACGAGAAAACGAATTTCCTCCAATGAAAAAAGTGACTTTGAGATTACATTTCTATTCTTTTAAATTTTCCAGGACACTCTTTAGAAAAATAAACAGTCAAAAATTCAAAAAATTTGCAAAGAGTCTGGAGAACTAAAATTCCCTTGCTCTAATGTTTAGGTCGCTATATATTATAGCTATTTTAAATTGCATTTAATGAAGTTAAAGTTTTTCACAATGAGTCTCGAATTAACTTGATTTATCACATATTTGTTTATATGTTTTTTTAGATCCATTAATATATTCAAATGTTAAACAAATAATTATTATTTAATACATTTTCTGTCATTAATGTCGACAAACGATTAAAAATTGTTTCTTGAACACAGTATTACGAGGGTAGTTCAATAAGTCCTTAGAATGACCAACAGATGGCGCGCGAATCGCTCCAAATCATCTGTTTTCAGTCAGCACCACTCCCGACTAGAT
>NC_046658.1:119141195-119148062 GCF_010883055.1 Belonocnema kinseyi
AGAGCTCCAAGGAGATTATGTTGAAAAATAAAAAAAAAATTTACCCAAAAAAAATTGTTTTTATACTTCATTCTAAGGACTTATTGAACTACCCTCGTAGTACTCCAAACACTATGCCATATCGAAAAATAAATAAGTCGATGACACACTTTTTCCATTTCAAATAGAGTTCGCCAGATGTCAAAATGACGTATGTAAATAAACTGTCACATTCACATGACAAAAAATCGCGAGACACAAAGAACGCGAAAAGCTAGCTTAAATCTTTAAAATAAACTACATATTAAAATAAATATTAAAAATTACATAAATTAAAAAAAACATAAAACTTAAGTAATATTTAAGTCAATATTTCCAAAAATCAAGAACTATTAATTGCAGCTCTTAAAAATTATAAATATTTAAAATTGAAGTTTTTGAATAAAAAATTTTTGCAATTAGAAATTCTGTAACTTTGATGACTAAACTTCTAAATTTCTTCAATTTAGAGGATTTCGCATTCAAAACTTGACTTCCGGTCTTCAAAATAATTCAAATACTACTGCCAATAAGTACTATGGTTGTATTGACTATATGGTGTGACTATGGGTGTATTTATTTGTGCTTATTTTATGAGTATTTTGCTTCTTCACATGTATCAAATTTTGTTTGCTCATAGAGGGAGATTTTTCTCTAACAAAATCATGGATGCCTACAATATTTTTTAAGCTTACGTTTCTGTCTTATCGAAAATGTTATTTTTTAACTTTTACAGTATCAATAGTTTAATCTGTATTGACTTAGCATATTTATACTCTTTTAATATTTCAAGTTTAGAAATGAAACATTTTAATATTACTTATTTGATTTGTTTTTGATTAAATAAACTTAATTAAATAAAGTGCGATCTGCAATATTTTAAAATTTGGTTGTTTCCTAATATCACAAAAAAAACATGTTTTGGTGTCGTTTTATCATTGCATACAGATTTTTAAAGTTTCTGAGAAAATAATACTCTTCAAAAATTTTCAAAGGATATTGAGAAAGTTTTGCAGGAGAAATACATTTTCGTCCGATTTCTGAATTATGGGGTTTCTGTTGTTATGGAAGTTATTAGTCACTTTTTAGTAATTTTCTTCAAGATCAAGTCACTATAGTCACTTAATTAATCTGTATATGAAATCTATAGTAACATCCATGGTATTGAAATGCTACTTAATATCAGATTTCACAATCTTTTGCATATTTTCCTTTTTATCTCTTTCGTAAAGAATTCCACTTTTTCCCTTATTTTCAAGAAACTGTCTCTTTTTCTTCTTATTATTTTTGTTTTGTTTAAATAGGACCTGAATTAATAGAACATAATAAGAAAATCCAATTATTACAAGCTAGAACTTAATTTTGTTTTTGCTGAAAAGTCGTATTATATTTTTAGTTCATCTTTTTGAGTAAAAATGGTATTCAACTGTTTTGTTGAAAATAAAACCTTCGTTTTCGCCTAGATGACAAATTTATAAATATATTTTATATATAGTGGACAAAACACTGATTTTCCTCATTTGTTGTTTACAGGAAAATGTATAAAACAAATGAAAAATATAATTGTTTTGTCCACTATATATTAACTATATAACTGAATTTTTTTGTAAAAAATTCTACTGCCTTCTAAAAAATAATGTCTTTTTGGCTTGAAAATCGACATTTTTGTTTGATAATGCAACTATTTTTCTTAGCAGTTTAATATTTCTTATTGAAAATTTCTACCATTTAGTCGAACATTTAAACATTTAATAAAACATTGAACTGGATGTTAAAGATTCCTCTCTTTTGCTTAAAAGTTAAACTGTTAGCTTAAGGGAAACGCATTCGGTTAAAAAAAAACTATTTGGTTCTATTTGGTTCAAGCTATTTGGTTCTATGCAACTGTTAGGTTGAAAAAACAAATTTTCCTTAAAAATTTATCTATCTGTTTGAGAATTTATCTTTTTTGATTGAAAATAATTTCTTCGGCCTAAATTTAGATCTTCTGACTTGAAACTAATTTTTTTCCTCATTCGACTTTCTAGCTTAAGAGGTAAACATTGTTTTAAACTCTACCTCTTTTGGTAGAAAACACTTCTTCTTTGTAAAAAATTCTTGATTTAAAATTACTTTTGTTAAAAATTCATCTCTTTCTAGTAAAAATTCAATTTCTCTTGGTTAAAAGTTTAGTTTTTTGTTTGATAAATAATAAACCTAAATAAATTTTGTTGTTTGAAGATTCATGATTTGAGTTGAAAATTCATCTCTTTGATTGAAAATTGAACTATTGTGTTGAAAATTCTTTTCAGCTATACAGGTGCTGTTCTACTTAGTTTAGGGCCTTCTCGATTTGTAGATAAGTTTTACTTTCGTCTCTGGTTTTTATAGAGAGGTTCTGGGTTAGAGACAGATTCTGATATATTAGGTGTTAATCCTGTATTAGCATTAGAAAGAGTTTGGAAACATTGAGATGTAGATAAGGTTCATACAACTCGAGATGTTGTTTATGGATCTAGGCCTGGTAGTCTCATTTTCTTGGTTTCCAGGTGGAAGATTTAAATAATTAATATGTGTCTCTCGGGATCTCTTGAGATAATGTTCTTGAGGTGGTGAAGGATGACAAGGAGGAGCATCTAAAACTATGATCTGTATATATACAATTTTTCATCATTTTGTTTGCTTGACAGATAATCTCTATTAGCTTTATAAATTGATTAGTATACACTAAATCCCACACTGTCACTTTCTCATCCGATAAGGGATTGTGCGCGATGGAGAAACAGTTGAAAATTCCATAACTGATGAATTAGAAACTATAACTACATTTACATTTTTCAACGTAGGGAAACCTTCTCTAATTTCTTAAATAATACATTTGGCGCCAATTAATACTTTTAATACTTAATAATACAATTATCAATAATACAATATTAATAATTATTGAACAATTATTAATAATACAATAATACAATTTACTACAATTTTTCATCATTTTGTTCCTTTGACAGATAATCTGCTTCATAAATTGACCAGTACACACTAAATCCCAGGCTGTCACTTTCTGATCCGATAAGGGATTGTACGCAATGGAAAAACAGTTGAAAATTCCATAACTGATAAATTAGAAACTATAACTGCATTTACATTTTTCGACGTAGGGAAGCCTTCTCTAATTTCTTAAATAATACTTTTGGCGCCAATTAAATAATTTATACTATAATTTCTGTATATAACGCATCTATTAATTATCTAGTGCGATCAAATATTTCCCTAAAATAAAATAATTTCACTTCAGTTTTTGGCATGCTAATAATTGGACTAAGGCGCCAAGAATTGGCGCTCGTACCCAAGATGCCAATTGTTTTTCCGCAATTTTTTTCTTAGACAAATTTAAAAATACAGGGATCACAGTCCGATCACTTTTTTACCTAATCTTCTTCTCTCCTTAAAATGGAAAAATCCCTTAAAATACCTAAAATCGAAACTTTGACCCCCCTTTCTGCATTTCTTATAAAGTTGCGATTGATTTTTTAGGAATCTTAAACAAAAATTCAAGGCATTACAAAACAGCATGCTTTGAAAGAGATTAATTCTAAGTCGCTAATGACCCTGGCAGTTGATGCGACTATAAACATTGAAATAATAAAAAATTGTGTAATTGCAAATTAAAAGCATATTTGTCGAGGTAACAAGCTTCATAGATGAAAATGTTATAAAAACGGCAAGACATCGAGATTTTTCGTGGAAATAGGCAAATAAATTCTTCTAAACATACTAAATTTTGGTACTTACAATAAATTTAAATGCAAAAATTCCTAATATTTCACATAAAATTATTTTATTTCCTACAAAATAGATAAATCTATAGCAAAATAGTTGGATTTCAAGGAAAAAGATTAATTTTCTACAAAAAAGAGACGAATTGACGATCAGAGACGTATTTTCAACTATAATGATGAATCTAATTGTTGAATTTCCAAAAAAAAATTCCCAAAAATTTTCCACGAAACAAAAAACTTTGGAACTAAAATGATGAATCTTCAAGCAATAAAATGAACGTTGAGCAAAGTAGCTCAACTTTTAACCTACGATATTTTACATTAATTGTTATTATGCTCACCACATTTATATAAGTAATTATGTTTCTTTTGCGACTAATGTTCTACTAAACAAAAACGAACCAATATCAAATAAAATCTTATGACCTAGCAGTTTAATTTTAAACGAAGTTGATAATCTAACCATAAAACATTTTCCAGCCAAGAAAGAACAAAAAAAGAAAAAAGAAGAATTTTCAATGAAATAGTTGAATTCTCAATAAAAATAGGAATTTTTTTTACAGGAGATAGATGATTAAACAAAAAGTATAATTTTTCAACAACATAATTGCATTTTTATCCAAAAAAGCTTTTTATTTTACAGATAACAAATTGTTAACTAAATTGTTGAATTTTTTCACTCAATAGATAAATTCTCTATAAAACGGTTCAATTCTGAACAAAATAATTAAAATTTAAACCACAGACAGAAATGGGTGACCAAAAATATCAATTTTCAACCAAAAATATAATAGTACACTTTTCTACAAAAAATAACTAACTTTCTATACAAGTCATCAAAATAAAATAATAAAATGGCGCATCCGAGAAAAGTATAGTTGGGTCGGACGAAACAAAATTTTGAAAATCGAAACAGTATGCAAATAAATGGCATATAAAAAGAACCTCTAATAAATTATTATTAATTTTGAGTTGATTGTTATATGGCTTGGTTTTATACATATGTTAGCAAATTGGGTATTTAAACAAATAGTTTTCTATATATTTTTTTTAATATCTGTGAATAATAATTTGTTTAATTTCTGCTTTTTACACAATAATCTATTTTAGCTAAAATTAGTAACGTTTTTTAATCTCTGATAGCTTTAAACTGATAAACATACATTCAAACAAATTCAAAAGTCTAACGAAACAAAAACATAGATAGTAGGTTTTTCAAATAATCTTTTTTGTGCTTTTTAAATTATTGTTTTCTAGCTTACTTAGAAGAACAGTTTGAATATACACATTTTCAACTATGTTGTTTAGTAGTAAATTAAATCCTTTTCTAATCCCCTTTTCTTATCTAAAATTGAACTAGTGTACTGCTGCGGTCCCAGAAAATAGAAAAAAAAACTGTTTTGGCCGCCCAAATAATCGCTCTATCAATAATGTAATGTATATCGTCAAATGGGGTATTATCGGGCACGAGAGGTAAATTAGAACATTCCTAAATTGATAGTTTAAACTACTTAAGGTGATTTTATCTAGAATCTGCATCAGTTCAAGCTTTATCTGGTTCGCAATTCTATTTACAACCTAAAGTAATTAAGCTATCAATATAGGAATTTCCGAAGTTACCCCAATGTCCGAAATTACCCCGCTAGACGGTACTGAAAATTTTATAAACTTTTCGTTATATAAATTTATTTAATTTTGCAATGCAACTTTAATATGAAAGTAAATTGCTAGGTGTTTAAGTTGTCGATAATGTAGATAATGAAGAAACTTGTTCTCACACATACTACATTGCATGATTGTAACTAGTAAATTTGCATCCATCTAAATTGATCAGCCTGGTGATGCAGAAGCCTGAAGACGGCTCACTCGATTGAAATGTTTACATAACGTTTCACAGACTGCTTTAAGGTTGAAGTTATTATAGGTGTTTGCACTCGAGAAAATTACATTTATGTCTCTATGTCTTTATAACTAACACTGCAATCATCGCAGCTTCTTATTTAATTTATGCGGAATATCTCGAAACCTTATACATTTGGTGTAACTGTTTATTCTCGCGCAGTGAAACAAAAGGCATAAGGTTTCCTTGTTAATATTTTTCGGAATGTAGGAATTTGTCATGTAGAAAAAGAAATATTTCAATAATACTGTATATTCTAAATAATATTTTTATTATAACTGATAGTCGGATATATAATTCCTTATCATTATTTCTATACCAAAGTCCTTACACTTTCTTATAATCTTTTTCATTTGTGGAATATAGATTTTTAATGTTCGTGGCTGTCGAAAGTTTTTTTTCTTTTCTTATTTTGGTGATACTAATAATCAATCAGGTTTTTTATGTGTGAAAAAATGGTTGTTTTATTCTTAAAATAATATAAAAATTTGTCAACTGACGTAGACAATACCATCATAGAGTCCCATGTCTCTTCGGGCGAATATCTTAGGCCCTTTATTTTTGTGTAACATTCAAACCATTACTTGACTACATTTAAACTCCTAATTGATACGCATCGTTTTGAGATATATAAAATTTTAATTTATACAAGAATTCCACAAAAAATTGTGATTCTGCCCCCAAAAATAGCCTTGCTCATTTGACCATTATTTTTATCTTCACGCGCCTATGAGTAAGATTGTGAAAATAATCATGTAGTTTTTTTTCAACAACTACTGTAAGCAGAGTAGCATAAAAATATATAAATTAAAAATCGCATTACAGGTGATGTGTAGAAACTTTTCAATGAACTTTTTTTAAAGCTACGTAACTAAATAATTGAATATTTCTTTGATATGATAAACCTCGAATATTTCCTAACCCAGATGAAGAATTACGTCATGATTGTCAGGAGGAAAATATTTACAATGTATTATGTACTAAAATATCATCAGAGAACTCGCTAGCTTCCTTTATAACGAATTTAGTGTGTCAAATGAAACAAATGATTAATATCTATTTTTTGCTTTTTCATGCACTCATGTTTTCATGTTTGTTGTGTAGTAAAACTTCAAGTACCTCCTGATGGACGATTTTATATTTTACATTAAAAGTTTTTTGCTGTTTTTATTATTACTCTATTATAAT
>NC_046658.1:119148162-119162132 GCF_010883055.1 Belonocnema kinseyi
AATTTCAGATAGGAAAAAACCTTCTAACGACCTTTTATATTTTAAATAAGATTTTTATTTCATCTGATAGACGTACATAAATAATTCTTCAATATTTTTCTAAAATTTTCTTCTCTTGAGTGGAATAGAAATCCCTGTTACAATCAATGATCTGCCATATCATTCTTCTGAGGTCATGCCAAAACTTTAGGAATCAACATATTATAACTGATGTCATTTCCCATAAATACATAATTTTGTATGAAAAATGTTAAAATCCCCCCCCCCCCAAAAAACATTAATTTTTAACCATGTTTTTTACAGTTGAATTTTTTCTAACATTCGCTTTTTACTAAATATTGAAAATGATTGTATTTTAATAAACTACGTCTTATTCTTTTCGGAAAACACATTCTTTACAACTCTGCTATTTCAAATTTTAAAAATAACTAAATAATCTTAAAATATAATTATTTTTTTAGGAAGTGTTTTTTTTAATAAAAATTTTTTTCTGATGAATTAAGCCGTAGAAAAATTTACTTTTAAAATTGGAAACAGTAGAGTTGTAGAGAATGTTTTCCCGCAAAGGATAAGCCGTCGTTTATTAAAATGCAATAAAATTCAAAAATTGGTAAGAAACGACGATCAGAAAAGATTAATTGCAAAAAACGTGGTTGAAATTAATATTTTTTTGTTATTAAGTTTAACATTTTTCTTTTTAAATAATGTCATATTTTAAATGACTTCAAATATAATATTTTGATTCTTAAAATCATAGAAAAACTATTTTTTTTCCGATATCTAATTTTTTGCATGACAAATACCTTAATTTAAGAATGTTAAAAGATAGTTTTTCAACGAAAAATAAACGCACACACACTGAAAAATCATCCTAGTACAATTGACCCTGTTAAAGTGGTCAAAAACACTAAAAGTTTCGATTTTTTTGCGGCCACATCCCATTTCTGTAAATGCTGTCAAAAACGTGATAATCAGAGAGCGGACGAGCATAGTTTGATGTTGCGCAAGGAGCGTAGCCTCGGCTCCCTCCTTGCGGAGAACCGTCGCAGGGAGGGAAACGGTGGGAGAGCCGCGCGAACATTCGAATGTCTGTGGCTGTGATGAGCAGACCGCACCGAGTAGAATGAAAATAAAATAGAGCGACAAATAATACGTTGTCATCAATGCATGTAAAGGGTGGCCGCTGAACCTGGAGATCGGAAAATGACATTTTTTGACCGAGAATTTTACAAATTTTGAGAAAATAAATCTGCCCAGTTTTGATTTCAACCGTGTTTTAAATAATTAGCTAAATTGTTATATTTTTAATTATGATATCATTCAGTTTAGAATGCGTAATTCGAAAATCTTTTACTTTAAAAATATTTAATTTTAATCTTTAAGTGTACATTTTTAATTAAAGAATTTAAAAATTCAATTTTAAAGACTAAAAAAATTAAAAATTAGAAATGTTTGACATAGATGGTGTAGGATAAGAAAACCAAACATTTTTAGTCGATTCAATTTGAATATAAATTAATTATTAATTTTTTTAATGAACTGTACTTTAGATATTAAAAAGTAAATATTAAACAATTTTACAAGACGATTCGGAATCAGTTCATAATTTTAGAATTTCCAGACTTAAACATTAAAAATTAAACTGTTTACATTTGAAAGTCTTGTTAGTTAAAGAAATGTAAACACCCGATTAAAACTTTATAAACTATTTTCTATTTCAAATTAACTTTAAAATAATATATTCGTAATAAAAGGCTTTAATTCAATTTCAAATATTGTTTCAGTTGAAAATATTTCATTTTAATCCATTTAATTTGAAATTTTCTAATTAAGAAAAAAACAATGATCTAATATTTAGAAATATTTGACTATTCATTTAAAATCCGTACTTAAAAATCAAAAACTATACTTGGAACGTTACAATATTAATTAATCTATTAAGAAAATTAATTTGTTACTCGAATTGTTGAATTGTTATGTATTAAGAACAATTTAACACCTACTGTCCTTAGAAAAAATTCGAGTAAGTTCCAGAAATATTTAGAAGTTTTGAAAAAATTCAAACTTAAATATCTGAAATGGTTTCAAATAATTTGGAAGACTTTTAAGAATTGTAAAGGGCTACAAAAGAATAAAACACATTTCTTTAAAATTCGTAGGAAAATTAAAAATGATTTTTTATATTGAAAAAATAATTTAAGAGAATGTTTATGATCATTTAGAAAGATTTACGAAACTACGAAAAATTAATGTGGAAAATTTTTAACAATTTTCTTTAATTTGGCATAACTTTTTTAAAAGATTTAGGAAAAAAATTAGAAGTTCTTAAAAAGTTTCCAAAATAATTTCGAAAACTTAAAACAACATTCAGATTTTTCAAGAATTTTAAATAAAATTTTTTTAAATTTTAAGGATTTTCAAAGTATTTGAAATAAAAATAATTTAGCTTTTAATTTAAGAGGTGTTTAGATCATAAAAAAATGTTATTGTTCAATTTTTAATGTTCGCAACACTACTTCGTAACTTTCCTTCTTTTGGAGCCATTTTTTGGCTTTTTTTCTATTCTCCTATACAACTAACTCTCTCTCAGATCTTCTAGCTTCTTCATCCACCCCCCCTGACCATTTTCATTCAGAATCCATTTAATCCTCTCTTCTGTACTCTCCCCTCCCCCTTCGTCTCCTGTACACATCTGTAACACATGCAACCATGTTTCCTGCTCATTCCTACATACTCTACACACATTCTCTTCTTCATTTATTTAATACCTGCATGCTTTTACATCGTCTCCCATTCTGAATCACACTACTCTATTCCATTTGCTCTTCTTGTCAATCTTTTTCAGGTACTCTGGTTCCCCCTTCCCCTTAACCATTCTATACCAGCTGTTGTACCTTGAATCTGCGATTTTTTCCCATCTTTCCTCAGCTTGCCTTGCCTTCATCTCTTCCTCTATTCCCTCCCACTCTGTACCCCTCTCATGTATACACCTCATATTCACACCTCTTTTCATATCTCTCCTCCTCCCATTTTGAACGCCCCACGTTACTCCTCCTCTCTGTATCCATGACCTCGCGGGCACACGCTTGTGCAATTTTGCTTCCCTCTCCCCTTCTTAGTTTCTCTTGGAAGTTCTAGGCTCTTTTCACTTGCCTTACCATAATTTTTTCTCGTTCTATTTCTTCCCTCAACATATAACCTGGGCAACTCCAGCTCAATCCCAAAACCCATCTCAAAAATCGCTCATGCAAACTTTCTATTCTCTTGTCTTCTTTTCATCCCCATATTTCGACACCATAGCTTAACACTGACCATACTAATACATCAAACATCCACAATCTCATCGTCCAATCATTCTTGAACCTTCTTTTTCCTATACTCCATACTTGTCCCATTACTTTACTCGCGCATTCCATTTTCTTTTTCACCGGCAGCTCGCTTCCTCCTCTCGTTTCTAACCAAAATCCTAAGTAGGAAAACTCATCAACCAACTCTACCACCACGCCATTTATCTTCCATTCATACTTTAAGCTACACCTTTTATTTCTGAAACACATCATCTTGTTCGTGTTCACATTTATTGTTAAACCCTTTTCTCTCACATATTCTTCGAACACTCTCATCAACAAGTTCATACCTCTTTCATCATTCGCTAATAGCACTACGTCATCTGCATATGCTAGTGAATACAGTTTGCCCGTTCCTAATGTTGTCCCCCCTTTCCCTTTCATCTTCAACTTCTCCTCTAAATCTGCGAGAACACTCAACAGAAGTGGGCTCAAAGGACACCATTGCCTGATCCCCCCTCCTGTCCAGAATTCCTCGCGTTTCTTATCCCCTATCTTCACCCTTATCTTAGTATCCACAAATATTTCTTTTATCCTCTCTATTAAACCTTCGTCTACTCCTCGCTCTTTCATTGCTGCCGATAAGATCCTTCTGTTAACTGAGTCAAATGCTGCCTCAAAGTCTACAAACAATGCGAATAGCTACTCATTCTTCTGCCCTAGATTCCTATTGACTAGATGGTTGAGTACGTAGACGTTATCTATGGTACCCATACCTTTCCTAAAACCCGTTTGGTTGTGCAGTATTCTTCCCTTCTCTTCCACCTGTCTTTCCAACCTGCTTCTAAGCACTTCCGCATAATTTTATATCCCACAGACATGAGTGTGATATCTCTATATTCCTCCACCTTCCTCTCCCACCTTCGACTCATTCCTTAGTTCTAATTTACTCACTCTCACTTCTATCAGTTTCATGTCCTTTTTTCTAACCTCCTTATTCTCTCTCTGCCTATTTTCTATACTTGCCAGTTTATTCCACACCTTTTCTTTCCCTCCTTTCCATAATTAGTCCCATTCTTCCCGCTTTTGTCTCATTTTTCTTATCTCGTCCATTACCTCTTCCCCTTGTCTTTTCATATAATTTAGTCTTCTACATATCTCATCTAATCTTCCGCAAGTCTCTTCTTTAAATCCTTTTATAAGAGCTTCTAACTTTAGGAACATATCCCCTTCATCCATGTTTCTCTCCGGCGTTCTTTTTTTTTTCTTTACCTTTTTCAAGTCATTGCCCCTCTCTGCCTCTTCGCCCACCCGCTCTCTTTTCCTTTTATCATCCCTCGTTTTTTCCCCTTCACCATTGACGCTCTTGCTGCAACAAATCCTGCGACCCCGAGCTTCCCGGTTTCGAACCAAGCCTTTCCAAATTTGTGGGCCTCCCGCGCCTATGCCCCGTTTCTAATCTCGATTCTGCCGTTCCTACGGGATGCAAAGGCTTAGTAAGCGTCTCAACTACACTTCCCTTACTTCCTGCCTCGTCTACGTCGCTACCTTTTCTCTCTTTGCTATCGCTAACCCTATTATTTGTTTCACTCTTCTCACCCAACTCGCTCTGCCTCCTTCCGATATCACGTTGTGGACTGCGCATAACCGACATGACTCTACTCTACCCTGTGAACTGACCTTTAGCCTCACCTCCTCCACCACCCCTGCCACTTTTTAACCTGCCCAGAATTTTCAAAACTTTTCCAAAAATTCGCCCTCCTACACTGATTTTTTTTGACAATTTGTATCTATTTCACTTTTTCTTACCCTTCGAATTGCTACTTACAGCCAAGAAAACCAATATATCACCCAAGTGAACCTAACCGCAAAATCAACTTTCGTGAACTTCTTTATTTTCCATTTAAATTTTCACTTTTTATCACTCCCTTCCTTCACACTTGCACTTTCACCTCAGCACTCTTAATCACCACATCCTCACCGTACCCGCTCAACTTTTCACTTCTTCTCAGCCAAAAAATGCTCGCACTCGAAAAACACCGCGTATTCTCTATCAGTACTGAAAACGGAAGCCAAGATTCTTTTAAATTAATTTTTTAAAATAAAAAATCATTTTCAATCTTCCTGCGAATTTTAAGGAAATGTATTTTATTCTTTTGAAGCACTTCACAATTATTAAAAATCTTCGAAGTTATTTTAAATCATTTCAGATATTTAATTAATTTTGAATTTTTTAAAAACTTCTAGGCATTTTTTGAACTTGCTTGAATTTTTTTTAAGGACAGTAGGTTTTACACGGTTATTTAATATTCATGTATAACAATTCAGAAAATTTATTAACAAATTGAATTTTCTTAAATAGTGTAATTAAAATTGTAACCTTCCAAGTTTAGTTTTTTGTTTAGTTTTGTGTATTTCATTTGTAATTACGGATTTCAAATGTACAGTCAGATATTTCTACATACTAGATTATTTTTATGTTTCTTAATTAAAACATTTTAATTTTAATGGTTAAAAAATAGAATTTTTTAAACTGAAACAATGTTTGAAATTTAATTAAAGACTTTAATTACCAATATATTATTTTAAAGTTATCTTAAAATTAACAATAGTTTATAAAGTTTCAATCGGATGTTTAAATTTGTCTAACTAATAAGACTTTCAAATTTAAACAGTTGAATTTTTAAATTTTTAGTCTGAAAATTCTAAAATTATGAACTGATTCCGAATCATCTTGTAAAATTAATTATTATTTACTTTTTAATACTTAAAGCACAGTTCAATTTAAAAAATTACTAATTAATTTATATTCAAATTTTATCGACTGAAAATGTTTTGATTTTTATCCTAAACCATGTATTTCACTTTCTCTAACGGTAATCATGCAATCTGTTTTACCCACAGACCCCTAGAAGTTCGAACTTGTCTACTCGTTGCGGTCACATGGCCTTAAAATTCATTAAATAAAAATGTACGCTTAAAAATTAAAATTCAATATTTTTAAAGCGAAAGATTTTCGAATTATGCATTCTAAACTGAATGATATCATAATTGAAAAATATAACAATTTAGCTAATTATTTAAAACACCGTTGAAATCAAAGCTGGACAGATTTATTTTCTAAAAATTTGTAAAATTCTCGGTCATAAAATGTAATTTTCTGATATCCAGGTTCAGCGTCCACCCTTTACTTGCATTGATGACAACGTATTATTTGTCGCTCTATTTTATTTTCATTCTGCTCGGTGCCGTCTGTTCATCACAGGCACAAACATTCAAATGTTCGCGCGGCTCTCCCACCACTTGCCTCCATGCGACGGTTCCCCGCAACGAGGGAGCCGAGGCTATACGCTCCGTGCAGAACTTCAGATTACTCTCGTCCGCTCTCTGGTGATAATGTATAATAAAATATAGGCAATACTTTCATGGTCTCATGAGAACACATCATGGAATATGAAGCTATAATTAATTTTTTATTGAAACTCCCCTGAGTCCCTTTTATGGCGTCTTAAAGAATAACCCATGCAAGTGCAATAAGAAATTTCCTTTAATTATTAGTTTTTTTTTACAAATCCTCATGAATGAATAAATTACAAGATTTTTGTACATTTAAATCAAGGTTTAACTGTTCCAACTTTTTTTCGAAATTTTGCGAATTAAGGATATTTGATGAATTCTATGGTCTTTTTAGGTAACTCGAAAAGTGTATATTATTATTTCAATTGTTCGTTTATTCTTTCAATAATTTATTATTGTTTAAATAATTTGTTGTCTTACGATAACGCAAATTTATTGTATTTTATTAGTGCTTTGGTCTATTCCATAGATGTAAAAAAGAATAGTGAATTTTTTCTATTTAATTATCTATTTATTTTTTGAACAATTTATAATGATTTAACTGCAACGTTTTACAGGGAAACGCTGAAGAAACTTTATTTTTCGCTATTTTAAAAATAATTTTTATTACATTCTCTTAATTCTTACACTTTGGAACTACTGCTGATTTCTGATACAATTTTCATTTGTTGAAAAAATTAGGCTAGTATAATAGATGTCCTTCAATTTTTGATTATGAAGAATGTAAAATCGGCGACAACAAACATACTGATGAAATTGATTTTTATCTTTTTTAAGTAAACTGCCAACGATAATGATGTGTACAAAATATAGAGGACATGCAAGAATTACTCTGTAGATAAAATTTTTTTAATGAAATGACGTGAAATAACTTTAGTTTTGCTATCAAATTTAAAAAACATATATCTTTTTAATTTCATGTTAAAATTTTCTTTTGTGTTTTCACAATATACATAGTTTAATCCCAATAAAATTAACGATAATGTGATACTTAAGATCTGAAAATTTCAACTTTTTCACTTTTTAAACATTCTTCCTAAATAACTAATGATTTTATAAACATTAAAAAATGTATGAATGATGTTTTAATTATTTTTGGGTTTTATCCCTGGATAAATACCGGTACACTTTCTGAAAACAAAAAAATTTGAACGAATAACAAAATTTTTAGAAAGCAAATTCCGAAAAAATGTTTTTAGTTACCCTGAACCTTCAAACTTCATTGTTAGGAAAAATGTTTTTTGTTCTGATTTTAATAACAGAGAGACTGTTGATGAATATTTTTTAACGAATTGGGAAAATCATGCAGATTTTTCGCAGTGCACAAGATAGCATAAGTTTGTATTTCCTTTTTTATATCGAGCATAAGATAGATTAAGAATTATCCTTTTTACTATAAAGAAACGAATTTTTGCGCTGGCCCTAATTTTTATTGCAAATATTATTACAAATAAAGTATCTCAATCGCATTTTATTTCACTAATTTCAAAAGTAGATAATTTATTATTACAAAATTTACATTGTCCTAAGTCATGCAATGATCCGATCAAATGTCATACGTCTTAAATAAGATTAACTTTTTGCTTTGATATTGTTTAAGATATATGAAAAAATATTAAAAGCTTAACAATTTTTTGAATGGTGGCCTTTTTTTGAAAATAAAAATTTTCTTTTTTTGTAATATGGAAGAATATACTTTAAATTTTTACATTCTCACCATGAAAAGTGTATTAGTTTTATCTGAAAACTGGCCAGCGCGGATTGCTTTAAATCTCCACGTTTCGAGACACCTTGAATGTGAAGTAAATGTTTACGATAAGGTCTGTGTGTCTGTCGTTGTTGTCGTTGTCGCCGTCGTTAGCGGCTGTATACCGTATAACTTAATAATGAAAAATAAGCATTTTCATTATATGGTCAAACTATACAATATACGAAAAGTATGAATAGTCGAAAATTATGCACCCAAAAAAGATTTACAAAATTTTCATGGTTTATGTTCTTATCGTCAAAACAACACAGAGCCAAAACAGAGCCTTACATTTTTTATTAATAACTTGTTATAGGACAAGTAGTTTTCTTTTTAATCGTAAAACATAATATTCATTATAAAAACATATTTTTTTGGAAAAATGACACAAGCTGAGAAAAAAAATTAATAAACAAAAGTTTTTCACGCAAAAATGATCTAAAAATTTGTTTTTAATCATTTTTTGATAGGAGGCCCATATACTTTATTCCAAACATGTCTAATAATCAAATCTATCCAGTACGGCCTATGAGTATAACTTAATCTTTTGCTTCAGACAATTTTTCGTTACACATCCCTATCCTAGCATTCATATTTTGCTATCGTTACATCCATACATCCATACATCTTTTTATGGAAGCTCTTTTATTTCTGTGGTTCGTTATATCTTTTCGCTTTAGATTATCATTCATATACTTACTACTGCAAACTTTCCTCGATCTATCCTAGAGCTGGTACGCTACCATTCACTTTACCAGCATACACTTACTTCCACACTAAATCTGAAGCCATCAATTTAATACTCAACTAAATGATCCAACAATGTAACAGTATTTTGTGTCTTTATATTAATACAGATTTGTGTATCAATTGAATTGAGCTGCAGGGCTTTTGATACTTCAGGATTTAATTTGGTTTTTAAACGTTCTTTATCCATTATCTCAACATGACCAAAACTTCTCCATTTTTTTTCCTATTATCAATGAGTGTTTTTCTGCACCACATTCTCTAAAATTCCACTCAAATTTACTTTTTACATTAGCATTTTACCCCTACAGTGCACTGAAATTGCATACCGACTGTGTTCAGTTTACGTATATTTTTTTTAGTATATAGTCCCCGCTTTGCTAGCATAGGGAATAGACATATACAGTAAACCACTTAATGTCAAAACTACATAAAGCGCTCAATATGGAGACACATCTATCATTTTTCACACAAGTGCTTCGAGATGTATTAAACGTGTAAGTAAAATACAGATGTATATAAACGCCATCAGTGAGTCACTCAAAATCATTACTGATCCTCGCTTAGAATCAATAACGAGCCGGGTAAATCGATCAATAAAAATAGTGTTTGGTCCTACCGCCATCTATTGATTATTTGTCGTATTCAATTTTGTCGGTAATATGGCAGATTCATGACACAACTAACTGATGACGATGCAAAATTAAATATGACAACTCTAACAGTGATCCAAGCTGGATCGCCATAAAATATTCTTTATAATCGGAGTCAATATTTGGACTAGCGATAGGGTTGTTTGGCGATTTTAGATAAAATAATTTTTCAATACATAATTTTAATCCGAACCGAAGGTGTGTTATAATTTGTTTGCGGTTGAGTCGTTGCGCAGAAAAAAAATATTCAAAATTGAAGGCGGTAAACAACTGATTCAAATTGGTGTCACTTGGGTGTCACGTGACTCAGAGCTTCTCATAATTATTTATCAACGTGACGATATGGCTTTGATGAAAACCATGAAAACGATTAAAAATAACGAAACTCAAAATAAAGAGGTTAGGCCACTGTCTGCTGTCAATTATGACTATTTGCATTTTATAGCTTAATTTCTTAAGGCTTATGTGACAAAAAAAATTATCCTGTTATAATATTTGGATTAAGAGTCAGTAGTATGTACTTTTTCAAATAATTTTTTATACATACCATAAATATATCTATTTTCGGTAAATTTTTACTAGTGGCTTTTACGAAACCCTAATTTGACATTTTTTGAAACACACAAAAGATATTTGAGAATCACTGACACATGAGCTGTGATTGGTGGAAAATTCGACCCTTTCAATTTCAAAAGGGCCCTCCAATCGAAATAGTGATAAAATTCATATTTCAACATCAAACTAAAAATAATAAACAATATGTAAAAAATATTTTATGGGCGTTTTTAAAATAAGAAATTTATATACTACAAGATCCATTTATAAGAAAAATGATATCTGACTATGGAAACAACCTTATTAGGGATTTAAACATGTTATATGCGATACTGTCGGCCCCTACGCGATCTAATCGCAATATGGTCTTGGATGGCATATTGAATACACGTAAAACATCACGAAAACCAACAAAAGCATAGCGTTCAACTGTAATGATTGGTTGTGACTCCAAAGGGAATAAGAACCTCAATCTAAGTTTTCATATAGTGCCAAAGTTGGGAAATATTCAGATAATTTGGACGGAATGGCCATCTATCTTGCTTAACACAGAAACATGTTTTTATTGGAAATGCTTCCAACTGCTTAATAAGTGGCTGCCACTATTAATTATTAAATTAATTCCTGTTATTTCGTGAGGTTCTGAAGTTAAAGCAATGGTTTGAAGGCACAATCAATGTATTTCAACTTTTTCGAGAGTTTTTGTGATAGCACATCAAATTACAATCATATACCAGAATTAAGAATATTTTGGCCTTAAATTATATTTCTGTGTGCAGCTGTAGCTGTCGCGTAGCTATACAAACTATCCAAGTCCAAAAATACCCTTTTCTAAACCTAAATACACTTTTTAATTAAATTATTGCTACTAAATATTATCCATACGTCTTCAGCGGCCATGTTCATATGACACCGCAGCGACCCTTTTGGCGTGGTGGATGTTTTAATTTCCAATATAACAACATTTTGTTAGTGTTTTCTCTGATATTTGGTGACAGAATGTAGAATTTACATCCCGGCGGTGGCCTTTCTTCAGAACACCGGGTGCGTCTTGGAGTTGAAGGTAGAGGGTTACTGTACAATAAGTTTCTGCACAATATGGCTACAAAGCTAAATAAGCAGTCGCGGAAAATGGTTCAAGGATGTATTGCAGCGAAAAACCCTTCATTCAAGACCCTAGCCACCTTGCCGAAGGATGAATAGTATCAGGGAATGGTATCTTAAAACGATGTCTCTAGGGTACCATGCGACCTCCCAGAGTAATATTGCCTTATCCCTACAAGCTAGGCTCTACTGGAATTCACTAAATATTTCTCTAGCTAATAATGGACACAAAATGAGTTTTTTCAGAAACAAAAACAAAATGGAATTTCTAAGTGGCAAACTAGTTGCTAGTAACCCTGCATGCATTACTGACAGCGTGAGGCCAAATTAAACGGTGAAACTACGATGAGTTAATCTATCGTGAGCTGCGAGAAGAGGCTGAAATGCCAATTGTTAAACCAATCGGACGTCACAATGATGAGGAATCCAAAGAGACCCCATTCTAATAGCAGTGCACTGCATACAGTCAGGGTGCAAAAGAAGTATCGGCTAAGAGATCCAAACAGACTGTTCCAGCCAGACCATTCAAAGTCACCTGAAGATGCTTATAGTCGCCTAGGAGTTCCCTAGATACAAATTCAATGACTAACAAGTAAAGCAATTTAAGAAAATCGACGGGACGCAGCCAGCAGAAGTTATTCCAAGATTTGAAGATTGCTCATTGGGCCTTTCAAGTTTCAATCGTTGAAGCTGTTAGCGAATTAAGATCTTAGAAGGGACCAAAGGCCTCTTAAAGCCAGTAAAGCTTCAGCTACTCAGATTTTCGGTATCTTCATGAACCAGCTGCAGCATTTAAGAAAGTAACAGTCCAGAGTCCTACTATAGTAACAGGAGAATAGAAGCTTATTGAAGTCCAGTCAGATAATCAATCCACCAATCTTATAATAACTGAGAAACCAGGTGCGGATCAAAAAAGGTTCAACAATTGGTCGATCGAAGCGTCTCGAAGATGCGAACAATGAAAAAAAATGAAAAAAATGAAAAAAAAATCTTAGTTTCGAGCTCCTGGGATCGAGTTATATCGAATTGTGTGAAAAAAGTAGATTTAAAAATGTAGGTTATTAAAAAACTCCCTCTATAAAGAAGTACAAGTATTGCAGGTAAGGGTCAAATAAAAACTAGACAGGTTTAAAACCATACAGAATAATTTTAGATATTTCACAGATCATTGAATGAAAAAAATGTATGAACGTTTGAATCTCGAACTGTGGGAATAAATTTGATTTTAATAGTATATTGTGCAACTAGAGAAGGAAGCAGGTATTTTTTTGTAGAGCGCGATGCTTGCAGAACGAGTCTTAGAGCAAAGGATGTCTGCGGCGTCCCTCGCCCTGACCCGAGTAAAAAAATTTTAACTGGATTTTAACTGGGTTATGTCTTGAGTTCGTCTCCAAGACATCGCTGTCTGGCTGCGTCTCAAAACTGAGTCAAGACACAGGCCTCCGTCTTACTTTTATGGCCACGACAGGTAAGGCGGTGTTTACTTGTCTCAAGTCGAGCCTGGTCTTGGCTAAGACGACGTTTACTTGTCTCAAGAGAAGCCTTCCCTTCGCTCAGATAGTAAAACCTTTTTCGGCTCACAAATGAGATTGAAATTGATGAATGAAAAATGTGTAATTAATAAATGGGTTATTTTTAATTTAAAAATTCAGAATCTATGGGTCTGAGCGAGTATAACCCTTAAAAATTTACTCTAAAAAAAATTAAAAATTGTTACTTTCTAGAAGGAACTCCCAAGCCATTAGGAATACGTAAAAACAAACTACATTTTCCGTATCATCGTCAAACAAGTATAATATAAATGAAAATGAGTAAATGAGTTGATTAAATGTATATATACGAGATTCTTTAATAATTAAAAAAGATAAGCTTTTATGATAGTCAGAATGACCCTTTTTTTAGGACAGGTATACGCTCGAAGTTATAAACCGCTTCTGTTGATGCCATAAAAAGTTGACTCAACAGCTAAATTTATGTCTTCAAGGCATAGAAACTTGTCCTCAAAGACATAAATTGAAGTCTGGATCCGTCTCAAAACTAACACATTCTCAAGTCGAACTTTTCGACTTCAGCATGTCTGAAGAGTGGTGCTCCCAGGAAAAAACCAAAAATTAAACGATTGTTTCAATTAATTGTTTTTTTTTTCCAAGAAATCTTCTTCTGGATCGAAATGACGCTTTCTTATTGGATCCCGAGTAAAAATGCTTCGACATGAGTTCGACTTGTTTATATCTTGAGTTCGTCTCCAAGACATGGATATCTGGCTGCATCTCAAAACGAAGTCGAGACATAGGCCTTCATCTTTTTTTTATGGCCACGACATGTAAAACGGCGTTTATTTGTCTTAAGTCCAACCTCGTCTTGGCTAACACGACGTTTACTTGACTCAAGACGAGCCTTGTCTTGGCTAAAATTATCAAACCTTTTTTGATTCATATATGAGATTAAAATTTATGAATGAAAAATTTTTAATTGTTAAATTAATTATTTTTTATTTAAAAATTTAGAAACGGTTCGAAA
>NC_046658.1:119162232-119166583 GCF_010883055.1 Belonocnema kinseyi
ATATACAAGATTGTTTAACCATTAACTCAAGAGATAAATGTATGCCTTCAAGTCATGAAAACTTGTCTCCAAGACATAAATTGAAGTCTGGCTCTGTCTCAAAACTAAAACGTGCTCAAGTCGAACTTTTCGACTTCAGCATGTCTTGATTGGGGTCAATTCAAGTTGAACTCAAGTCGAAGAATTTTTATTCAGGATATCAACATTTCAGTCATTTCAATCTGCTTATTGGCATTCGTAAATGGGAAATTCCGATTGAATAGAAACTTTTTCATTTTTGTCTCAGATTTTTCAATTGGGCCGAATTTTTTGAAGTTATGATTCGATGTCTCACACTAAATTTGAAAATTGTAAATCAGTGAACGAGTGAAATAAATTAGATGCCAGATTGCCTTTTCCTCATATATACTCAAGTGAAGGAGTTCATAGTAATTTTTTACTAATGTTCTTAATCTAATGTTGAAGAGGTGGGGGTTTAGCAACCGAAGGAATATATATGTATAAACATTCAACGTCTCAATTTGCAGGATGTATTGTGTTTACAAATTTAGTCAATTTTAATTCGTTGAAAAATATACTTGCCTAAAAGATTCCATAATGAATTTTCATGTTTTAGATGTCTAAGACGTTTCGTAAATCTTTTTTTATTTAAGAATTTTTTCAGTACTTTTATCAGTAAAAACAATAATAAATTGAAAATTACTCATATATTTCCTTTTTATAAGCTGAGAAATTGCTATAATTTAAATAAGATTTTTATTTTATCTGGTTGTAGTACATGTCATTCCATAACATTGGTCATATAGATAATAACTTTTAATTTATTGTTATATTGCCAAAAATTTTTGCTTGATTATTATATACCCAAAATTTTTCATTATTTAAATATTATCTATGCCGTTCATGGAATACTGGTGTCTTTTCAGATTCTCTACTTTTTCGATAGAGACTGTATGCAATCGTAGAGTCTTTCATATTCTATATTGGGATCAGTGCACGGATCTGTCGAATAAAATTTTTTCGTAAAATATACAAAAGTAGAGAATGAAAGAAGCTTTAAAGATTACCAGAGAGACGTAGAAAATTAAATAATGTAACTAATGAACAATCTGATATTTTATCAATTCAAAAAAAATGAGAATTTTGTTGAGCCTTTATAAAAATCGATATTTTTATTAGACAAGCATCATCTATAGACTTACTGACGGCGGATGGTCTTGTTTTGTATGGATTTCTTGTTGGTGTAAATGCACATACATATCCTTCTTGTGGGGCCGTTGCTGGCTTGACGCAAGTTTCTGTAAATGACAAAAATGATGCTCATTACCGATTATCTATGCATACACAATTTAGGCAATAAAAATACAAGTATATAAACAAGTTATTAGATATATGTGACTATTACTTCAATAGTGTTTAGACGTATTTTAGACATGAGACATTATTCTGCTCTAACTTATTTGTCATTTTTTGAGCAAAGAAGTTCAAGTAGAAAGATTAAAACTACAAGAATGTATTGCATAATATTTTTGAGGTGTCAGGAGGAGGCAGTGTTTGTGGGGTTTGGATCCAGATTAAGAACGTAATATTCTTTTTTTTTTCACTGATACAAGTCATATTAGTACTGGCACAGAAAATCCTGGGGTATTACCTTAATCATGATGTTGGATCAAAGTGATTTGCAGCAGAGTGAAAATAATTTTATTAAAATAATCCGGGTTTAGTATCAAAATTTTTTTAACAGTTGCAAGTACACATTGAATTCTTTTTTGGCCATGTCTTTAAAAAAATAAACCGACTTTCGATTTCTAACATCGTGAAGTTGGGCTTTTACATTTCTTTGATTCTGGAAATTAAATTCTTTTGATATTAAATGGAAGATTCAATTGTGTAGCAGAAAGTTTGATACTGCTGTATTTACTGTAAACGTAATGATCTTGTAAATATAATGTTGAAATACAAGTTCAATTCCACATTATTTTGTTTCGAACTTAGTATTAATTAATTTTCTGGAATATTAAATTTTCTTATTTCAATTATAGGTATGTTGTTAGACTCACCCTGAGCTTGACCTCTGTCTAGACCTGTTGTTTTCTGACATTCAGTACTGAACACGCAGTAACAGAGAAGGAAAAAATATAAAAAGCACATGGCTTTTATAGTTTAAAAACGTTTTAATGAAATGGCTTCTGAAACTATGCGACAGATAAACTGAATATTCTTTCAGTGCGAGACGCTTTATAGACCAAAAGATATGATTTGACAAGCACGACAAGCTGATAAAAATATTTTTTTATTTTTTATGTACACTGCCAACAATAACACACGTAGAAAAGAATTGACTCACTTGCAGACTTTTTTTGTTTAAATCATGGAAACTAATTCAATTAGAGGGCATAGAACAAAAAAACACAGTTTCAAAAAATTTGGAAATGTTACATTCTGAATACGTGCGAAATTAATTTTTCTTCGAAACTATTTAATCGCTTGAGGAATCTAAATTGATGCACGAATAAAATGTTATAGAAAATGTATTTTTTTTTAGAAAATATTTTATTTCATGCTCTTTGATCATTGCAAGTAGGTGGAAAATATACTGAATTGAGCATATTATTTGATAAGTTCAAGCAGAGAGTGCAAGGTAGAAACAACGTCTATTACAATTATAACACAGAAAAAACGAAAAATAAAGTTCACATCGATTCCGAGTGAAAGGTTCACCGCAACAAAAATTAACCTTGCCGGATAAACTTTACATGAATCGAAGATAATTTCCAATTTTTAACCGTGCCTAGATAATCTTTCGCCTTATAATTGCTCCATTTTTATTCGCGATGTAGCTAGAATTGCGATTCCAGCGCTATCTGTTGCCATTTAATGAAATTAAATTGGTGAGAACTGGGGATTCCCATATGTCAGTTGATTAGTTGCTTTTTGCGCTTTTTGCTGAATGGTATTAAACAACTTCTAATTCCTCTACAATAATCTAATTTATTTCGGAGGAGATATATCAGTAAGGACACATTTTTTTTGTATTTTCTGTTTGCTGATTCTACACGTGTTACCGAAATTTGCTCACCTCATTGTGATACAATAGACGAGATCAGAATTATTCTCCTATCCTCAGAGAAACTTCCGCCGAAATAAGTTTAATTTTTAACCGTTTGCAAATCTTGCCTGCAAAAAATTCTAACTTTCGTTTATTCTGTGTTGTTTTAAATCTACTGCCTCGATGTATAGCTCGAATTCACTCATACTTTGCCTTTTTCCCATTGCTGCTAAGGATGCCGTAGCAGACGACACCTTTTATTCCATCGTAGGATAAACTTTCGCCAAATAGCATGTAAACTTTAACAGCGGGACATTTTACAAGCAACAAAATTTAACTTCAGTTTTTTCTGTGAAGATAAGCATTAAAACGATATTGTATAACGCATACAGTGATATGGCCAGACCTAAGAGTTAGAGTTGCAAACAAATAACCAGTATTGTTTACTGGATGGGACAGTTGGAGGTTGCTAAAAAATCAAAGATCTGAAATCCTCATACGCAGGATAAGTAGCCAAGACATGAAACAAATATTTTCTTTCCTTGAGATCGCATATCAGACAATTTCTCGATGGCTCCTGCATAATTCTAAACTCCCGATGCGAATGCAACTTCTAATGGAACCCAGAAACCTGATCTAAGGAATTATGCTTGTGACATAAAAATGGATATGCATCTTAGTACTCTACCATAATCTGAGGACTTAAAATGGACTGAAAAATTATACAAGATTGCGCCTTTATTCCATTGTAAGGCTATTGCATCCAGCCCCGGTCATAAATGAACAGAGTTACACACGCAAAAAACTCGTTTAATTGCAAAACCCCATTAAACTTAGCCTCTCCAGCCAACTTCAAGCTACCTTAAAAATCTCATAAACCAATCGTAGTCTATCAGTTTCGAGTCGTAAATTATAATTTGTCGTATAACACGGAAGATTTAAAACCCTGTTTAATAACTTCTATTGAAGCTTTTTGATCATTTCGGTATATCTTACACTCCACACTGCGATAGCATAAAATAATACACTGGGTTTGAGACTCCCGAAAAGCGTGAATTTAGTGCACCACGCATCAGATTTAGTAGGGGAGTGAAGACAATGTTATTACAATATTATTACAAAAGAGAATCGTTTGATATTTGGATGACAGTTGTACTAAAATGCACTAATGCTTTATTTCAAATTTTGGAACCTTTCAGAGCTTCATAATCGAATCATCAATTATTGAATGTAACATGGGGTCTTATGAAGAGACGTACTTTTTGTAGTATATAAGAAGGTTGGAAAATGAAAAAAAATCTG
>NC_046658.1:119166683-119192664 GCF_010883055.1 Belonocnema kinseyi
ATCCAAAACCAATATCTGCCTTGAAATGTATTATCCAGAGTCTATAGAACAGAAACGCGTGTTCACATGCGACGCTTTCAAAATTATGTCTGTGACATTGTGAGTCAATAACAAGTCGATTCGTTCTCGCAACTGACTTGCTACATTCCGAGGGCACTTCCTTAAGTGAGAAATTAATCGTTTTTTTTAATCAGCTGTAACAGACCTCTTCAAAAACAAGTTTCAATTTTGCAAAAGAATCTGACCTCGGTTATAAAATACACCTCTGGTACTCTTTTGACCTAAAGTTCCATGTGTCTTGAGGACAGGGAACGAAACAAAGATAACGGCTCGCTTCAGCTATCTCGCCAGTGCCTCGAAATGTTTTTGGCACGCGAGTGTGGTTTTATAATTGGTTTATCATTCAGATAAACCCGGAACCTTGAAACTATCTGATTTTCTGCGATGATGCCTCAAATCGAAGGTTTAGGCTTAGAGATGAGCATTGCAACATAAAATTTCCTGTAACACTGATGATTTTTTTTAGTCAAAGATAGATAAAGAAGACAAATGAGGAACTATCGTTTTTTAGAGGACTATGCTGGAAGCATTTCTATTAGTCTGATTTTTTCAGTGATGGTTCAAATTGAACATCTTGAAATGTAGATGTAGATTACAAGATAAAATTTGTTGTTTTACATTTTCATATGAATGAGAAGGTGTTAGTTTCATGTGAAGATTCGGTTTCGCCCATTTGAATAAATCTCAATATCTTTGAACTCACAGATTAAGAAAAAATCGATTTTCATTCAGTGTCTGTTTGTTGTCATTGTAGCCCATAAACACGGTTACTTCTAAAGGAATTATCCGATTGGCGCGCTTTTGGCACGCAGATTTAAGGCCTGAAGAGAATGGACGAGTTAATTAACTAGCAATTTTTGACCAGCGGTTCTGGTTTCATCAATTGAAAAACCTTTTTAAAAAATAAAAAAGTTAATTTTCCAATAAAACTGTGCAAAATAAGAAGAAATATTAATTACAAAAATTGTTCATCCAAAGCGGACTGCAAATTTTCTATAAACAATTTTTTGACAACGCGCATTCACACAGAAAAAAGAAATGTAATATTTACTTATTAAGAAAAGTATAGGGTTTCATGTAACCGGAACAGTATAAACTGCTGCACATGCACATGCTATCGATCCGATTGGTTTGCTTAGCTCGTCTCTAAAGTCGTAACAACGCAACCCTATCCGTGCGGACCACCAGGTGAATTCACGGCGTCATCGGCAATGGATGGATTGCAACACCTGAAAAACGCTCCTTTTTAACATTACTGTGACAGTCGTCACATTACACCATATTTCCACTTAGCAAGGAAGGGGCTTTATGAAAAATAACCAAATTTTGGATTGCACAACTTCTTTACGGATGGCGTAAACTTGATAGTTTATTGGAGCAAGACGTTTTTTGTGTTCCGTACTGTTTCAGCTGACTTCTATGGATATAAGGTAAATCCAAGAGCTTTTGTTGTGTGTCGCGATGTTATGGACATGTATTCATAAGTCGTTCCCTCTCAACGTCCCCACTACGCAGTTGCAAATGCATTTTGAGATTGTTTTACAGATTGAAACTCGTGTAATAGTGTAATGGTTAAGATAATTAAGTTGCATGGTTAGGTTTATGCATTCCCTCCCTATTCCGTGCAAACTTTTAATTGCATTATAAGCGTTGTGACTTACAAATACCGATTAATTAGAACCACATGCCAAAATGTATATAAGAATTAACCGAACGCAGGTCAGCACCACTTGAGAATTGGTACTGGTAATAATCATTGATAGTCATTTTTCATTGCCTATAATTGTAACGTTTACTGAACTGTCGTGTTGTCCATATACGTATTTAAAAGATCAGTAGATTTAACTTAGTTTTCAGTTTAGTATGAGGGTCTCTTTTCTGCATGTCGTTTTAGTTTTAATCGTGAAATAATCTGTTAAAAATAAATAATTCTATTTTCCGACAAAACTATGCGAACCATGAAAAGTTATTGTAAAATAAAGAAAAAATATTAAAACAATAAAATTCACGGGTTTTTATTTGTACTGTCCTTATCAGAAGTTGCGAACCGAAGCAAAATGTTCACAAAAAATCAGGTTTTGGAAATATTCGAACCCAACACGATGACAAAATTACAGCTCTCAAAGTTTTTATCTTTAATTTGAAAAAGTAGACACGTCATAAGTATGCGTCAAGGACAATAACCTACAGCGAAACTTAAGATTTTAAATGAATTTTTAGCTGATATAATAATTTTTTGTTATCAGAAGGTCACAATCAAAGTTAATTCGTATAAAACAGATCTACGCTTCAATTACATGCTTTCTAATAAAACTTCTATTGTTTTTATTTAATCAGAGTTCTGTTTGAACATAGGAAAATGTATTTAACAAAAGATTTTTTTAAGAAATATGCGACTAAACGACTTTTTCCGTTTTGCCAACTATTTATTCAATTATTTTCAATGTGGATCACATTGAGACTTTCAAACTTGCAAATCAAAACTTGAAAAATGGTCTAGTATGCGGCATTTAGATTTCCATTAAAAAATAAAATTTACGATGTCGTTCTAATGTTTCATTGTTATCATGGGTTGAAAAATAAGAGAAATAAAATTTTTTAATTTAGAGATCACTATATGCTGGAAGCTTAAAGACATCGCTGCAATAAATCAAGCAAATAACTTAAATGACACCAAAATGTTTTACTAATGTTCTGTGAATTTCAAATTTGTGCAAATGAAAGATCCCGCGAATGTGCATTTCCGCTAATGTGAATTGCGTCATTTTTGATAATTTTCTATGGACTTTAAATTCTTTTAAATATAAGATGCCGTAATGTCCCATGCTCTTCTTGATTGTATTCCATTTGGTCACCATTCTGTGCAAGTTTTCGATTGATACACCCGCTTTACGACTAGTATGTATTGCTTTTATTTCCTGTAGGAGTCATCAATTCACACCGTACTCTTTCACCACTCCCTATAGTTTATTTGTATGATTTATAAAAAACACAGTCAACTGCAAAAAAAAATCAAAAATGAGTTTCTAATATCGTTGGAATCGTGAGGAAAAGGTATTACAATATTTTTTTATAATAACTTCTAAAGTAATTATTGCTAAAATTTGGAATAACACCATTAACTGCAAAACCTGGCGAGTTATGATTTGGAGGAGAGCACGTAAATCATAGACGGCCGAATATGATACAGAAAAATTGGTGAAAATGCCGTGACAAGCAGGTACGGACTCTACTAAAATGTTGGACGGCGATCTCGAACCTTCGTGATTTCGAAGAGGTTTGTATGTACTTACAGCGTTCTTTGGAATTTTGTAACCTTGACAAAAAGGGTATGTAATTTAAAAGCGCCGTAACTGCATTTATTATAAGTAGCGAATTGCGAAATTGTTATTTAAATTCTATATTTCTTTTCAATAATAATGGTAATTAAGTACAGAAGTTATATTGTTAAATAATATAATAGATACCATATATGGTACTGTGAGCGGATTCGGGTTAAGTTAAAAATTAAGAATATATTATATTTTAGGAGTTTAGGAATTTCTGATGAAGAAACTCAATCGAAAAATACGCTATATTGTGAATAAGATTTTTATTTTATCTGGCTGCAGTACATGTCATTCCATAACATTGGCCATATAGACAAATCTTTTAATTTATTGTAATATTGCCAAAACTTGTTACTCAATTATTGTATATCCAAAACCTTTCATTATTGAAATATTATCTATGCTATTCGTGGCATACAGGTTTCTCTTCATATTCTCTACTTGTTCGATATAGATTGTATACAATCAAAAAGACTTCCATATTCTGCATTGGGATCGGTGCATGGATCTGTATAATAAATTTTTTTCGTAGAATATACAAAGTAGAGATTGAAACAAGCGCTAAAGATTAAAAAGAGTCGTAGAGTAGTAAATACTATAACTAAGAAAAAATCTGATATTGTTTGCAAGGAAAAATTACAATTTAGTTGAACCTTTATTAAAATGGATGCTTTAATTAGACAAGCATCATATGTACACTTACCGACAGCGGCCGGTCTTGTTTTGTATGGAGTTGTTGTTGGTGTAAATGCACATACATATCCTTCTAGTGGGGCTTTTGCTGGCTTGGTGCAAGTTTCTGTAAATGAACAAAATGATCCTCAGCAACGATTAGTAAAAATTATCCTGCTTAAACTTATTTGTCAATTTATGAGCAAAAAGTTCAAGTAGAAAGGTTAGCACTACACGAATGTATTGTATGATACTTTTGAGGAGTAAGGAGGAGCCAGTATTTGTGGTTTTTGCATCTAGAATAAGAGCTAAATATTCTTCATGTGGAAATAAAAGATCAAATAGTATTAAATTTGTTAAACTTTATTTCGTGTACGTAAAAGAAACTTCTGAACACATGAACCATTAACAAGAAATGATTGTGCGAGCACTGATGTTAGTCATATTGGTACTGACACAGAAAATCCTGGGGTATTACCTGAATCATGATGATAGATCAAAGTGATTTGCAGCAGAGTGAAATTAATTTGATTAAAATAATCCGGAGTTAGTATTAAAATTTTTTGAACAGTTTCAAGTACACATTAAATTCGTTTTTTTGTGTCTTTAAAAAAATAAACCGAATTTCGATTTCTAGCATCGTGAAGTTGGGCTTTTATATTTTATTGATTCTGGAAATTAAATTCTTGCGATATTGAATAGAAAATTGAATTGTGTTGCAGAAAGTTGGATACTGCTAAATTGACTGTGAAAATAATGATCTTGTAAATATAATGTTGAAATAGAATTTCAATTCCACATTATTTTGTTTCGAAGTTAGTATTAATTGATTTTCTGAAATATTCAATTTTCTGATTTCATTTAAATGTTGTTAGACTCACGCTCAGCTTGACCTCTATCTAGACCTGTTGTTTTCAGACATTCAGTACTGAACACACAGTAACAGAGAAGGAAAAAATATAAAGAGCACATGGCTTTTATAGTTTAAAAATGTTTTAATGAAATGGCTTTTGAAAATATGAGACAGAAAAACTGAATATTCTTTTAGTGCGAGACGCTTTATATACCAAAAGATATGATGTGACATGCACCAATATATATACACCTACAAGGACTTGGTTACATCAAAACGTCTTAAGAAAATTCGCGTTGGATGTACTGGATGCCCTTCAACTTGTTTTTCTGGCGATTATAAGCTTGGTCACGAAAAACTGATTAAAATATTTTTCTATTTTTTATGTACACTGCCAATAATAACACACGTGGGAAAGAATTAACTCGCTTACAGACTTTTTTGTTTAAATCATAGAAACTAACTCAATTAGAAGGCATAGAACAAAAAAACACTGTTTTAAAGAATTTGGAATTCTTACATTCTGCAGATGTGCGAAATTGATTTTTCATCGAAACTATTTAATCGGTTAAGGAATCTGAATTACTGCACGAATAAAATGTTTTTGAAAATGTATTTTTTTTATTTAGAAAATATTTTGTTTCACGCTCTTTGATCATTGCAAGTAGGTGGAAAATATACAGAATTGAGCATATTATTTGAAAATTTCAAGCAAAGAGTGCAAGGTAGAAACAACGTCCATTACAATTATAAGATAAGTATTACAACGATATTGTGTAACGCACACAGTGACATGCCCAGACCTAAGACTCCCATAAAAATCTTGCAAGACGCAAAATTTGAGACATTGATAAGGCGAGTTTACGGAGTTCTTGCCCAGGGATAGAGTTGAAAACAAATAACCAGTATTGTTTAATGGATGGGACAGTTGGAGGTTACTGAAAAATGGAAGATCTGAAATCCGCATACGCAGGACAAGTAGCCAAGATATGAAACTAATCTTTTCTTTCCCCGAGATGGCATATCGGACAATTTCTCGATGGCTCATACATAATTCTGAACTCCCGATGCGAATGCAACTTCTAATTGAACCGAGAAACCTGAGATAAGGAATTATGCTTGTGACGTAAAAAGGGATATGAAAAGTAAGAGAAGGTTGAATTCCTGGTATTAAGTACAAGTGTGGAAACACCTTTAGACTGCCAGATCTTAGTACTCTACCATAATCTGATGTCTTTAAATGGACTAAAAAATTATGCAAGATTGCGCCTTTATTCCATTGTAAGGCTATTGCATCCAGCCCCAGTCATAAATGAACAGAGTTACACACGCAAAAAACTCGTTTAATTGCAAAACCCTCGGCAATATAATTGCAAGAGAGAATCGTTTGATATTTGGATGAGAGTTAAATTAAAATGCGCTGAAGCTTTATTTCAAATTTTGGAACCTTTCAGAGCTTCATAATCGAAACATCAATTATTGAAAGTAACATGGGGTCTTGTGCAGAGACGTACTTTTTGTAGTATATAAGAAGGTTGGAAAATAAAAAAATTTTTGAAATAATTCTAATATATATAAAATGTTATACGAAACCAATATCTGCTTCGAAAAGTTTCATTCAGAGTCTATAAGAACAGAAAACAAATTATTTATACCGTAAATGTATGACTGACATCAGTGTACTGAAGAAATGGCAACGTCACATCCGTCCACCTCCTCTAGTTTAATCTCGAATTTCGAATAACACGCGTGCTTACATGCGACGTTGCCGAACATATCTCTGTGACTTTGTGCATCAATAACAAGTCGAAGCGTTCTCGCAACTGACTTGCAACATTCCCAGGGCACTTCCTTAATTGAGAAATTTCACGTTTTTTTTAAATCAGCTGTAACAGACCTCTTCAAAAAACAAGCTTCAATTTTGCAAAAGAATCTAACCTCGGTTTCAAAATACCACCACTGGTACTTTTTGACCTAAAGTTCCATGTGTCCTGAGGACACGGAACGACCCAAAGATAATGGCTCGCTTCAGCTATCTCGCCAGTGCCTCGAAATGTTTTTGGCACGCGAATGTGGTTTTATAATTGGTTTATCATTCCGATAGACCCGGAACCTAGAAACTATCTGATTTTCTGCGAGGATGCCTCAAATCGAAGGTTTAGGCATGTAAATGAGCATTGCAACATAAAATTTCCTGTTATACTTATGATTTTTTGTAATCAAAGAAGGTATTAGTTTCATGTGATGATTAAGTTTCGCCGATTTCAATAAATCTCAATATCTTTGAACTCACAGATTGAGAAAAAATGATTTTCATTCAGTGTCTGTTTGTTGTCATTGTAGCCCATAAACACGGTTACTTTTAAAGAAATTATCTGATTGGCGTGCTTTTGGCACGCAGATTTAAGGCCTGAAGAGAATGGACGAGTTAATTAACTAGCCATTTTTGACCAGCGGTTCTGGTTTCATCCATTGAAAATCCTTTTTAAAAAATAAAAAAGTTAATTTTCCAACAAAACTGTGCAAAATGAGAAGAAATATTAATTACAAAAATTGTTCATCCAAAGAGGTCTGCAAATTTTCTATAAACAATTTTTTGACAACGCGCATTCACGCAGAAAAAAGAAATATAATAATGACTTATCAAGAAAAGTATAGGGTTTCTTGTAACCGGAACAGTATAAACTGCTCTTAATAAGGGGGTGAAAATGTCAAAATCACTTAACATGTCGTAAATGTCACAATGAAATTAAGGTTAATTTAACGGTTATCAATTAGTAAAATGAGGCTCTATTTCCTAGTATTACATACTGTAAGATATGTAAATTCAACTCAATCGAGATTACCGAGATCGGCACATGCTATCGATCCGATTGGTTTGCTTAGCTCGTCTCTAAAGTCGTAACAACGCAACCCTATCCGTGCGGACCACCAGGTGAATTCACGGCGTAATCGGCAATGGATGGATTGCATCACCTGAAAAACATTCCTGTTTGAAATTATTGTGACAGTCGTCACATTACACCATATTTCCACTTCGCAAGGAAGGGGCTTTATGAAAAATAACCAAATTTTGGATAGCACAACTTCTTTACAGATGGCGTAAACTTGATAGTTTATTGGAGCAGGACGTTTTTTGTGTTCCGTAACTGTTTTAGCTGACTTCTATGGATGTAAGGTAAATCCAAGAGCTTTTGTTGTGTGTCGCGATGTTATGGACATGTATTCATAAGTCGTTTCCTCTCAACGTCCCCACTTCGCAGTTGCAAATTCATTTTGAGATTGTTTTACATATTGAAACTCGTGTAATAGTGTAATGGTTAAGACAATTAAGTTGCATGGTTAGGTTTATGCATTCCCTCCCCATTCCGTGCAAAATTTTTTTCGCATTATAAGCGTTGTGACTTACAAATAGCAATTAATTAGAACCATATGCGAAAATATATATAAGAAGTAACCGTGCGCAGGTCAGCACCACTTGAAATTGGTACTGTTAACCGTCAATGATAGTCATTTTTAATTGCCTATAATTGTAACGTTTACTGAACTGTCGTGTTGTCCACATACGCATTTGGAAGATCAGTAGATTTAGCTTAGTTTTCAGTATAGTATGAGGGTCTTTTTTCTGCATGTCGTTTTAGTTTTAATCGTGAAATAATCTGTTAAAAATAAATAAGTGAATACAGTGAAATTCACGGGTTTTTGTTTGTACTGTCCTAATCAGCAGTTGCGAACTGAAGCAAAATGTTTACAAAAAATCACGTTTTGGAAATATTTGAACACAAAACGATGAAAATTACATCGTAATAAATAGACTAGAAGAAAAATTAATAGAGAAGAAATGTTTACCCACAAGATGTCTAAAAATTGGTTGTAAATTAGTTTTTAAAAGAAATCGTAGTTTTTGTATGCATTTTTGGGGCGCAAAGTAAATACATTACCGAGCGGGAAGCGCGATTTCCAGCAAATAATCGATTTTTTTTCGGACATGACTTAAAGTGAATTGTTCGACATTTAGATTTCCTTTAAAAAATAAAAGTTACGATGTCGTTCTAATGTTTCATTGTTATGACAGGTTGAAAAATAAGAGAAATAAAAATTTTTTGTTTTAGAGATCACTATATGCTGGAAGCTTTTCTATTAGTTCGATTTTTTTTAAAGATGTCTTAAATAAGATTTTTGTTCGAAATATGTATTATAAAATAAAACTTGCTGCATCATAGTATTGTTTTTTTGTTATTAGTGCATATGAAACCATATGCATATGCATATGAAATTAAAAGTCTTGGCATGTGTATATCCATTAAAAAATTAAATGTTCTATATTATGATGATGTTTTTTTTTTTTTTATCAGTGGTTTTAAAATGGGTAAGATGAAGAAATTTAGTTTTTTAGACCACTAAACTTGAAGATTTTTTAAAACTATGCATAAAATGTAATGAAGTTTATAAAACATAGTGGGCCAGAGCTCACTATGGTGATGCTGATGCTTTTTTTAGAGCTGCAAGTCGCATTTGCGGCAAGTCACATTGCGTTATTTGTTATTCAGAAAAATTGCAAGTCCACGAAAAATTGACAAAAGTGCGGGAATACACACCTCTAACTCTTTTTAGTATCCTTTAAAGACATCGCTGCAATAAATGAAGGAAATAACTTAAATGGCCACCTTTTAAATATAAGATGCCGTAATGGCCCATGCTCTTCATGCTTGTATTACATTTGGTCATCATTCTGTGCAAGTTTTCGATTGATTCGCCTTTATTGTTTCGAGATCTTAACCTTCATTGTCGAAGAGGGCCATTCTTAGACACTTGTCTATGATTATAATAATTAACTATGAGAACATGACGCATCTTTGTCTAAAAGCTTACGTAATTTGGAACCAGTAACTCAGATTTCCATTGATACACTCGCTTTACTACTAGTATATACGCTGAAATGCTTAAACACCGTGGCGCGTGCATACCACATAGACTGTTCGAATCGATAAATTTATGTTTCGAGATGGGAGACGTCCCAGACGATTGGAAATAAGCGATTATCGTGCCAATATACATGAGAAAGGGAGATAAAAGCGAGTGCAATAATTACAGAGGGATTAGCTTATTAAGCACCGTAAGTAAAATATATTCAAAAATACTTATTCGTAGGGTAATGAAAATAAGAGGCAAAAATTTGGGAAGTCCAAAGTGCGTTTATGCCAGGAAGGTCATGTACGGATCAAATATTTAGCTTAAGGCAAATAACAGAACAAAGTTTGAGAGTAGGAAAAAAAGTTTTTTGTGCATTCGTTGACCTAGAAAAAGCTTTTGACAAGGTAGATAGAAGTAAAGTTTGGGAAGTCCTGAAAGAGTATGGAGTCAATGGATGGATCCTACAAGCTATAAAAACAATATATACAGGTAGAAAAGCGAGTGTAAGAGTGAATGGGAAACTGAGTGACTGTTTCGATATTATTCAAGGAGTTAGACAAGGATGCGTTATGTCTTCATGGTTATTTATATTATTTATGGATAAGTGTTTAAGAATGGATCTCTTCGACGATGCAAGCATGAAGAGCATGGGCCTCAAAATTAACGCAAATAAAACAAAAACTATGATGTTCGAAGGAAAGAGTGAGAAAATACTATGCAATATTTGAATAAATGATGAGAGAATTGAACAAGTTGATAAGTTCGTATACCTTGGTAGCTTATTTACTAGGGACGGGAAGATAGATGAGGAATTAGATAGACGAATAAATGAAGGTAAGAAGGTTATTGGTAGAGCAGGTCCCCTTATCAGAAGTAAAAATATATCAAATAAAGCTAAAATGGCAATACATAATTCTATATTTGTACCGACTGTGATATAAAGTAGCGAGACATGGACTTATCAAGAAAAAGATAAGAGTATAATTAACGCAATTGACATGAGATTCATGCGCATTATATGCGGGTAAGCCCTGATGGACAAAGTAAGTAACGAGACAATTCTAAAAGAATGTGGTGCAGAAGAGACGCTAGTAGACACATGGGAAAGAAATCGGTTCAGATGGTTAGGGCATGCTGAGAGAATGCCAAATGAACGACTAACGAAACAAGTGTATCAAGGTAAAGTAAATAGCAGCGTGCCCAGAGGTAGACCGCGGAAAGAATGGTTAGAATATGTAAATGAGACCCTAGTTAGAAGAGACATAAGAAGTCACAGAAACACAAGAGTCTGCATGAAGAAATGTATGGACATAAAAGAAGCTAGAGAAGTATGCCAGAACAGGAAAGTATGGCGGCAAATAGTTAAAAAAAGAGCGTCACTAGAGTGAATGATGTCTAAAACAAAGACCTAGGCTACTAATGGACCCAATTGGGGAACCTTACATAACGACTTCGTGAGGTTCTTCGCTTAGGGTGATTGCTAGAGAGATTGATCAGCAAGCTGGGTCGAAGCAGTGTTGCGGAACGAACGTGTTATTTACTTAAATAGCACGAGAATTCTGGATCAATCTGAAAAATCTCTATCCCTTCCACACACTACTCCTTTCCCCTACCAAGTGAGTCACGCCTACTCCGAAAGGGAAATGGCTTAATGGTGTAATAATAATATATTGCTTTTATTTCCTGTAGGTGCCATCCATTAACTCCGTACTCTTTCACCACTCCGTACAGTGTATGTGTATGATTTATAAAAAACACCGTTAACTGCAAAAAAATCAAAAATGAGTTTATAGTATCGTTGGAATCGTGAAGAAAAGGTATTAAAACATTTTTTTTATAATAACTTCTAAAATATTTATCGCTAAATTTTGGGGAAACACCTTTATCTGCAAAACCTGGCGAGTTATGATTTGGCGGAGAGCTCGTAAATCATAGACGGCCGAATATGATACAGAAAAATTGGTGAAAACGCCGTGTCGGGCAGTTACGGACTCTACTAAAATGTTGGATGGCGATCTCGAACCTTCGTGATTTCGAAGAGGTTTGTATGTACTGACGGCGTTCTTTGGAATTATGTAACCTAGACAAAAAGGGTTTGTAATTCAAAAGCTTTCCCCTGCCGAGTGAGTCACGCCTACCCCGAAAGGGAAATGGCTTAATGGTGTAATAATAATAAAAGTACAGAAGTTATATTGTTAAAAAATATAATAGATACCATATATGGTACTGTGGGCGGATTCGGGTTAAATAAAAAATTGAGAATATATTATATTTTAGGAATTTAGGAATTTCTGATGGAGAAACACAATCCAAAAATACGTTATATTTTGAATAAGATTTTTATTTTATCTGGCTGTAGTACATGTCATTCCATAACATTGGTCATATAGACAAAACCTTTCAATTTATTGTTATATTGCTAAAAGTTATTACTCAATTATTATATATCCAAAACCTTTCATTATTTGAATATTGTCTGTGCCATTCGTGGTATACAGATTTCTCTTCAGATTCTCTACTTGTTCGATACAGATTGTATACAATCGTAAAGTCTTTCATATTCTGGATTGGGATCGGTGCATGGATCTGTATAATAATTTTTTTTAGTAAAATGTACAAAAGTAGAGATTGAAACAAACGCTAAAGATTAAAAAGATTCGTGGAATAATAAATACTGTAACTAATAAACAATCTGATATTGTATGCATGGAAAAATTACAATTTTGTTGAACCTTTATAAAAATGGATGCTTTAATTAGACAAGCATCATATGTAGACTTACCAACAGCGGCCGGTCTTGTTTTGTATGGATTTCTTGTTGGTGTAAATGTACATACATATCCTTCTAGTGGGGCTTTTGCTGGCTTGACGCAAGTTTCTGTAAATGAAATGAATGATCCTCAGTAGCGATTAATAAAAATTATCCAGCTCGAACTTATTTGTCAATTTATGAGCAAAAAAGTTCAAGTAGAAAGGTTAAAACTACAAGAATGTATTGTATAATATTTTTGAGGAGTAAGGAGGAGCCAGTATTTGTGGGTTTTGCATCCAGAATAAGAACTAAATATTGTTTTTGTGGAAATAAAAATTCAAAAAGTTTTAAATTGGTTAAACTTTATTTTGACTACGTAAAAGAAACTTCTGAACACATGAACCATTAACATGAAACGATTTTTCGAGCACTGATGTTAGTCATATTAGTACTAACAGAGAAAATCCTGGGGTATTACCTTAATCATGATGTCGAATGAAAATGATTTGCAGCAGAGAGATAATAATTTGATTAAAATAATGCGGAGTTAGTATCAACCTTTTTTCAACAGTTGCATGTACACAATGAATTTGTTTTTGGTCAGGTCTTTAAAAAAGCAAACCCTACTTTTGATTCATAGGCTCGTGATGTTGAATTCGTATATTTTGTTTGTTAAATTTTGGAAATTGAATTCTTTTGATATTGAATAAAAGATTGACTTGAGCTGCAGAAGGTTGGATACCGCAGTATTGACTATGAAGTGTATGCTCTTGTAAATACAATGATGAAATGAATTTAAATTCCACTTGATTTTGTTATGAATTTGTGTATTGGTTAATTTTTCGAAATATTAAATTATCTACACTCAATTGAAGGTGTTTAGACTCACGCTGAGCTTGATCTCTATTTAGGCCTGTAGTTTGCTCGCATTCACTGCTGTACACATAGTAACAGAGAAAGACAAAAAATTTGAAGTACATGACTGCTACAGTTCAAAACCTTTTTAATGAAATTACTTTCGAAGCTATGCGATAGAAAAACTGAATATACCTTTAGTGCGAGACGCTTTATATACTAAAATGTATGATCTAATAAGGACCTATACATATACCTATGCCGACCTGGTTCCATTAAAACATCTTAAGAAGATTCGCTGTTTTTGTGTAGGATGCCCTTTAACTTGTTTTTCTAACCTATGTAAATTGGGTCGCGGCAAGATGATAAAATTTATTTTCTATTTTTTTTTGTACACTGCCACCAATAACACAAACGGAAAAAAATTTAACGTCTAACTGTATTTTTTGTCTAAATTATGAAAAACAATTAAATTTTAAGATATAAAACTAAATTATGATTTACTGCACAGCTAACATTATTTGAAAATTTATTTACTGCGGTTGTCTGAAGCTTGTCGTCACCCTTTTCTGCATTTAAAGAGACAAAATGTTTATGAATTTAAGACAACGGAATATCCATGGCTTAAGGTGTGAATCTGTCTTAAATGAAAATACAAATCTTTATTTCAGTTATGTTTTATCAATGAGTAGTACAAACTATCCTCCAGTAGATATGAGAATACTCAACAGAATTTTATTGGATCAGCTTCTAAAAGCAAAGAAAAATGTATGGAAATATATTTGAAAACAGAATTTTTTGTTTTTTACTCTAAAGAAATTTAAACATTAATCTTTAAAATTGTATATGTGTAAACATCCACAATCAAAATAGTGGTATTTGATTTATATTTAATTCAATAAAAGTAAACTTCACGACACTGAGAAATTTCAATTTATTTTTTTCCCTTATAATATTGCCACCTATTAATAACTGTCCTATCAACATTTAAAAGTTTATGAATTCTGTACCAGTTTTAGCGCTGCTTTACCATTAGTTAAATACTTTTCACTGTCTGAACAAATAGGGCTACATACTGAGATTCTGTCCTTTTAGCATAGCCGATTATACTCTTCAGAAGGTTTCTAACAATATTGAAAATTGTTTTAAATCATAACACACTCTGGTGAATTAGGGTGGTCAAAGAAAATATTTTTTATATTTTAAAGACCGACAGCCCTCGAGACTTCCTAATTGAGAGCTCTTTTTCATTTTTTGAGATATAAAAAACGTTTCAGGCGAGAAAGAAAATGTTCATGCATGACCTTCAAAGTATCTCAAAGCATTACTAAATTCCATAAATCCTTTAATTTGAAGAAGAAACGCAAAAGTTTGACGCAGATATTGTAAGACTATCGCGTGAACAAGAAGTAAATTATATAACATTCTTTGATATTTATGTATGTAAAATAATGCCCTTAAAATAAAAAATATTAACAACAAAAAGTGAGTTACCTTTTTTGTAAACACGACAACTTGAAGATGTTTGTAGATACATTTATCAAATTTGGAGAGCTTATTTGTAACCTATAATACCTTAAAGCTGACATAAGGATTTCTAACAGCATTCGTTCCATTTTTCAGTTTCTTATTGAACTTGAAAAATGGGGCTTATTATAGTGAAACGTTTTTTATAAACTAAATTTTATGTTGAGCCAGAATACGAAAGATCTCCTGATTCTGGACGAATCACTTGAACTTTGTCTAACATTAATGCATTTGAATACAGTGAGGAATTTAGGGAAATTTATAATACTTAAAAATTCCGTCTTTTGCACGAACACTTTTTCCAGCAACGTAATTCAAAGTTTATGCAAGAATAGAGAAAATATCTTCTAATCAATCATAGAAGGGAAACAAAGTACTCATAAAATGATCAATATTTAATTAACAAATAGAAACAAAGTGGGAACACCCGATAATGAAATCCAAATAAATTAGCGTGTTGAATTTGTTGTTGAATTAGACATATCCAATTAAGAAAATTCAGTTTTCTTGTAAAACTTTAAGCAAATAATTTAATAAATTCAAAATTTACAAAATTTTGTCTAAAGCTGCAAATAAGAAATATCCTCATTAAATAAAAATATGTTTTTCTGTGTCAGAAATAAATATTTTTGAAGAATTTTAAAGTTCACGTAGTTTTATGGTATTCACATGATAGTAAGTTCTTTCTGCTTGAAGAAGATTAGATGATAGATAACAAAGAAATAAACACAGTAAATTTATTGTGTGTCTTACCGATGCAATGTCATGCGCTTAAAATAATTTTTGTTTGGTACATTACTATACCATTCTATTAAATTCGTGAGCGTGAAATTATAAAAATTATATTTTGATTCCGATCAAGTCTTATTTTATTGTTTTGAAATCTGTGAAAAAATATTTAAAATGAAAAAATTAACGAAATGGTCTGAAAATAAGGTTTTTTGTATCTTTTTTTTATATGCGAGTTTCAGGAAAAAAATTCAAACAAAAATGGTTTCTTTCAACAAGATATAAAAAGTTCCTTTCCCATTTTCAATTTTTTTTTTACGTTTTTTCTTAGTATTTACAAAATCATTCATTTATTTCAAAACATTTTGGTTTAGAATATGAGAAAGTTGAAGTGTGAACTCTTTCTGATAATATATACCTAATAAAAAACAGACCAAAATTTCTTTGACATTCTATACCTTATTTCTATTTAGTGTTTAGTAGGGGAGAGTGAGCATCACTGAGTGGCTGTAGACAGTGGGAATTTTAAATTATTTAAAAAAATACTTCAGAGATTTGCTTTAAACTTTAGGGATGAATAACATATATGCAAACACATTAAGTTCAAAAGCTTGAGCCGTCTCGGTTAATTAGCAAATATGAAAAATGAATAGAAATGTTTTTAAGAATATGTTAAAAATTAAATGATAATAAATAATTTTGAAATAAGCAATATTCGATTAACACTCGGGAGGAAATAGCGGGTCGAGCAATTTCAGCGTAAAACGTATTTTATAAAAATGATAACAGATTATAATTGACAAGTAAAATTTACTAGGAACCGCTGGTCATGCCCTATACTTGCAAATCCTAGTAGCATCACATTCTGGTTCTTCTTCGCTCTGGGAACATAAACGAAGTACTAAATTTGATATTTTATATCATCTTTACATACATTTACTATTGAGAACACGACTGAACAGACGACTTTAGGAATAGAAACAATTCATTTTTTCACAAAAACGTCACATTTGTATTTAAAAGAATTATTGAATGTTAAAAAAATTGTTGGAGTTACCGTACACTAAGCCATTTTAACCCATCACGGTGAGCTCCAATATTTGTAGTGGCTTGGTTTAAAAAAAAATCACCTAATCATGACCTCGACTTCGTCATATTTCTTTGACCAAAAAACCAACCTTCTTCTTTATTTGTCGGTGTTTGAGATTATGTCTTATGCTTATACGGTCATTAAATTATGAAACATTACGTGAAATGAACAATTAATCACGTATGAAAACTAAACGGCAAGAATCTCATTGATATACTGGTTCTCGTACAATTAGATTGATCCTTTGGAAAACTATGCATTACTTCAGAGGTGAATATCTGTGCAGAAACTAAATCCACGACTTTGAAAAAACAACTGTTTAAAAGTTAAGAAAATTTCACTTCATAATTATCATTTATGAAATCTTGCGCTTTTAACTCTAAATCTAGAAAATGTTTCTTAAAAATTTGTCAAATACATTAAATTAAGTGAAGATTTTACTCTTTATACCTGGACAAAGGAAATTATTAAATAAATATTGCCTGATTGTTGAGAAATCTTAGGAAATTTGTTATTATTAGATATAATATTAGGTAATTTGGAAAAATCCTTCTCCGGCTGTCAATAGAAAATGAATAACTCTTAGTAATATTATCACAAATAAAAGATATTTCTCGGGTATTCAAAATTCAAAAAGGAGTATATCTGTGGCATTATTTCTAAAGTCTTCCGATCAGACTCAAACTACGGAAAAAAATAGTCGTATTGGACTCTTTTAACATCAATCCAAAAAAATTGTAGTCTACAGGTCAAACTAAGAAAAAAAAGTTTTATTTTTTATCTTCGTTCATAAAAAAAATATTATGATTAAAAATTAACGCACAGCACCAACCTCGTCTTTTTAGCTTCACAGAAAGTTCCATTCAATGGGAAAACATTTCCATGATTACTCAGCAATCCCATAATATTTATTTGGGTCTTCGGTCCATTTTTAAAATTCCGATTTGGTCTTGGTTCTATAAATTTAAAAAGTGTGAGGAAAAATTTAAAAAATTCAATTTTGATCACACAAGAAGTAATCCAAAATAAAAAACTTCTTTTTTCAGTGAAAAGATTCAAGATACGAATAAAGATCGAAAGTTGAAAATTCTGTACCCAAAAAAGATCTGCAAATTTCTTATGAATCACTTTCTATAGGACGTGTAGAAAAAAGATGATTAGAAAAAAATTGTACACCCAAAAAAATATACAAATTTTTTAGTAATCAGTTTTCAATGGCATCAAAAATGTCATCAATTTTTTTATTGTAAGAAGCAACGTAAGGTAAGGAAAAAAATACTAGAAAAATTTTTTCACTCAGAAAAGATCTACCAATTTTTTATGAATTACTTTTTGTTAGGATGCGTAATTTTCGTTCAAATCGTAACAAATAACATTGAAAATAAACATATGATTTTTTTGTAAAATCGACACAAGGTGCTACTAAATGTTAATTAGCAAAATTATTTTTTATATAATTTACACTTTTTTAAATTATAAAAGCAAGACAATGAGAATACATTTATTTCAATGATGACGGAAAACTTTGCACGTAGCAGCTTTGCACTTGCCCAACTGTGCACGTTGTTGGTCGGACGGAAAACTGTGCACGCCCAAAACTATAGGAGTCCATCTGTGGACGTAGAAATTTTGACGTGTACAGTTGTCCAAGTTGTCCAAGTCTGTCCAACTGCGCACGTTTATGCATTTACGATAGGGTTTATACGAGAGTGGTCATTTATATCTAAGTCTAATGCATTTTTAACAGTTTCTTTGAATTTTTTTAATTTTCTCACTTCCTTGAATTTTGTGCTTTATTTAAATTCGCTTAACTGCTCACATTAGCTAAATTACTTAAATTCACGGAACGCCTTTAATTTTCTGAATTCAACAAATTCTCTGAATGCCTTAAATTGTCTGAATCTCTTGAATACTCTAAATTCCTTGAAGTCTCTTAATTCCTTGAATTCTTTAAATTCCCTGAATTCTCCGATTTTTTAAATTCCGTCAATTCCTTAAATTCTTTGAACTTTTGGATTTTCTTTAATTCCCTGCATTCCCTGAATGGCTTGAATTCTCTGAATTCCTTAAATTATCTAAATTAGTTGAGATCCCTGAAGTCCTTGAATTTTTCAGTATTCAATAATTTGTAATGTTAAAAATGTATTACTCGGGGATATAAAGGAACACCTTCGTATACAATCTTACGTGAATTTATATATATACGTGCAAAGTTTCGCTGGAGACAGATGTGCAGTGCAAGTTGGGCAAGTGACATCTGTGCACGTCCAAGCCCACATGATCCCCTATGTGCACGTCGAAATTTCGACGTGCACAGTTATCAATTGTACAACTGTGCACGTGCACAGATTTTACTTGCAAACAACTGTGCACGTCGAAAGTTCCACCTGCACAGTTGTCACTTGAATAACTATGCACGTGTACAGTTATTCAAGATAAAACTGTGCACGTGCACAGATGACACGTGCGCAGTTGTCCACCTGACCAACGGTATGCACAGTTGTCCGTTTGGCCATCGAAGTGCACGGTTGGGCACGTTGAAAGTTGCTGCGTGCAAAGTTGTCCCCAACCCATTTCAATATCAACGCATATTATTATTACAAAATAAACTATTAATATTAAAGTAATCATGAAAAATGGAATTTTCAATTTTTTTGCAATATATGAAAGAGCAGTTTCAGACCGTGGTACAGAAATAAATAAAATATACATTTGATGTAATGGAGCTGAACAAAAGAGAATTCACAATCATTAAATGAGAGCTGTCGATGCCTTTGGCCTTTTATGTTTAAAGGTCTGTTTACAATTGTGGATGAAGTAAAACGACCGAGCGCGTAGCGCGAAGAAAATATATTTTCGAGCGCGAAGTGTAAGATAAATATGTTATCGGGCCTGAAGCGTGGGCTCTAGCAGATGCGCACCCAAGCCGCGCACAACATGGCGCGATGCGCCGCGCACTATGAGAATGTGCTCGCGAAGCGGGCTTAATGTTTTCTTTTTAATTGTCCAGAATTTTTGATTTTTTCAGGATTTCTCTACAGGGATGATAGAATGCTTCCTTAAATCACAAATTAATCGCTAATTCGAATTGACTAATTTTATTTTTAATTGGAGAGAAAAACAATTGTGTAGAAAAAGGTAAAAAGTCGAAGAATTCTAGATTGAAAAATTGTAAATAAAGCAATTTCAATCGATCAAATTTTTACAGTTTTAAATGCAAAATCTTGTTTGTTAGAAAGATTCAAATTGGCAAAGGAACCTATTAATCAATTGGAAGTTCTGTAGTTCGATTACATCAGGGAAAAGTATAGAGAAAAAAATGTTTTGACTCAAAAAAGTGGAAAATTTAAAAATTAACATTTCCTCATTTGAAAGAGGAAAACATTTTTTTAATAGCGAACATTTTTAATTTATGGGAGACCACGCTGCAGTAGATAATCAATAATTAAAAGTAATAATGGATGTTAAATATTGAATATAATTAATAGTTAAGAAGCAATAAGTGTTAATATATTAAAATTATCATTGATTATTGATTATAATAAATTTTATAAAGTTTACAGAACTAATTCCAGAGTAGATATAAAAATGTTTTAATAGTATTTAAAATTCGAGGCGATATAACATGTATTGGCGCGCAGCTTATGCCTATTCTATAGTTCCGGGAAATTTGAATTTGAGCTGATGAAGAATCTGTTCGAACAATTTAACAATGAAAAAAGCTATCTTTGATATTACTTTTATTTTTGTGCTATTATAACGCTTAATGTTTTACGCACCTACACGTAAGTTAACTTAATTTTACGTATACATGCAAGATGTCCAAAAAGTCTGGAAACACCTCAGTAAATGCCCATTTAAAATATAATTCAAAAGGTTTAAGGTCATTCTTGGAGTAACTTTCAACGAGAAATCCAATGGTAACCTCAAAATTTACCTGGATTTTGACCTTCAACTTCATGTCAAGGTCAACTTTGTGTTTTAAAATAGCGAGCCACTATTTTTCACATCAGACCTTGAACTTTACATTCAAGGTGATTTCAAGGTTCACTTTGTGTTTTTAAATGGGATCGCCTATTTTTAACATCGGCAATCGAAAGAGTGGGAAATGTTATGTTTCAATATGTACTGGAGTAAGGTGTTACTTTGCAGGCCTGCTAAAGATAATTGAAATAACAATGACCTCGGACTTGAGCACATATTTAAACGTAAATTTTCCCATTCTTTCGATTACCGATGTCAAAAATTAGGGGTTCCCATTGGATTTATTGTTAAAAGTTACTCCAAGAATAACCTGGACCTGGGGAAATACAGAACCCTGCCGTTAACCGTAGCCGAGCCTTGCTTAAGTTTGAATGGCTTTCAGCGGACCTGCAAAGTCACATCTGACCGATAACCTAAGTACATATTTAAAACCTAAAATTTTTCCGTTCTTTCGATTGCCGATGTCAAAAATAGGGTTTTCCATTTAAAACACAAAGTTTACGTATAAATGACCTTGATGGCCAAGTTCAAGGTCAAATTGAAGGTGACCATTTAATTTATAGTCGAAAGTTACTCCAAGAATGACCTTGATCCATTTGAATAATATTTTATCTGGACAGTTATTTAGGCATTTCCAGACTTTGTGGACACCTTGTATAGTCAGATGATTCAACGGTTTAGATAATATTAATCGCTATGGATTCGAACCCTACAGACGAGCTTCAAGAATTTGAATAGAAATTTGTTGTTTTATCTTTTATAAAATAAAATATTTTTCTATCAAACAAAGGTCTCCAAAAAGTTTCTCTTATATTTCGAAGTATTTTGAACCTACAATTTTTATTACACAATTTCTTTTCAAAATTCAATCGTAAATTGAACAAGTAATATATTATATAAAACTTTCGAATGAATATTGAAAGGGTTTTCACTACCTTTATATTCTCTCGCACTTTTTTTTCATCATTCCTTTTTATCTTAAGTATACTTGAATCTAGTATCCCTAGTAAAAATGCTTCGACTTGAGTTCGACTTGGTTATGTCTTGAGTTCGCCTCCAAGACATCGATGTCTGGCTGCGTCTCAAAACTAAGTCGAGATATAGACCTTCGTCTTATTTTCATGGTCACGACAGGTAAAACGACGTTTACTTGTCTCAAGTCGAGCCTTGTCTTGGCTAAGACGATGTTTTAGTTGACTTAAGACGAGCCTTGTCTTGGCTGAGATTATCGAACCTTTTTTGGCTCATGGATGTAATTAAAATTGATGAATGAAAAATTTGTAATTATTAAATTAGTTATTTTTAATTTAATAATTCCGAATCGGTGGGTCTGTACAAGTATAAACCATAAAAACTTTCTTCGACAAAATAAAAATTGTAACTTTCTAGGAGGATCTCCTAAGCCGTTAGTAATACTTAAAAACAAAAAAAAATTTCAGTGTCATCGACAAACAAGTATAATACAAATGAAAATCCGTAAATAAGTTGATTTAATAAATATGTATATTGTATGAAAATATACAAGATTGTTTAAAAATTAACAAAGATTAGCTTTTATGATGTTAGATATAATCTTTGTGCTAGGGCAGGTATATGCTCGAAGTTATAAACCGCACATGTTAGAGTCATAAAAATTTGACTCAAGAGATAAATTTATGTCTTCAAGACATAAAAACTTGTCTCCAGAACATAAATTGAAGTCTGGCTCCGTCTCAAAACTGAGACATGCTCAAGTCGAACTTTTCGCCTTCGGCATGTCTTGAATGAGGGCAATTCAAGTCGAACTCAAGTCGAAGAATTTTTTATTCGGGATACTCTATTTAAAATTAAGGTAATCGGGAGAAGAAATGAAGTATCCAATTTACCTCACAGCAATCCCGTACAATAGGTTATTCATTTGCTTAGCGGTATATAAAATAATTCTTATAATTCTTCCGAAGGCATATTATTTCATCTACTTATTATTAAGGAGCTCTCAATTTTAGCAGTAACAATTTATTCATTGAATTCATTTATTTTCTATATCCTTAATCTTATATTTGATGTTGGAAATTTTGTATCTTAGTATGCTAAACTCGGATGACAGAGTAGATTCCTTGTCCTGTCCACCACTTCTAAGCCTTTGAATTATTTTCCGAAAACATACATTTACATTTTTTTCACTCGACGTTTCCGAGGAGTATTGTTTAAATTAATTACTTTATAATTCGACATTATTTTTTGTCTAAAACCCACTTCAATTCCATCGATACCTTTTGCGATGAAGGCTGTTACATCCGGGCGGTACATGTTTGTTTTAACAAGTATTCTACTGTTATTAAAACGTTCAAGTATTCCAACAAGTACATTTACAGACTCCAATATTGCAAGGACGTCACCATTAGATGCCAATAACACAATATGCTCTTGATTTGACACAGACACATACCCTTTACTTGCTGTGCGAATTTCAAGTGATTTATCAGTAGGAAAATTGTATCTATGAAGTTCGAATATCTTTTGTGGATTCTTGTTGGGACTAAGCCGAATAAATCTTAATTGATCAAGCCCGCATCCATTTCCGTCAGGAGAAGGAAGCATTATAGGTGAAGCTATTGACCTGGAAGCAGGAGGAGGCTTGGTGGATGAACTGCTACGAGGAGTAGATTTGAAAGTCAGTTGATTTATTTCAGGAGAAGAAGAAGAAGGTCCGCCACGAGGCAAAAGAGCAAGACGTTCGTCATCGGATAAAAATTCGGATTGTGAACTTAACTCTGCAACAAGAAGGAGAGAAGAACATTTTGTTTAGCTTTGGTAGGTTAGACTGTGGCTAATGTAACATTAGTTGCTTTATACTAAATTAATAAGATGTGTGGTTGTTCCATATTTTTATTATTTTTGGTTATGTATTATTGTAGATCATATTGCAATACGTATTCATTGTCTTAATAAAACAATGATTTGGCCATTTAAATTTTTCTAACAAGATGCATTTCGTCGGCATAATTTCTATAATTAATTGATGCAATAATGCTTTATCTACGAGAATATTTTATATTTCATGCGGTTAAGTAATAATGTCAGGGGTTGCTTGTAAATAGCCTTGTTACTAAATCGGAGGAATCCCAACGTAAACAGTTATTACCGACTAAACTGCTTCCAAATAAAGTACGTATTATTGCGCAATACGAGTATACTCGAGTGATTACCCTCGCACTGCGCCTTTCCGATGAGCTACTGGTGTTTTTTTCAGACAAGAGTCGCGACTTTTTCTCAGCCCGCGAGCTGAAAAACTACGAGGGTCCGCAGTTCTAGGAATAACTAAATCGCGAGTTACTAAAACGAGAGTTTGGTAGATTTCAATTAATGTTGCAAACGTTTATTTTCTCCAATAACATATATTATTCTATGCAAAAAAGTTTTAAATTGTGTAATTAATAGAACTGCTATTTTCAAACTTCTTTCATAGTGGACTATAATTTATAATATTGGCTAAAAGTTATATTTGTCCAACAGTAGTAATTCCTGTAAATTCTAGTTCAATGGCATACTATCTTCTGTGCTGTTTAAAGATTAAAAATTCAATTTTAAAAAATCCAATAGGCCAAAAAATGGTGGTACATTTTTCGTAGGTACAGTTTAACATTGAAAAAAGAGTTACTGATATTTAAACAGTTTAGGATAAGAAATATACCATAATTAAAACAACAATTTAAAATGATGAATATTATATTTACCAATACGATTAGGGCAAATCGCTAATATAAAACACAAAATAGCAATTAGTGTCCACATTTAAAAAAAAAATAAATAAATCCACTTTTGAAAAATTTCTATACAAGTTTTACTAATGAAAATTGTTAAAAAATTTCAAATTATATAAGCATTATCGCTATCTCTTTTGTCCTTCTAACTTATTGACATTTATGAAATTTTGTACAAGTACGAGAGTTAAACATTAATTACCACGCAATAGAAGTATGATTATTTGTTGCAACACATAATAACATTTCACATTCTGAATTCCAGATACAACTCATTTGAATTCAGAAAAATTATAAAAATCCCAAGACTTTTGAAATAATGAAAAATATTTCATAAGAATAAAAAAAGTTTAGGAAAATATATATTCTAAAGAACATAATCCAAACCAAAAAATTAAAAGTAAACATTTTTTCCATCTATGTTCCCACTCAAACCCTTATTTTATTTTTCGTACCCTTTAATTGGTTATTCTAATTTACCTGGGCACCACCGTGAGTGCACTTCTTAGTTCCGTGAAAAACTGTTATCAGTGGATTCTTCTTAGATTTCCGGCCCAGTAAAGGCCCGCGACTAGAATGGATTTTAACTATAACTCTACCTGTGAGTAATCTGTGAGAGTGGGTTCGTCTGAGACGCTACGTTTTAAATTATTCTCTATAACTAGTCTACAGAGAATGATGTTTATGACATCCTCTCTGGCCGTGTTATAAAACTTCGGGGTATTCTCCGCATTAAGAGTGTGTAATTGAGTAGTGATTAGGTATTCCAAAAGATCATTCACCTCTTGAATTGATGTCCTGTGCTACCCCACAAAGTATGATTGGAGTTAGCATCACACCTCAGCAGAAGAGAAAGACCTCTTACCTTGCAGTATTTCATCAGTGTACGTACCTTCACTGGAGGGTTGGTATCGGCGTCATATGGAATGTATGATCCAATGACTAGCTTCTCTACTTCTTTATGATCTGTGGCCATAACCATCAGGTCTCTCGAACACAGCACTAACAGCGGGACAACAATGACGCTCTTGGTTTGACCACTTAGGGGTCTTCGTAACAAAAACCAGTCCCACCCTAATCCCCTTACGCTATCTCTAACTAATCAATGTTCGTGTATTAGCGAGATACAAGTGTGCCTCGCAGTCATGTCCCTCTGCAGAACCACAGAGACGACTTTGCTGTGATGCAAGTTGGTTTTGGCAATGGTTAGACCGGGAATAGTCATTTTAGGTCTGCCCCCGGTCTTTGTGTGTCCCGAAATGCTGCTCATGTCCCTCGCCGGCAACCCTTAAGTGAAGTTTTCCAAGGTGGTAAAGGACTTGATGTTGAGGACTGCAAGAGCCCTCGTCGGAGAGTCAGGAATTTGTACAACTAGTACCAGGTGTATACATATGAAACCGGTATTTTTTCAAGAAAAAAACACATTTATTTCAAGAGAATGATAACAAATATTTTATTCAAAGTATGCGCCCT
>NC_046658.1:119192764-119201067 GCF_010883055.1 Belonocnema kinseyi
TGACAATACGCCAATTAGCACAAATGGTAAGTTCCGACAGTGCCTACAAGTGTGCCTACAAGTGTGCCTACTGGCCGCTAGATGGCAATACCGGTTTCATATTTATACACCTGGTAGTTGCTGGGTGCCTCCCGCAGTTTCTTCTTCCTGAGGCCGATCGGCCTAACGATTCGCCAGGATGCTGTCCTGAGAGAGAGAGATTAATTCCCTCCAACCGCCGAAGGACCACAGACGGATCTTAGAACTTAGCTGTGAACCATTTGTAGTCCTCATTATCTTTTGGAGTAACTCATCCCCACCTAATTTGAGGTCTACTCATACACAGGGTCTTGTCTCGGCGACTGTATTATGTAGTCAAGCTTTAGCCGCTGGGTTGGCTTCGAAAAATACGAAGACCCCTTCCCTACAAAAGGAGATCTCGAATTTTGGCCATTGATTGGGGATACACTTTCAAGCAGTGAGCAGCGAGTCTGGGTAGCTCGTGTCCGCAACCACCACCGTCAGTGGGTTAGTCCTCTTGACAGCTGTCAGTCCAACCCCCGACGACTTCCTGTTCGCTGGCTTCTCGGCTGTCTTGTGCCTTTTCAAAGATTTAGTTTCCCCGGTTGGGTGTCCTCGGAGCTCCTTCCTCTTTTCTGGGCTTCAATACTGGTTGTCGGCGTTTCAGTTGCGCAGAGCATAGTCGCCACCTGAGTTTGGCTTGCCGGAGAGACAGATTGGGGGGAGGGGTTATGTTGGACCTGTTTAAGCCCAACCCACACCTAGGGCAATAAAATGTCTGGCCCTACAGAGCCGCACAAGCAGTAGTAAGACTAATTACTTTGGGAGGTGGTCCGTTGTCCTCGAGAGGCCGTTAGGAAACATTCTCATCCCGAGTTTCCAAAGTGACAGTCAATGAGGACTGTTTCTTGCTCTCTGTGCGGGCCCATGGTCATTCCTGTCCCGATGCCAAAACTGGATATCGGTCCGGGAGGGACATCAACCCAGAGATCCAGAAAGCCTTTGTTAGCTAGGCTCTTTCACCTTTCTACAATACTATAATCATACATATCAGAAGAACCCGTTTTACAGGCCGAGGTCCGTTTGAACCCCTTGTTTCACACATCTAATCCTCCCCACCAACTACAAGTAGTTACAGCCCCTAGGAGAGGTACAGTTTTTTAGTTGTGAAAATAAATTTTTTTATGACTGAAATCATAAAAATAATTTATCCTGCTAAGTAAATTAAAAAACAAAAATTCTTAAAACTATTTTCATAAAGGACCATTCTTTATATTTAGCAAGAAATGAATGATAATATTGTTTCAATTCATGAAATAATAGAAACCTTTTTTTCCAGACATTACTTGGGTTAGGTATTCACAAATATTGTTTGTTTTGATTGCGCGATTTCTAACAGAACTATAAGCCTCCTTTTTATGTTGTTAGGTGGAATTTACTGTTTTATGATTTCCTTTATTTTTAAAATTGGTATTGCAATAATTGTCTCAAAAAATTTCAAATGTGGCTAAGCAAAAAAGCCGTTAGAAAAAAATTACATATAACGTAAAATTAAATTTATTTTAAGAACAAGAATTTGTGAAAATATTTACTAATTCTTTAGTGACTTCAATTACTAATCAACATTGAACTTTTTCGTCGATTGTTTTCGATATCAGGCTGATTGCCGAAAAGTTGACCACATTAAGTCCCAGATATTTTCCACTTTTCCTTTGAATAATCAATTTTTTCTGTAAAGTCACCTGTACCTAATTATAAATTTAAAATAAATAATTAATATACAATATTAGCAACAATGTTTAAATATTTGAGATTCACAGATATCGTTTATATTGAGTTTAAATTTCTAAAATTCTTAACTATTTGTCTACTTTTTACTTATAGTAAGGTAATAATTAATTTAATTCGTCAAACATCATGACATTAAATGTAAATTTTCCTTGTAGTAGTTACTGAGAGCCTCTTTTTAATATTAATATTAACATTAATAATTATTCCTACATAGAAGGTCGGAAAAAGCTGAAAATAAAAAAAATACCTTCACATTTCTAGCATTATTTAAAGAGAATGCCACTAAAAATAATAAGTTGTTTACGCAATTATTTTTGTTAACCTGATTTAATGATTACCTCATCCTAATTTATAGCGAACAAAGAGTGTCAAATTTTAGAAAAAGCTGAAACTTTCTATAATTATTTTCAGAGAATATTGTTATAAATAATAATAAATACATAAAACAGTTATTTCTATTAAATATAATTAATGATAGTCTCGTTCTAAGTGAAAAAATTCAAACAAGTTGAAAAATTTGAAAAAAACCGCGACTTTTTAACTCTATCCTAAGTGGGAATTGCTAGAAAAAATAATAAATTGTTTAAACAATTTATTAGAGTGATATAAAAAAGTAATGTTTAATTCATATTCTATGGCTAATTTTGCAGAGAAATGTTGATTTTCAACCTGATTAACCTAATATTGACGATTCTGTATGAAATTTACAAAAACTATTCTTTCTTTAAGGCTCTCAGAACCTCTAATTATAATTTTTTTCAACGATAAAAAATGCATCATAGAGTATTGTAGGGCACTAAGAAGTATTTTTTTAAACACGGAACTTAACGAGATTTCCAAACGTTTTTGGGGATTTCATGACATATTAAGAGATTATAAAAGTTTCTGATCGTGCAGTACACTTGAAAAGTTTAAAAAATCTGATATTAGAACATATCACCTGTTAAGTGTAGTTGTCACTTGCGTGCGGTTAGATAACATTTTTAGGTTATGTCGTTATGACACAGGCGCCAAGAATTTGCGGCCATTTTGTTTAGTCTGACAAATGAACCAAAAAATAAGATTAAATTGATCCAAATGGATAGATCATTATAATCTCGAGAGTCAAATGAATGTTGGAGCAAAATGCTCTGCAACAAAATTGATCCTTTTTTTTACTGTGTTATGCCTCTTATGTGAGTCTCTAGATACGTCTTTTGAGCTTCTTCAGAGTCTCTTATAAGAGCCTTCAGAGTCTCAAGAGCCTCTTATGAGGGACTCCAGAGCTTCTTACGAGAGCCTTCAGGGCATCCTAAGAGCCTCTAAAGCCTTTTATGTACAGTAAAAAAAGGATCAATTTTGTTGCAGAGCATTTTGCTCCAACATTCATTTGACTCTCGAGATTATAATGATCTGTCCATTTGGATCAATTTGATCTTATTTTTTTGGTTAATTTGTTAAACTAAACAAAATGGCCGCATATTCTTGGCGCCTGTGTCATAACGACATAACCTAAAAATTGTATCTAACCGCACGTAAGTCACAACTACAATTAACAGGTCATATGTTCTAATATCATATTTTTTGTTTACTTTTCCAGTAAATTGCACGATCAGAAACCATAAAAAGCATGCACATAAGTTAAAGTACTCTAAGAACGTCAGCCATCTTGGTTTGACTTCATACATGATCCTGAATCAGATCAGTATGAACTCAAAAGTCGACCATTCATTCCGGCTGATCAAAATGCTCTTGTTCTCGGTATCGTTTTTGTTGCGTATCAAAATGATATTGATTTTGGTATCATTTTTAACCACTTTTTTACTGTTTGAGGACCCTAAGATCCTATTATGAGAGCCTCCAGATGTAACACTGAAAAATCCATCCCTAATCTTATTATTAAATGGGGAGATATTATTCTTAAATGAAGAGATCTCTCTATTTCAACCTTAATTTGTCATGATGTGAAACACTTTAACATGAAGAATATGAAGGATAATAAAGAGCATGAAGCAATATTCAGAAATAATAATACAACTTTAACTGGTTGACTTGAATTAAACAAAATATATCAGATGGCTCAGAAATTAAATATTTAAATATACCAAAACTTTATTATTTCAATTCATCTAAAAAAATTCGGAGAAAACGTAGAGGTTTTTCAAAATCTATTGGTAGAATAAACAGTGTTAGTCCAAAAGATGGAGAACGATTTCATTTAAAATTTGTTTTAAAACATGTAAAAGGTGCAATAAGTTTGAATGATTTAAGAACACACAAAAATGTAACATACGATTCATTTCAAAATGCAGCTATTGTCATGAGACTGACAGAAAATGCTGTTCAATGAAGTTTTAAGTTATAAAGTATGTCATGTTCTGATTTTAGTTTGCCTATTCCTGAAAATATTGAAATAAAATTATCAGAAAAAGAGGAAAAGTTAATTATTGCAGAAAATAAGGAAAAGTGTATTTAATTAAAAAATCAATTAAAGGACTATTGCAACAATTTTAATACCTGGAGGTGTGACAAGTCATAGAAGTCTAAGTCCTTAAAAATCGTTGGTATTGCATTTGAGAGAGAAATACGAGAAATGAGCAACAACGAGAAAAGCTCTCGTATTTTTTTATGAAATCCCATTTCATCTTATCTAATATAAGCAAGCTTCTTGAAAGATCGTATATTTCGATCAACTGCCTTTTCAGTGTCAAAATTAACATTCGTAAAAAAACAAATGTCATCAGTAATATCATAAAATATGAAAGTAGACATAGGAAATAATTTATTATTGAAGCAGAATTATAATGCATAGTTTAAATTGCAGTTGGAACAATATTCACGGATAACACAGTCATATTCTTTTACCTAAAAGACATTTTTTGGACTGTAATTCTTTGAATAAAACTTTTTTTTTAACGTACATGGTGTATTGACATTTTTAGCAACTATTCTTTTTTATTTGATAACCTTAAATTTGCGTCAATGACGTTTCCGCTGATAGCTCGGGCAAAGAACGAGTTGCAATGAGATGAGATGAGACGATAAAAACAAAAGAGAGAATTACATTCTGAGTTTTTGAGAATACTTCTCGAACGACTGAAATGAGCGAGAGAACTGACCATCTCGTATCGTTATGCAACACTAAAAATCGTCGATAGAACATAAGGAGATTTCTATAATATTGAGAATTTTTTGTTTGCTAGTAAATTAATAATATTAGGAGGAGATTTTAGACAAATTTTACCTGTAATCAAAAATGGTTGCAGAAAAAGTAATGTGCAAGAAACAATTAAATTTTCTAATTAATGGCATCAGATCGTGATCTTTCATATTTTCGCCTACACTGTTGACTTATATAGCGCGCTTCTCAAAACGATCAAACGCTAAGTGCCCAAGATTTTAACTTGACTAATTAATCACTTCTTTAAAGGCAGAAATGGCACCCAAAGTAACATTAGTAACTAGTGCGCACATACCGATAATAACATTCTACCCTTCGCAAGAGGATTGAACGCTAAGCGCTCAAGATCAGAGAATAAAACCAATCCTAGTAATTTTAGCGACAAAAGCGATGCCACTATGAAAATCACGCATCAGAAAGTAGTCAGTAATATGTTTAGCGAAACCAATGAGTTATATCGCGCGCTTCTCGAAACGATTAAACGCTAAGCGCCCAAGATTTTAACTTGACTAAGTAATTACTTTTTTAAAGACAGAAATGGTATCCAAAGTAACATTAGTAACTAGTACGCAAATCGATAATAACAGTGTACCCTTCACCAGAGGTCCGAACGCTAAGCGCCCATTATCAGCGAATAGAACCAATCCTAGTAGCTTTAGCGACACAAGCGATGTCTGTATACGAAACACGCATCAAGAAGTGGTCAGTAACATGTTTAGCCAAACCAATGACAATATGAGTCAACACCGTTGACTCATATATCGCGCTTATCAGAACGGGCAAACGCTAAGCGCAGAAGATTTGAAATTGACTAAGAAATCACTTTTTCAAAGGCCTTTCACAAAAGAAATGACAGACAAACATACCGTCGTCGATAGAAATAATGAGTGAATGCTGCATGATGAACGACTGTCACTTTTTAAAGCAAAAAGCGAACGACTTCAGAATGAGCGACGAACTGAAAGTAGGCCTAATAACTTAAAAAAAGTTGAAACCTCGGCATTCACTTATTATTATATTAAACATATATATATGCACCCGCTCCCGGCGAAATCCTGCGAAATCCAGTGATCCCAGATCTGAAACGAGATGTGGTCCAATACTATGACAGGGCTACGTCCGTGTGAACATAGTAGGAGACGCTATAAATGACTGGGTTGCGTGCGCAACCCATTTCTCCTCTTCTGAATGTGAAAACTCGAAGGTGCACGATTGCGGGTCGGAACACTTCGGCGGTTCTATTTATATGTCTATCTGCTTTGAAATAAAATCAAGAGATTGGGATTTTAATATTTCCAGATTTCGATGCTCTTTTCTATCAAAAGATTAACTACTTTTTTAAAATTTGTATTTTTTTTATTTGAAGGTTCATCTCTTTCGTTGATAATACTTTTTTAAAACTGACAATCAATACCATTTTTGGTTAAGAAATCATGTGTTTTGTTAAAAGGTAGTCTTTCTTTGTAAAAATTAAATTGTTTTATAGAAAATTTATACTTTTTGATTAAAAATTACATTTTTCAGTTGAATTATCAACTATAAATATGTTTTGGTTGTAAAGTCGTTCTGTTGTAAATGCAACTATATTATTAAAAATTAAAATCATAATTTTTGTGTGGAAATACTCTTTTTGTTTTTAAAATCAAACAATTTTGTTGAAAGTTCATGTATTTTGTTGGAAATTGACCTTGTTTAGTAGAAATTTCATCTTTTTGGTTGAAAATGTATCATTTTTGGTCAAAAATGCAATTGTTCGGTTAAAATATCAACTGTACATCTTCTTCGGTTTGAAAGTCGATTATTTCACTAAGAGTTTAAATACTTTGTAAAAAAATACGTTTTTTTAACAAGGTTTTTTAATTATGGTTGAAAATTTAAGTATTTGGTTGAAAGTTTAACTCTTTCATTGAAAACTCATATTTTTCGCTTCAAAAATTCAACTTTTTGTAGATAATTCGTCTTTTTTACTTTAAAATTAAATAATTTCTTTAAAGATTCATGTATTTTGTTTAAGATTTGTCTTTTTTTGCGGATCATCAATTTTCTTGGTCGAAAATTCATCTGATTGATTGAAAACTTAACAACTTTGTTTAAAATTAATTTTTTCTGTTAAAAATTATTTCTCTTTATCTGAACATGTAACTATTATATGATTGATTAAAAATTAATCGTATATATTGGTTAAGTTGAAAAATCGTTTTTTTTATAGAACATTAATCTGCTTGGTCAAAAATTCACCTTTTCCCTTGAAAATTTAACAATTTTGTTGAAAATTGGTTTTCTTCCTTGTTCAATTCAATTTTTTAGCAGAGTTTTTATTTGGAAATTGTACTAATCCATTTTTGATTTAAACTTTATCCTGTACATTTTATTAGTTAAAATACCAATTGTTTGATAAAAATTTAATTTAGTTTGTTGAAAAGTAAACTTTTGGGTTGAAAATTGATTTATTGTGTTAATTCGATTTTTTTCGTAAAAATAAAAAAAATGTAAAATAAAAAAATTGCCTTAAAAATGTCCTGATTCTTTTTTTTTTAATTTTTAAAATCTTCTCAAATACTCACTAAAAATTAATTTTTCAAACTGAAAAATCATTTTCAATTTTCTTAGCAATCACAACAATTTTTGTTATTCTTTTTAAATATTTTACAATTCTCAAAAGCTTTTCTTTTAATTCTGCAAAAATCTACATCGTGTTTGAAATTATTTCAAATGATTTCAAGTTTTAAATTAATTTTGAATATTATTCTAAATTAAAATTGTAGCGTTTGAACTTAAAATTTAGCACATTACAATTTTAACGAAACAAGGCATTTTTTTAGGCAATTTTTTTAGACTGAAATAATATTTGAAGTTATAATAGAAAATAATTTTCAAAACTAATATCTATTAATTCTTTAATTTTGAACTGATTCAGAATCATCTTGTAAAATCAATTATTTTTCAATGCTTAATACCTTAATTTCAATTCCAAAATTTTATTTCAAAATTATTTCAATTAAAAAAAAATTATAATCGAAAACAAATAAATTAATTTTCTATCAAATAATTGGAGTTTTAACTAATACAATGTACAGAATAAAGTTTCAACCAAAAATGGAATAGTTCAATTTCCAGATAAAAAATTTGATAAAAAATTGAATTGAACAAGAAAAAAACGAAAAAGAAATAAAAGAAATTGGCGATTTTAAAGATATTTGAATATTTCGCACAATGTAAATATATATATATATAATTCGGTTCGGTTTTTATTCCTCTAGAATCAAACCGAAGGGCCTATGACAAAGCCACCGAACGTGTCCTCGGGTTGCGGATAGAGGGTCCCTGTACCAAGGGTTTCTGCTGAATATGG
>NC_046658.1:119201167-119202175 GCF_010883055.1 Belonocnema kinseyi
TTTCTACAAAGAAAGACGAATTTTTAACAAAACACATAATTTCTTAACCAAAAATGGTATTGATTAATTGTCAGTTCCAAAAACGTATTTTCAACGAAAGAGATGAACCTTCAAATAAAAAAAAAATAAAAATTAAAAAAAAAGTAGTTAAACTTTTGATAGAAAAGAGAACTTTTTTGTACAAAATAGTTACATTTTCAACAAAATAATTAATTTTTAAATCAAATAATTGAGTTTTTATCCAACCGAGATGAATTTCAAAATCGCCAATTTCTTTAATTTCTTTCAAATGCGGATCAAGATATAAATAAGACTATTACAATATAACATAATTATGATATTATTATTAATAATATATGGATGTATTTATATACATATAATAGTATTAATATTTATATAATTTATATTTTATACTTGCAATAACATAACCTCAAAATATACGTATATAAAGAGGCGCACGAAGTATTTAAATCATGAGAATCGCCAGCCCAGCATCGAAATATGGAAATATTAAAATCCCAATCTCTTGATTTTATTTCAAAGCAGATAGAAATATAGATAGAACCGCCGAAGTGTTCCGACCGGCAATCGTGCACCTTCGAGTTTTCAAATTCAGAAGAGGAGAAATGGGTTGCCCGCGCAATCCAGTCATTTATATCGTCTCCTACTATATTCACACGGACGTAGCCCTGTTATAGTATTGGACCACATCTCGTTTCAGATCTGGTATCACTGTATTAAACAGCATTCACATATTATTTCCATTGACGATGGTATGCTTGTCATTTCTTTTGTGAAAGGTCTCGAGAGCGGATAGTAATTTTATTGGTAAGCTTAGGAAAAAATTCCTTTTTGTTCCCTTCTGTATTAATTGTGTTGTATTTCTTATTCTCTTTTCGTGTTTAGTTTCTTGTGTTTATTTGTTTTATTTTGTTGTTTCTGAATTTTTCTTTTGTTTTATTATTACATTCCTCTACCTTTCAAGACCATAAGAGCTTGTTTCTCGTA
>NC_046658.1:119202275-119220269 GCF_010883055.1 Belonocnema kinseyi
TTCTTGTGTTTATTTGTTTTATTTTGTTGTTTCTGAATTTTTCTTTTGTTTTATTATTACATTCCTCTACCTTTCAAGACCATAAGAGCTTGTTTCTCGTATGGTTTAAAATATTGGCATTCAGAGTCCCGAGTTAATTTCTATGCGTGCGATAGAGTCTATCAACCGGGGCAAATGGCTTGAATTGATGGAAATAATAATCCTGTTAGGCAAAACATTACAATTTTTAGACGACTTCAACTTCGAAGACCACCACTTGAAGTCGCCGATGAGAGTAGGTTATGTCTCAATTGCAATCAATCGATTCGCAATGAGATAGAGGAGCTCCAACGTGACCCAGGCTGTTTACCATAAGACTGAATGTTCTTACACAAACAGGCAGGCAACCGTGCATGTTCTGTAATGCTGATGTTAATACTCCAAGGCTTTCAATTGAATGTAGAGTTAACGCTTTTATTGTCATGGACATTTTCGTTCCAGAAGAAACAAGAGCCGGCAAGCTACAAGCATGGCCATTTCTACTGTAAGAAAGTCTTTAATGCAACGATTTGGGCCTGGTAACATTGGATTCAATGCGATAAGCAGAGAGAAATTCATTGAAAGACACGTGACATCATTCGCCAATGAACTTTATAATCCACAACCAGAAATTCCCAGAGCTATTGCTATCATCGATGGAACTTATGCTTATATGCAGAAGAGCAGTAACTTTCGCGTACTTTGACACTCATTCTGCAAACATAAAGGACGTCACTTGGTGAAACCTGCTCTCATTGTTGCTCCAGACGGATACATACTTGAAATACAAGGGCCATTTTTTCTGACTCGCGAAACAATGACGCACAAATGCTCATTAAAGAATTTGAAGGAGATGTGGAAGGTATGAGAGAATTTTTCGACATTGGTGATATTTTTATAGAGGACCGTGGATATAGAGATGCCCAACCCATTTTCAAGTTCTTCGAGAAAACCATTCCGATGGTTCATGTACACAATCTAAGGGACTTCTTTCGTATTGCTGGTGCCATAATTAATCAATACCATCCTGTTATCGAGATGCAAGTCGCTACAGCAGAGCTTGCAAGAGAATATATAGCGAGAGCTCGTGAGCAAATTGAAATCGCCTGCATGAACTACAAGTATCACAATTTTCTCGCCTCACATTGGAAGAAATACGGGACATAACAATTGGCGTGTATCAAGTAGAACTTGCCCCGTCTTACGTTCAAGAAAACTGCAACGAGAAGAAGATGGGGAGTTTCAACTAGATACGCGACTTAATGTACCTGGTTTGATCAGAGTACGAGTATTTTCTCGTTTTCGAAATGCGACAAGGTACCAGCTGTGGATAGCGTTCAATGAGATCGATGACATAGGACCAAACAATAATGAAACGCTTCTCGAATATTACTGCAAATGTAAGTCAGGGGCCAGAACTCTTGGCACTTGAGCACATATAGCAAGCGTTTTATGGTTCCTGGGTCATGCACGTCATCAGCAACACGTAAAGTATCCTCATACTTCCTTGCTACAAAGAATTCTAAACGCTACTAATAGAGGTGAACAAGCGAACCCGAATCAAGAGCCAGAAATAGTTTAATATTTCGCAAAAGCTACTGGGATTGGTTCTATTTGCTGATTATGGGTGCTTAGCGTTCGGCCCTCTTGCGAAGGGTACACTGTTATTATCGGAATGTACGCACTAGTTACTAATGTTACTTTGGGTACCATTTCTGCCTTTATGGAAGTGATGAATTAGTCAAGTTAAAATCTTGGGTGCTTAGCGTTTGATCGTTTTGAGAAGCGCGCTATATGAGTTAACGGTGTAGGCGAAAATATGACAGACCACGATCTGAACCGTGATTTCTATGTTGACATCGCTTTTGTAACAAAATCTATTGTAATTCGTTTTATTCACTGATCTTGAGCGCTTAGCGTTACATAGCGCTAAAACTGTCCATTTTTTTGGATTTTTTTACGGATATTTCATCCGGAACTTATAACCTTAAAAATTACAAAGTTTCAGCTAAATCCACCGAAAGCCATTTTCCCATGCTTTTAGTGAAGGGTCCTTTATCTCCGTGTATATTGTAGAAAACTTATTTAATGAAAAGAAATAGTTTTCTTGGTTCTAAATATAATAAGAATAAATCAATTATCCTTTACATTTTAGCGTGAACTTAATAATATTTTTTTTCTATTTAACAAATATTACAAAACAAATCATTTCTTTCATTTAAAGAAGGGAAAAAATCTTTTGATTAAAAATTTTTTTAAACTTACTTTTTTAAAGGTACTTCAACTTTGAATTTAAAGGAAGAAGTATCATTGAGGGTCATGTGACTTAGCCTATTGAGAATTTTCGTAATTTGGTCTATTTCTTATTTTGATAAAGCTAATTATGATCCGCATTGGAGTTCCTTTTCTGTCCAAAAAAGTATACTTTAACAGAACTGTGGAATTTTTAATAAAATAATTCAATTTTAAACAAAATATTTTTATTTTTCACCAAAAGAGATGAATTCTGAGCCGATAATATAATAGTGAACTTTTAAAATAAAAAGAATTAACCTTCAATCATAAGAGAGAACTTTTAAAGAAAATAGTTTAATATTCCGCGAAGCGAGCCAATATCTATTTCACAAGTAAAAATGAATCTGAAAAAGTGAACTAGCCATTTTTGACCATCTGTTCTGTTTTTATCCATCGAAAATCCTATTGACTGAATAAAAAGTCCATTTTCTATAAAAACTATGCAAAATAAGATAAAATAATGATGAAACAATTTGTTCATCTCAAAAACGTGTTGGTTTTGGTTTTAATCTTGAAAAATCCTATTAAAAATAAATACTCCTATTTTTCGGAAATATTATGCAAGTTACGAAAAATGCTAAATTAAGAAATTATTCTCGTCAAAAAGATCTACAAATTTGGTTGGGACTATATTTTTATACCAAGGAAAATTAATGTCCAATAAAGAACAAAAAATGTGCAAAAATGCACAAAAATGCACAATGTTTACTAAAAATCATCACGTTTTGGAAATATTCTTACGAAATGCGAAGGAAAAATTACAGCTTTCAAGGTTTTTACCTTCATGTTGAAGAAGTAGACATGTAATTAGTATGCGTGAAGCGCAGTAACCGACAGCAACATATAAGATTTGAAAATATGCGTACCCCAGTTTAGTTTTAAAATCAACCGTGAGCTGATGTAATAGTTTTCTGTTATCAGAAGTTCACAGTGTAATCCTTCAAGTCAAAATTGAGTTGCATCAAATAGATCTACGCTTTTAACTACATACTTTTCAATAAACCTACCATATAGATTTAATTTTAATCAAAATTCTTTTCGAACATAGAAAAAATCTTTTCAGAAGATATGGACATTTTGAAGAAAAATGCCGCTAAATGACTTTTTTTGTTTTTCTTACTATTTCTTTAATAAGTTTCAATGTCATATACATTAAGACTTTCAAGCTTGAAAATCAAAACATGAAAAATGGTAGCAATTCCATTCTTAACATTAGAAATTAAATCATTTCTTATCGGAGCTTTGTATGTAATTATAAATTTGTACATTCGTTTATAATAAGAAGGTATTAGTTTTATGTAACTAACTATACTGGTTTTAAATATGAAAAAAATACCATACAATCAAAACTTCAATTTTGCGGTGAATTACGAAAACACGAAAAAAATTAATAGACCTAAATTTCCTAATCAAAAGTATTTACAAATTGATTATAAATTATTTTAAAAAAGAATGCGCAGTTTTTGTTTTTATATTCAGGAATAACATTATAATATTTTTAAATAACATTTTTAGAAAAATAACACAAGATACACGAAAATTAATAGACAAACGTTGTTCATTCAGTAAAGAACTGCAAATTTGTTATTAATCACTTTTTGATGGAACGTTTAGTTTTTTTTACAAATCGTACAAAATAGAATTATATATAAAAAAAAAACATTTTTTTAGAAAAATTACACACGATATGTGCAAAAACTGTTTATTAACTAAATTGTTTATTCATATTATATCTAGGAATTGCTTTGGAACCAATTTTTTGATAGGACGTGTACTTTTTTAAATTATAAAAATAATCAAATGAAAATATGTCTGTTTCAAAACCAATGCATATTGTAAATTGTAATAATATACATTTATTGAAATAATACATTTTTCAGGACAGATGCGGATAAACTTTAATGCCAAATAAGGAACAAAGATGAAAGTAATTATAAAAAATAAATTTTTTACTTTATTTCCAAATATCTAAGTAAACAATTCTGGACAATGGTCAAAATTGCAAATTTTACTATTTAGAAACCTTTAAACATTAAAAAGTTTTTTTGAGTGAACAAGGCCTTTATTTCATTAAAACAAGGAATTTATTTGATCTATTTTTTTTAACTTCTCCGATGCACCGGTTTTTTCCTCATAAGTCACAGCCTAAACCAAATACCTGATTAGATAGGGAAGTTATGAACTAATTTAATATGACGTTTGAAATCTTTTGCGATGATGTTGAAGTATATATAAAATTGATCTGAAACTATCTGTTAAAACATGCTCTCGCATCTTGTAGGATATCTCCGGCGTAAAATTACATATCTTTAGAATATAAATCTTAACAATTAAATATATTTCAATTTCAAAGTTTTAAAATTGCAGAACTTTCAATTGAAAATCTTTAAAAATTGAAAACATTTAAACTGCGAATCGTTAAGATTGAAGATGTTGAATTGTAAATGATCAAAATGATAGAACTTGGAATTAGAAATATTTAAAATTGAAGAATGTTTAATTTTTTAAATTCAGAATTAAAAATTATGTGAGTTTTAAGTGTTATTATAGAAAATTCTGCCATTTAAATGATATACAGTACAAATTTCATCAACCTGGAGGATTCATTAGTTAAAACTCTTGACTTTTGACCTTCAAAATCATCACAACTCAAGAATTGTTATTTATACATATTTCAAAATTAAAGAGTTTACAATTGTAAACTTTCAAAAGTTAAGAGTCTTAAATCGAAAATCGTTAAAATTGAAAAAATTGCAATTGTGAGTCTTCAAAGTTAAACTATTCCAAAAAAAAATATTCTCAATTACATACCTTTAAAATATAATTGAACTGTTGGCGACCAAAAGGGGACACGGCCGGATTCAGTCTGAGAAGTATTATCCTGAGTGTCAATTTTAAAAATCTTTCTAATTTCAATTTTAAAGACTGATGCTTGTATAGAATTTCAAGGCGTATCTTTTATTCATCTTGCAAAGATTTATAGGTTTTGTAGTTTTTGAGATAATTGGTAAAAAGTGGAATTTTTGAAAACAAAAAATTCCAATCTTTTTTCACTTCAACTCGCGCTAATTTAGCCAATTTTCATCATTTCCCGATTTCCCTAATACAAAGTACATGATTAGGTCTTCTGAAACTATCTAAGAAAGAAAAACGAGAATATTGTAATAAACAAAAATGTTATTAATTTTTTTTTGAGGCAATGCAAAAATCATGAATTTTAACCTATAAGCGCCTCGTTTAGCGAACGAATTTTAAGCTACGGAAAGCTTTCAGTAAGAAAGCTGTTCATTTAGGTTCAAGGAAGTTTTCTGGAAAGTTTTAGATCAATTGGATTAATAGTTCAAAAATTATGAATGTTTTAAAATCCAAGCGGTAATCTTGACGCTGCCAAATAACGTGCCTGGGCGGCTACGTTCGCGCTGCAGCGAACGACGTGAAGGTCAAGTCAATCTTACCAAACAAATGCACAACAGTAAATTTTTTTGTCACATTCTATGAAATTCTACAAATAAAGCATAGAATCAGCGAAGTGATTGTTTCTTATAATAGTTGGAAGATCATTTTTTTGAAATTATTGAAGTTTTTGAGATATTTTGGAGAATATTAATTAAAAAGAAAAAGATATTATAATGAAACAAGGTAGAAAAAGAACTAGAAATGAAGATTCGTGGATTAAAAATAAGAAAAAATGTTCCAGAAATCAGGTACGATTAGAAACCGTCAATACAATTTGTAAATAAATTTTAATCATAAATTTAATATTTTGTGACTTTTTTTTTCTGGATTTTTTAAATAATTCTTTTACTGCACTATATATAATATGTAGATAGTCTAAAGTAATTATTTTAAATTTTTAATGACGAAGTTAATAGCATTATTTGTTATTCCTTTAGGGAAAAGAATACATTAAAAAGTCTAAAACTAAAAAAGACGGTATTGCTAAAGATATTCTAATCCCAGAGAGATCTTTCAAACCTATTGAATCCTGCTGTAAAGAAAAATGTTACCAAACGTTTTCAATTGTGCCACAAGAATAAGTGCATACAAATTTTTTGAATCTCGGGACCTATAATGAACAAAATGTGTTTCTCAGAAGATTGTTAAAATGCAAGGATCCTATCCAAACGGATGCAGGTGAAAAATTAGGATGTTTAATTCATTGGATATATTTATTTCCTACTGACGAAGAAATGATTGAAAAATGATTGAAGAGCATTGCGAATCAATTCCACATCACAGTTCACATAACAAACGAAATTCTACCAACCTAAAATATTTTGATAATCCTTCATGAAATCTTGTAGAACTTTACAAATTATTCGGAAAATATTATAAAGAAAAAACGGGGGCTAAATTGACAATAAGTCAAACCGTTTATTTTAAGTATTTTAACCGAAATGTTGGCTTCAGTTTTAAATTACCTAGAACTGACGTGTGCAATACTTGCTACAAAAACTAGACAAATGGAGAGGTAAACGAAGAACTAATTAATCACAAAAACAATGCTGAAATTTATTTGAAGTTAAAAAAGCAAATACTCTCTGAAAATAATAGTCTATGCTGTGAATTTGATTTTGCACAGAATTTGCCACTACTAAAAATACCCGTGCCCGCACAGTTTTACCTACGTTTAGCATGGCTATTTCTATTTAACGTACATGTACATACTACGAACCAGAGTTACATATTCCCTATTCTTGAGGGAATTGTAAAGAAGGGTGCTAACTCTGTTTGCAGTTTTATCAAATACGCGGTATTAAAAGAATTTGCTAAAGACAAGTTCAACAGCATAACATTATTTTCAGACTCATGATCGCGACTAAATAAAAACTACACAGTGTTTCATTTTTTGGTTTTACTGTCCATTTATTTGCAAAGCGAGAATAAATATGTGTTTCCAGTTCGAGGTCATTCCTATTGCCAGTGCGATAGGAATTTTGGCACGTATTCGCAAAAGCTGAAAAAATTAGAACGAATTGAAACTGAAGCTGAATATGTAGAAATGATTCGCAATGCTCGTTCACCTTCATTCACAATGGTCGAGAAGTGTGAACATCTTCTGCAGGATTTTGAAAAATGTTTCAAAGGCAAAATGCGAAAGCCAAAAAATTTCCAAATCAGCAAAGCGTTCGTTTTGCATGTTTTTCCTGATGGAAAAGTGGATATTTTTGGCAACTATGAGTTGCAAAATCCAACCACTTTTTTCTTTAAATCTACGCTTAAACTAGAAAATCTTTCAAAAAGTCCTCCGCCCCGAATTGGATTAAAAGCTGCCAAAATAAAGGATGTAAAAAATCTCTTCCAGTATTTAATCAATAAAGGAAAAGAATTTTTCGAATCATATTTTTTAAAAGTACAAACTCAGAATCCAGATGCCGAAGAAACTGAAGAGAGTGACGAAAATTACTAAAAGTAGTTTCTGATAAAATATTGTTTGATTAATTTATTCTTGTTCAATAATATGCATAATAAATGAATTATTTTAATGATAATATCTGGAGTTACTGTTCTGCATTTGTTTTGGTAAGATTGACTTGACCTTCACGTCGTTCGCTGCAGCGCGTACGTAGCCGGCCAGGCACGTTTTTGGGCAGCGTCAAGATTACCGCTTGGATTTTAAAACATTCATAATTTTTGAACTATTAATCCAATTGAACTAAAACTTCTCAGAAAACGTCTTTGAACCTTAATGAACAACTTTCTCACTGAAAGTTTCCCGTAGCTTAAAATTCGTTCGCTAAACGAGGCGCTTGAAGGTTAAAATTCATGATTTTTGCATTGCCTCAAAAAAAATTAATAACTTTTTTGTTTATTACAATATTCTAGTTTTTCTTTCATAGATAGTTTCAGAAGACTTAAACACGTACTTTGTATGTAGGAAATCTGGAAATTATAAAAATTGGCTAAATTAGCGCGAGTTGAATCGAAAAAAGATTGGAATTTTTCGATTTCAAAAAATCCACTTTTCACCAATTATCTCAAAAACTACAAAATCTATAAATTTTTGCAAAAGGAATAAAAGATGCGCCTTGAGATTTTCTACAAGTATCAGTTTTAAAAATTGAAATAAGAAAGATTTTTAAAATTGACACTCAGGACAATACTTCTCAGGCTGAATCCGGCCGTGCCCCTTTTGGTAGCCAGCGGTTCAATTCTTGAAATACCAGCAATTTTGTAATTTCAAATTATTAACATTCAAGAAATATCAGTTGTAAATCTTTGAAATTTCAAAGCTTTGAATTGAAAATTTTCCAAAATTAAAGAGTATTTAATTTTGAAAGAGTGCAATTGCAAATTAAAAAATTATGAACTATAATATTTTTTATCAAATCACGGCAGGCCTATTTCTGAGGTCCGTAATTTGCAGAGAGCAGTAAGTGCCGGTTACGACGCTTTCCGAATTTCAGCATCTCATTTAATACAGTTAATTACATTTTCAACAATTAATTATCATGAAAAGTTCATATGCAATATGCCGTGTGGAAATAACCCCAACTGGCCCTATTACAAGTTGGGCACTCTTTGGGGGCTAGTCGGATTATTAATTTTGACAAAGTACCCAGCCGGGGACTAATCGGGGACCAGTTGGGCTTCTTGGTGTCAAAATTTCAGTCGGGGCCTGGTCGGTGGTTGGTCAAGGGCTATTCGGGCCTTTTTGTTCACTAATTTCCGTGGGGGTAATCTTCAGGCTCTGGTCGGGAGTTAGTGGGGCTCTGGTCGGTTTATTCTTGTGTTTGAGTTTTCGGCGAGGTTTTATCAAATGAGGTAATATCTAAAAAACGTAATGATTTTTTTTATACTAAAACACTAAGAATATATTTACCAATAATTTTTAACCTTTTTTTGGGGAAAATATTTATTAATGTTAAATTCATCTCAAATATACTTAATAATTAATTATTAAGTTAATAATTTTGTACGAAAATCAACTTTTTATGGAAAGAACGATAAAAATCTTCTAAAAGACGTACTCTTATTTTTCTTTAGAATTTTTTAGAAAATTGCGAATTTCTAGGAACATTTATAAATACCTTTGTATGGAATTTTAAGAAAATCTATATCGGGAAAAATACGTATAGATGTAGGTGAAAAGTCTGCCGAAAGTCATAAGACTCTAAATTTGTACACATGCTTATTTTTAATTGATCTGAAACGTTTGCCATATGTGAATAAAGTCTAATCCTTCATGTAGTTGAAATTGGAAAGAGAAAAAGTTTTTGAATAATCAGTGAAGAGCAGTATCCTAGTAGTAAACTATTAAGCACGGTACAGTTCAGATTTCGCTACCACCTTCATTTGAGTCTTGCGGTTCTGAAGTGGTAGCTTTAAAGAAAATCCGCAAGGGCGCGACGTGCCGCCTCTCGCGCAACAGAAATGACGCGTCGATTGTTTAAGACAGCAGTCAACACGTAACGAAGCTTAATTACCTGAAGCAGAGACTACCGTGACCATCATAACGGTTCCTTCAGAGCGAAGCTCTTCCATTGCTGCCTTGCAGCTGAAGTTTTTTTTTTATATTAATATTCAACAAATTTTGGGGAATTTTGTTTACATAAATTTATGCATTTTTAAGCGTAGGATATATTCCCCATTAAATCTTGGATAAATTTGAGCACTTTTAAATATTTCAAAAAAGTTTATGGAGATTTCCGTAAATACTAAGTATTTTGACAAACTTTAAGGGGATGTTCCACAAATTTTGGAGAGTTTAGTTAATATTCCACGCGGATGTATTATCATATGACCCCTACTAGTACCAGATCAGGCTCCGACTAGGATACATCGGGTCACCTGACTAGCCCCCGGCTAATCTACCGTGACGCTACTGGTCGGGGGCTAGTCAGATGACCCAACTAGCCCCCGACTTTAAGTGGGGTCGAATGGTCGGGAACCAGACTAGTTCCCCATTTGAATTTCTACACGGGATCTTTTAGAAAATCTGTATTATTATCATAAGAGAATAACATAGTTTATTAATGTCTGTATAGATTATATGGAGCTATAAATTACTAATTTAATTAGAAAATGTTGTAATGCATAGCTCCATCTAGTTTATAAAGATGAAAAACATTTCTCAGCGGAACGAAAGGAGTAAATCCTTTTTCAGAAAATATTTAATTTAAAAAATATGCAAGTCAAGAACAATAAAAAACTGAGATATTGAATTAGAATCCCGCAATACACCCGAATAAAGATTCGAAACAGTATTTGTCGATTTTCTCGTTCATTTTGCAGTTTGCGGTGTTCTTCCAAATCATGCAGTGAAGAGGTGGTTGTTCAGCAAACGGAGGAATTGTCTTTAAATTCGACGACTTGATGTGGATGATGCATTGTGTCCGCAAGAATTTAAATATTGAATAATTTTCCTAGTACGTCCTCGTTTTAGTGAAAACAATATCAAATGAAGAATTATCAATATACGAGTATATTATATTTCTAATATTTTATGAATTACGGATGGGTAAAAATCCAAAGGTATTGTATAAATTTTGCTTAACGCTTTTATTTTATCTTAAAACCGTGTATTTATTTATTTATTTTCTTAACATTGTATATATCCTCGGAACCTTTTACTTAATTATTATGTACTAAAAACCTCTCACTTGATTATTATTATTATTATTATTACTCAAAACCTTTACTTGATTATTATATACCCAAAACCTTTACTTGATTATTATATGCCCAAAAAATTTAACTTAAAATATTTCATATGCCATTCGTCGTATACAGTTGTCTCTACAGATTCTTTCCTAATTCGTTGCCATTTGTAAGCAGTCAAGTAGTTCTGGATCCTCTATATTTGTATTAGTGCATTTGGCTGTAAAACAAAAAATTTTATAAAACATAAGAGAGTAGAGAATGAAACCAGAGCTAAAGATTAGAAAAGAGTTCTAGAAAATGTAATACCGACACTAATGAACAATCTCATATTTTATATATGAAAAATTATAATTTTGGTAAAGCTTTATATGAACGGATAACTAAATTTGACAAGTATCATATCTATTTACTTACCTAAAGCCTCTGATCTTGAATTGAATGGTTTATCTGGCGGTGTGAATGCACATTGAAACAGGGTACTTGAGGCCGTCGTTGGTGTGACGCAAGCCACTGTAAATCAAATTAATAATCCTCATTAGCGATTATCCGCGGAAAATGCATCCCATTTTAGTCTTCGTACATTTTTGAGTCGAGAAATTTAGGTAGAAATTTTAACACTTTCGAAATGTGATTGTTTCACCCGAAATAAGAACAGAATTTTCTTATTTTGGACATAAAAACTCTATAATGTTTTAACCAGTACACTTTCATTTACTCATCTCGAAACAAATTTCTGAATGCTAATTTACTAATTAACTGAAGACAAATCTGTGAAATTTTTTACAGTTTCAATTTTCAGAAAGAAAAAAATTATGTTATTATCTGTGTAAAATATACCTAATTGAATCACTTCATTTGATTTAAAATGTAATGTTATTATTTGTAAAAAACAGTATGTTCTGTTGAGTAAGAAAGTAAGATTGAATTTAAATTCCATATACAGGGCACTGGACCGCTATACCGGGAAAACCAGAAAATGATCGGGAATTTCATCAGACTGGGAAAGACCAGAAAGTGACAGTGAATTTATCTTTTCACCGGAAATCTTACAAATTTTTAGGAAAAAAATCTGTGCAACTTTGATTTAAACCGTTTTTTAAATAATTAGTTAAATTAATATCTTTTGCAATTATTAGATTCAGTTAAGAGTACTTATTTCGAAAAATTTTAGTTTGAAAATTTTCCATTTTAGATTTTATTTTGAAGTGTGCATTTAATTTAAAGATTTTTTAAATGCAGTTTTAAAGACTCAAAGTATTAAACATTAGAATTCTTTGCTATCGAAGTTCCTGTATGAAAAAACTTTTTAATCGGTCAACTGTGAATATAAATTAATCAATGATATCTTAAAGTGAACTGTACTTTAAGATTTGAAACTGGAATAATAATTAATTCTAGAAGGCGATTCGCAATCAGTTTAAAATGTTAGAATTTTCAGATTTGAAACTTTATAAATTATTTTCAATATTAAAATAACTTCAAAAAATATATTCATAATTAAGTGCTTTGACTAAATTTCAAATATTATGTTAGTCTCAAATATTCCGTTTTTAAAACAATTAGATTTGAAATTTTTTAATGAAGAAAAATAACAATGACCTAATATTAAGAAATATCAGACTGTTTATTTCAAATCAGTAACATGAATTAAATATTCAAAAATAAACAATACAAAATGAACTTGAAGGTAAAAATTTAAATTTTCCCACTTAAACAAATTTAAATTGTGACTTAAATTCTTGAATTTTGATGCATAAAAAACAATTTAATACCTATTAATCTTTAAAAAAAGTTGATTAAGTTTCAGAGATATTCATAAGTTTTGTAGAATTAATTTAAAATTTGAAATTATTTCAAATAATCTGAACTATGTGTTTACATGTACTGACCAAATTCGGCTATTCGTAACGAGATTTTGGTGCAAATAGCTCACACGCTAATTTAATACATAATATAGATTTAGCCAGATTTCGAATAAAAAATTTAAAAGATTTGAAAGAATTTTGAAAAACTTCAGAAGAGTAAAAAAATTCCTTAACAAATTATTTCTTATTTCGAAAAATAAAATTTAAGAGAATATGTTAAAAAGATTTAGGACGATTTACAAAACTGCCAACAATGAATGTGGAAGATTTTTGTGAACAATTTTGGAAAAATTCGAATCATTTAAAAAGATTTTCAAAAGTTCTGAAAAAAATTTCTCATGACTTAAAATTTAAAAAAATGGAAATTAACATTTATATGTTTTAAAATTTTGGAAATAAAATTTGGACGCATTTTAAGAATTTTTAATCTATTTGAAATTAAAAAATTCAACTTTTAATTGCAGAAGTTTTCAAATATAAAAAAAATTTAATGGGTCAATTTTTAATGTTTCAAGCTTAAAATTACTTAAAATGATCTCATTTTAAAATGTCTTACATTTATTGATTGGTTCTTAAATTTAGAGCAATAAAAATGATAACGTGAACTTTATATACTTCGATATTAAAATATATTTAAACCGTACAATTTATAAAAGTTTTAAAGAAAGTATTTGAAAGTTTAACTGCATTTAAGTTAAAACTGATCCGTAACTTTGAGTGCCCTAATTAGCAGCTCGGTTTTTAATTTTATTATTTCAAATGGTAACATTTTTATCTTTATAGTTCATTTTCTTATAGTTCCTTAACCGTGAAAAATGTTTCCGAACCGGGAGGAAAAACCGGGAAATGACCTTGATTTTTTCACTAAAACGGCCAACCTGATATCACATTGCTCTGAATTTTGTTTTGGTTATATTTTCGAAACGTTAAATGTTTCGAATTCAACAAAAAGTTATCAGACTCACTCTCAGCTTCAGATGCAGTTAGATATGTAGTTTTTAGATCAGGGTATGTCTCACATTCACTTTTGTACACAAAGTAACAGAGAAAAACGAAACCTATAACTTTCATGGCTCTTAAAGTCGAAGGAGTTTTCAGTGAAGTGGCTTCTGATGCTATGCAACAGAAGAACTGAATAATCCTTTAATGCAAGACGATTTATATACCAAAAAATGTGATCTGAATAGCACCTGTTCACCTACACAGATGACGAAATAAGTCGTGCTAGTCATGTGAACAATATTTGCAATACACATACTGGCCTGATTCTATTAAACCGTCTCTAAGACAATCGCTGTGATGTATTTGATGTACTTTAACCTGTTTTTCTGGAGAATATAAACTGGATCACGATAAACTAATAACATCTATTTTATATTTTTTATCTTCACTGCCAACGATAATCTAGTTTTTTTGTGGAAATCCCTGTTTTTTGTCGAATATGGGAAATGCTACGATCATGTTGTACCACTTTTTATCGCCTCAACATTTAAAAAATATAATTTAAAACAGGATTTTGCATTATTTTATTTTAAGTAAATTTAACCTTTAACTTTTTTAATTAATATGATAATAATAAATTTAAAGATCTTTAATGCATCACGGAATTACAAAATTTCAATTAATTTTTTAATTCTTTTGATACTTTCCTCTATACTCAATGATTTTATGAACATTCGAAAGCTTATGAATGATGTACCAGTTTTAACGCCGCTTTATCAGTATTCAAATATTGTTCCACTGTCTGAAAAATAGAGATATACTCAACACCGAATCCATTTCAAATCAGGCAGATTCTACGCTTGAAGTTGCATAATATCTCGGGGACGAAATATGTTTTTTTGTTGGAAATTAGGCGATACATATTTTCTCATTTTGACCCAAAAAAAATTTGTACGAAGTTATGCGTATTTGAATTTTTGGCCTTGTTAAAAAACGAAATTTTTTTAAAACTTATATAACTGGTGACCTAATTGACACATTTCAGATTTCTTTCCAGATTTTGTTGAAGTTTATTGTCTTCTTTCGGAATTCACGAGAAAATTTAACAAATGATTAAAAATTAACAAAATAACTTGTTGTAGAACTTTCTTAACTGTACAAAATATTACCTTATTATTTTTTTGGATCTATTATTGTTTTCGAGAAAAATGCGAAAATTAGATTTTATGAAAACAAATTCGCCTGGCCACAAAAGTTATTTAGTCCGTATAAATCAAAAAATTGACAAAAAAAAATATAAATGGGTTTTTTGAGAAAATGGACTATTAGTATTTAAAGAAAACTCGCCGCCATTTTGTTAATTTTGAAACTTTTTAAAAAAATGTCTCATGGATTCCGAAAAAAGGTGATAAACTCTACCAGAATCTGGAAAGAAATCTAAAATATCTCACCTAGGTCAACAGTTACATAAATTTGAAGAAAAAAAAATATTTTTAAACAAGGCCAAAAATTCAAAAACGCATAACTGCGTAAAAAACTTTTCTGTAAAAAATCGCATAAATACTTATTGCCTAATTTCCTCTAAAAAACAAAATATTTCGTCCCCGAGAGATTCTGCAACTTCAAGTGTAGAACCTGCTTGATTTGAAATGGATTCGATCTCAGAATTTCTCTCCTTTGGGCAAAACCTTAAATTTTTTCAGGAATATTGCAAATTTGTTTAAATCAAAAGAAAAGTTTTTTCTCAACATTTAAATCGAACTTTTTATCATATTAACGCGTTACAATTTCGATAAATCCTTATATTTTAAAAAAATCGCGAATACTTCACATAGAGCTTGTAAAAATATCGTGTGAACAACACGTAAATTATGTAACGTTATTTATAATAAATTCTGCAAAATAATGCCCTTAAAATAAATATTTTTCACCTTTTCACTCTCTATATTTTAACAAAAATCACATTTTCTTTCTTTAAAAGTTTTGATTTCAATATACTTTTATATCATCCTTTTTTTAATAAAAAGTTTTGAAGAAAGAAAATGTAATGTTTATAATTTATCAAGGATATAAGAAAGGGAAAAATATTTATTTCGAGGATATGATTTTCCATACTTTAATAGTGAAAATTGTTATATAATTTACGTTTAAAATTTTAATTTAAATTTTATAAAATTCCAAAATCACGTCCACACGGCGGTTTTAGATCACTTCTGTGAAGCTTGTCCGATTATTTTTTAAATTTAAGAATTCAAGGTATTTTTAAGACCTTAGGCTCTACAAACAATGTCCAAGTATCAATTTGAGTTAAAAAATCACATCAAAACGTTGCACAACGAGTCGTTTTCATTTTTTACGTAATGCAGTTGCCCGTGTAGAAATTATGACCGGGGTCGGGCCGGATTCCGGCGGGGTTGCCCTGCTTGTATCAGGAATCTCGTCAGGCTGCCCGGTCGGATTCTGGTTGGTTTCATCACGCTGCGCTGGTCGAATCCCGACCGGGTGTACCCAGTCGGTTCCCGGCCTGGTTACCCGATCGGATCCCGGATACAAATAGGGTAACCCGGTCGGAATCTGACCGATTTTTGACTAGGCTCCTCGATCGCATTAATAAAATTCCTGAAAAATTCCCGTGTAATAAAGTTCCCCAACAGTTTATAATATTATCGAATTGTAAAATTCTCAAAAATTAAAATTCCTGACATTTTAGAATATTATCGATTTTGAAAATTTCCAAATAATTAAATATACGAACTAGAAAATTCCCGTATCTAAACAACTGTGATTTTTTTATAAATATTATTCATTTATTAAAAATACTATAATCAACTATTTGTATCATGAAAAATTATTTGTATTGTTAAAAGCTTACATGATTATAATTTGAGTTTAAAATAACAGTAATTAAAAAAATATGTTTCTGGATGAACTTTATTTTCTAAATTATTGTTATTTTAAATTCAAACAATAATTTTAGAAACTTTAAACATTACAATTTTTCTTTTGAAATATTTAATTACTGTATTTTTAATCAATAAATAATCTTCATAAATAAAATTTAATTGTTCACTTTCGGGAATTTTCTTGTTCCGATATTTTATAATTAAAAAATATTCTGTCGGAAATTTTATTATTCGCGAATTTTAAATTTTGCAATATTAAAAACTGTCAGGAATAATATTATTCGGGAACTTTCCTATTTGCGAATCTCATAATTTAGAAATTTTATTTTTTCGGATTTTTCAGTCGACCTAATTTTTAAAGATACCTCAAATTTGGTCTAAACCATCAAATGTAAAACTTCCTGCTGGAAAAAATAAGTGGTTTTGTGATAGCAGTAAATATTTTGAAGAAATTTTGAAAAGCATGTAGTTTCACGCTACGCACAGTGGGAATTCCCTCTTTTTTGAAGAAGGCAACATAGATAACGAAAAAACAAAAACAATATGTTTCTTGTGCACTCTAACGACGTGAATGGTGAGATGACGATTGCTTTTGACGAATACAATGCCATGCCCTTAAACTAGTTTTTATTTGGAACATGACTGATTTTGATTTTTGAACATGATTTTTATCAATCATAAAGGTAAAATAATATCAAATATATTCAAATTCTGGTGAAGGGTTTCTTATTGTTTTGAAACTGCGCAAAAATATAAAAAAGTTTTGAAACTGAACGAAATGTATGAAATAAACAAGCATACCGTTCGGGTCTGTTGATTTTATATTATATAAACCATTCGATATTTGGGTATTAATAAAATATTATTCAAAGTAATTTAGTTTTTGAAGGATTTCATGTTATTTCAAGTGATTTCAAAACTTTTAAATAAATTAAAAGGAATTTTGAGACATTTAAATGGACTTAAAGAGATTTTGAAATATTGACAACAAATCGTTAGTCATTAATTTTATGACACGGATAGTGATATTCAATCTGTAATTATAGTGGAAATTTAAGTAAGTAACAAAATTGTTGGAAATTGAGTCATGAAAGTAATAGAATATGTATTTTATGTTTGCTGCTATGTTGGACGTTCTTCAGAAAAAAACATTGAAAAACACTTTAAATACACATATAGATCGAATAGACTAAAATGATAAAAATAATAATATTGGAAATATATTCTCAAAATTAAGCAGAATAATTTACAATAATGTTCAACTTTTATTATTATTATTATTATTATTATTATTATTATTATTATTATTATTATTACACCATTAAGCCATTTCCCTTTCGAGGTAGGCGTGACTCACTCGGCAGGGG
>NC_046658.1:119220369-119230311 GCF_010883055.1 Belonocnema kinseyi
CCAAGCGAAGAACCTCACGAAGTCGTTATGTAAGGTTCCCCACTTGGGTCCATTAATAGCCAAGGTCTTTGTTTCAGGCGTCGTTCACTCTACTGAAACTCTCTTTATTAACTATTTGCCGCCATACTTTCCTGTCCTGGCATACTTCTCTAGCTTCTTTTATGTCCATGCATTTTTTCATGCAGGCTATCGTGTTTCTGTGAATTCTTATGTCTCTTCTAAGTAGGGTCTCATTCACACATTCTAACCATTCTTTCCGCGGTCTACCTCTGGGCACGTTGCCATTTACTTTACCTTGATACACTTGTTTCGTTAGTCGTTCATTTGGCATTATCTCAACATGTCCGAACCATCTTAACCGATTTCTTTCCCATGTGTCTACTAGCGTAACGAGATAGTTCAACTTTTAAATTTTTAAAAATTTGTATTTACTTGTAGAACTATCAAAATTTTGCGAATTCGAGCTAGAATTGTCAGTTTCTAGTATATTTTCTTCAAATTTCTAAGATTTTTGAAGAATACGAAAGAAATTATGGATTACATTTAAAACCTAAAATTTTTTGCTGTAATTATTATACGTAATTTTACAAGTAACTACTAATTTTCACGAAAAATTACTATTTTTCAATTATATTTTATTGTTTTTTCCAGTAACTTATTTTGAAAATAGATTTTTATCATTGTTTCTCAATTCTATATTTGAAAAGTATCTAAACAAACACTAAAAATACCATTTTATTAGAATAATATTACGTGAAAAAATTGATTCTACTTCAGCCTCTCCTCTGACTAATATTTTAAAACTGACTGAAGGATTTCTGAAAATATTTTAGAATTTACAAACATCTCAAATTAGTACATTTCACTAAAAACTAATAAATTTCTTGTGAGTTTATAATTCTATAGATATGTGTGTTTATGTGTAGAAACATATTTATTAAAGTTTAAAAATCGAAAGTGCTTCAAGTATGAAACTATGACACGAGCATATATGCATTTTCATTTCCCCTGTCCCATTTTTTTGCTTATCAAAATACGTAACACCAAATCGGCGTACTTTTTAGGACCAGAATTTTTCTCTGTATGCGATATTTGAAAAAAAGCAAAATGGTTTCTCTCTACGAGTTTTTAGAAAAGTTAATTTCCCATTTTTCGATATTTTCCAACATTTTTTTTAGCATTTCTAAAGTTATACCTTGGTTGAAAAACTTTGTTGACTCAGATATCGAAAATTGTAAGAGTAATTTTATATAAAAAGTAATAAAAAATCTGAAGAATACTTTTTTTATATTGACCCCTCCAGACAATATGAAATAAAATTCAAGTGATTCCGTGCTAGGAATTAGGTTTCAGTTTTTCGGTACAGCGAACGTTGAGAGTAATATATTTTCTGAGAATATTTGGTAATTATTTAAACAATCTTCATTTTTTAAAACAATTTTCTTCACTATAAAGCAGTATAAGTTATTTTCTACAATTAATGATACAATTAACGGTTCTTGAGAGTTATATTTTTTCTAAAGGGTAATTAGCAATTAAAAACACATATTACTTTATACTTTTCTTTTCCTGTAAATCGTAAAAAGTCCTTATTTTCTAGACACAATTACACAAATACTTACACAATTAGCGAATGTTAAGAGTGATATTGCTCTTTGCAAATTATTTGCAATTATTTAAATAATAAATAAAATTACTCACTTGCGTCTTTTCACAGGGAAGGTGAAGAAAAATCTGGTTTTTCAAACAATAATAATTTTTTTTTAAATCATTAATTTAATTGCTCTAAATAAAATATAGTTTTTATTTTTCTTTATAACACCCTAGTACATTATTTTAATTTGTGAATTCATAATAATTGATATGTAGATCCTTCCTTAAGTATATAAATGAAAGAGAAGAAATTAATTTAATTAAAAAACTATTCTTTTTTTAGAGCAATTAAATTAAATATTTTAAATCACCTAGGATAAACGTTCTGAAATAAGAACATACTGAATAATAAGCAACCTAATATTATTATCTCCAAAAAATAATAACTTTTCTCGCTTGACAGGTAAAAATCGTTTAAATAATTACGAAATATGTTAAAAAAAGAAGTACTGCTCTTGTCATCCATCAACCAGATATCATTTATCTTAAAAGATAATAACTTTTCACGGTATGTAGGGGGTAAACATTTTTTTTTAATAATAGTTTAAACAATTTATAATTTTTTTTAATGTTTGGAACTTATCACTTATTGATTAAAAATAACTCATGCTAAACATATTTCGAAACATACCGTCTTTAGCTTTAATTGGGCAGAAAATTGCTATTTTGCATTTTTTGGGACATTTTCTGGGCGCAATAAAGGGAGCTTAGAGGGTGGTGGCGAGGCTGAAAATTGAAAGTTATTGGTTAAAAATTATTTCTTAAACATTCTTAAAGAATTGTCTAAACTTGAATGCAGTCAAAAATTAATCTTCTCGGTTGAAATTTCAACAGTTTGTTTAAAAACGTATGTACTATCTTAAAAGTTTGTCCTTTTGGTAGAAAATTCAACCATTTGGTTGAAAACGTACCTGTTTTGTTGAGAATTTAACGTTTGTAGTAGAAGATACAACTGTTTGGTTGACACTTCATATTTTTAGCTAAAAATTATATTATTTCATTGAAAATGAAAGTTTTTTTTAAAAAGCTCCTATTTTCAGCTTAAAAATGCAATGTTGTGATTTAATTTTTTCTGACTGATTGTAAAATCTTTCTTTTTAAAATTCGGCTTCATCAGTTGAAAATATTTATCTCTTTTTGTTCGAAATTTAATCAAGTTTTAACAGAAAATCAACATCTTAGGTTAATTCAAATACCAACTATTATATTTTTTGTTGACCATTCATTTTTTTTCTTTGAAAATTTTACTACTTTGTTGAAAGTTGAACTACATTGTTCTTTTATAAGAAATACTACAAACTTTAAGCAATTCATACACTTCCCCGAAGTAAAATATTTAAAATTTACATACAAAAAAGCGATTCTAGATTTTCTCGATTTTAAAATGAATTGTTTGATGCAAATTTCATCATTATACTTTTAGACCATTAGCTAAAATGCATTTAGTAAATGACAAAGTATATACGCATAATGAAAGCAGTTTTCCATTAATTAAAAATTACATATATTCACTCCGATCTTTATTCAGCAAAAATGTCGCTTTAAAAACTTTTCAACACTATTTCTTCAAGAATTAAACACTACTACTTCCTTATTCATCAATAAGAATAATATTAAATTGAAAATTAAGAATTAATATATTATATTTTTGGATACTTAGAAATTGTTTGTTGGCAAAAATATTCTAATAGTATTTTACATTTCAAACAAGATTTTTTATTTTGTGTGATACTAGAATACAGATTTTTATTTCTTAAATTTGTAATGACTGATGATGGTTTTCTATTCTAGTTTTCTGCTTCCTCACTTTAAGTTTGAATATTCTTCCGTTCTCTCGTATAATCATAATAATTGGAGAGTAGACGATATTTCTTTATTAATAAATTTTCTTAGCCTGATCCTGCACGAGATAGTGGGTCAGCAACCAAACTAAAGATATTTATTCATATTTCTCCATATATTATATTTTTATGAAGTTTAGGAATTGCAAATGATCGAATGTAAACTTTTTTTTGTAAATTGTTGTTGAAAAGTTGAAAAAAAGTTGCAAAAAGTTGCCGAGCACTCCGCGCTCGGTAATGTATTTACTTCGCGCTTCGAGCTCGATCTTTGCATTACCCTCCATATTTGTGAACAGACCAAAATGCGAAATTTTCTACATTCTATGTTAAAAACTATTATATCAAATGTCTATTACAATTTTTTTTGTGTGTACCTTGATCTGGTACTGCTTATTCTGATATTGCATAATAATGTTCACATTTTATTTTTCCTGATCCTAATAGGGCCCTGCTGTGGTTGTTTAATCATTTTCACTTTTCTTAAGTGAAGCTGAACACTTTTTTTTTTAATTGTCATTCAAGAAGGTTCTCAAAGTACCTACGGCCTTGAAGATTAAATTCTAATTGCAATATTCGCGCTTAACAGTTAGGTTATACAGGCTCTAGTTATTTTAATTGTGGGCTAATCAAAAAATTCAGCTAGAATAGTTTTGAAATATATTTGGTATCTAGTTAAAATTTTGAATGAAATTTTTGGATCTATGAAAAAAATAAATTATTCTATTTTTTGAAAATTTTCAAAATTTTGAAAAGTATATAACTTTTCTAATTTCCACCAAAATTAAAAATTTTTATTTGGACAATTTGCAAGTCCTTTACACATCTATAAGAAACTTAGATCAAATTTTTTATAATATTAGGAAAAAAAAATTTGAAAATTTTGAAAATTCTATAATTTTTTTAATTTTAGCCTATTCGAAAAATCGACTAGAATAGTTTTGAAACATATTTGGTATCTAGTGAAAATTTTGAATGAGAGTTTTGGATCTACGAACAATTTTATTTAGATAATTTGCATGTCTTTCAACCATCTATAAGAAACTTCGACAAAAATTTTTTAAATTTCAAAAAAAAATTCAAAATTTTAAAAATGCTCTCAATTTTTTAATTTTGGTTCGCAATATCTGATTAACGAACATAGCCTTCATTTTGGTTACCTTAAGAAGTGTATCAAATGCGGACTCGATTGGAAAAATCCTTCAAAATTTAGCGTGGCCACAAAATTCAGGTAACCATACATACAGACATACAGACATACATACATACAGACATACAGACAGACACCGATGAAATTTTATGATTTTCGGATTCTGTGAGTGCCGAAACGTAAAGATCCGTTAAAAACCAGAGATAGAAAATTTGGACGATTACATTACATTCTCAGGAATGAGAATGTAAAAATCATCCAGATCAAACAATCGGTTATTAATTACCTTTTTTATGTTTCTATATAATGTTTTTGGGTACATATTATTCGTGACGAATTCGATCGGAGGTAAAAAAAACCTTACCTTCAAAATCATTACTTCGCTGAGTTAGATATGCACTTTTCAGGCTTAATTTAATATTGATGAGTTTTACTTTAATAGACAGTGAATAAAATATTTCTCAAAACCGCTTATCATTGCGACAGGACATTTTTTGATGACTTGAAAATTATTCCTTATAGGGAAGTGGATATTTAGGAGATATATAGATCAATAGTGAGCCACTAAATATTGTTGAAAATTGCTAATTTAAATAGTCGAAATATTTCCTTATTCAATTGTGTAAAACTTATTGTTTGGTAAAAAGAAAATTAGTTAAAAATGTTTATAATAATATTCAAAAAGTTATAAATGTAGAGAACGTGAAAATTATAAAAGACTTAAAAAATGAAGCGTTGGTTTGACATTTTTAACTATATTGACACAATAGGTAGGCCAGATTGAGAAATTGTTAACGTGACCTAAACTGTTTCCATTTTCAAAATATGGCCTTCTGATTATTTGGAAAAAGTTAAGAAAAATGAGATGCTACTTTTCATGCGCTACTTTTCAACATAGTTTTGTTTTCAATTTTCGACCAAAGAATATGCAAGCATCAGCTTGAATAAGTATGAAATTGATTGCCTAAAGAAGGTTATTTCAATTGCATAGTTTTTTTTCCTTATGCAAAAGATACTTTGAAGTTTCTCAAAATGAAAATTGGTAAAATTTAAATAATTACTAGCGAATTTTTATAGATTTGATTAGCGAAAAATGAACTTCCAGAGATTAGTAGAAAATTAATAATTAGATTAGTTTAAATATTTGCTTATTCGGTAGGGGAAACGGCTAGTTTCTTGATGCAAATAAGTAAATTCACTCAGAACTGTATATAATAATTAAAAAAACGCGAAAACTTTTTTTAGACGTTTTTAAGATTCTTCAAATTACCATGCATACATGAACTCAAGATTGATTATACATATTCAGGGTCTTCATGTGCTACTTTTTAACAGTTCTGTTTTTGACTTTCAGAATTTTTTTCAGTTCTACATTTTACTTATTTTCAATAGAAAATGGCAATTATTTAGCAAACCTTATGAAAATTATTTGCTTTGAATAGAAATCAGCTTGACTGAGTATAAACTTGAGTGCCTAAAAAAGGCTTTTTTAACTGTAAAGGTTTTTTCCTTATGCAAAAGATACTTTTATGTCTCTCTAAATCAAAATTGATCAAATTTAACTGACTACGAGTGAAATTTTATAGATTTGATCAGCGAAAAGTGAAACCTCAAGGATTAGTGAAATATTACTTATTCAATACTGGAAAACAACTAATTTCTTGATAAAAATATATAAATTTACTTACTATATATAATAGATAGAGAAGGATTCTAAAAATATAAAAGCGAGAAATAGAAGAGTTTAATACAATAACGCTATAGTCTAGCATTCTCAACTCTTTAGAAACAATAAGAAGGTCATGCTGTGGAATTTTAAACGGGACGTAGCCTGTCTCCAATTTAAAAACATTGCTTCTGATTGTTTGAATAAAATTAAGAAAAATGAGAATATTTTAGAATCGTAAACTTACTATGGATCAATGTACTCGAAATTATTTATGCATATTAAGGGTCGTCATGTACTACTTTTCAACAAAGTTCTGTTTTCGATGGGAAATTCTTTTTCGGTTATATATTTATTTTCCTGATTTTTTATAGAAAATTCCTCAACTATGTATGCACTTGATTACCTAAAGAGGGTCCCTTCCGTCCTATAACTTTTTCCATTTGAAAAAGATACTTTGAAGTCTCTTCAAATAAAACTTGGTAAATTTAAACGAAGTACCAGTAAAATTTTACAGATTTCATTAGCAAAAAGTGAGTATCAAAAATTAGTAAAATATTACTAATTCAAGTAGTCGAGATATTTCCTAATTCAATACTGGAAAGCCACTCATTGCTTCATAAGAATAAATAAATTTACTCCGGACTTTATTTAATAAAAAGAAGTTCTAAAAATATAAAACGTCAACAGTATAAATATTTAATATAAGAGCGTGGTAAAAAACACTAAATTCACGGAAAACTTAGATATTTCAAAAAAAAATTTGGCAAAAGTTAGGAAATTTTTGTAAAGAGGCCGTTAAATAACTGTCAAGGGTGATCAATTTTAACATTTAAAAATAATATCACTATTCTTGTCAATGATTGATTTTACTTGTATTTATATCTATATTTTTTTGCAGTTTCATCCTCTTTGGCGATTATATTTTTAGTTCAAAATTTTATAATTTCGTTTAAAATTAATGCCATAAAAATTAACTGTTGTGGCAGAAAATTAACTAACTTTTTTTTAAAAATTCGTCTTTTTAATTCTAAAATCCATCTCTTTTGGTTTGGAAAAAATGTTACTTATTATATTTTTGTAGTGAATTTATTTTCGTAAGTTGAAGATTAAACCATTTGGCTAATAATTCAACTATTTAATTGGAAATTGAACTCTTTGGTTATTTTTATTTTCAAATTCAAAGGTTTATTTTTTTGTTCATATATCTATTATGTATTCTTCGTTAAAAATTTAAATCTTTTTGTTACAAATTGAACTACGATGTTGAAATTAAATTAGTTTCTTGAAAACTAATTTTTTGATACTGATTTATCATTATAATTGATAATTCATCTCTTTTCATTCATTTCTCTTTTCAGTTAGAAACTTTTTAAAGGAAAGTTCATCATTTTGGTTTAAAATGTGTTTATTTTGTCGAAATATCACTTTTTTATTGGTTAAAAATTAGCTCTTTTCACTAAAAACTATTAATTTGTTTCATTTTTGTTGTAATTAATCTGCTATTTAACTTGAAAAGGGAACATTTATGTAATTTGATGAGAATTCGTATTTTTAGTTTTAAAATTTATCTCTTTTGGTCGAGTCGTTTGGTCTGGTTGAAACTTAATTTTTTTAACTGTTTTTTTAAATATCATCTATGATATTGTTCGTTAAAAATGTATCATTTTTGGTTGGAAATTGAAGTATTTAGTTTAAGGTTGTACCACTTTTTTAAAATCATTTTTTTGTTCAAGATTTATTATTTTAATAAAAAACCTATATTTTTATTTAAAAATTCAATAATTTGTTTGAATATTCATGTATTTTGTTTAATTTTTTGTGGTATAAAATTAATATTTTTAGCTGAAAATTCGGATTCTTGGTTCTAAAATTTATCTCCTTTTGTACAGGTATTTCATCAGTTTTTGTTAAAAATTCAACAAATAAATTAAAAATTTGTCTTTTTTGTTGTTGGAATAGCAACTATTACATTTTTCGTCATAAATTCATCTTTTCTTGAAAATTCAACTTTTCTCGAAAATTCAACAGCCTTCCAAAAAATGCGTCTTTTTGGCTTAACAAATTAACTCTTTTATTTCAAATGAAACTGTTTATAGATGAAGTTTATTATTTTTTTATTAAGAATTTTTCTATTTAGTAGAGCTTTAATGTTTATAAGTTGAATATTCCACAACCTGGTTAAAAGTGTAACTATTTTCTTAAATATTTGTCTCTATTACTTTACAGTTCGAAAATTCGGTTGTAAACTCAACTGTTTACTTGAAAATTAATTTTGTTATGGTTGAAAATTTACCAATTTGGTCGAAAATCATCGAAAAATCAACATTGTTGATCAAAAATTAATTATTTTTTGTTTAAAGTTCATCTTTGCGGTGAATTTTTATTGTTTTAGACTTTCCGCTAACTTTTATCTTCAAACATTAAAATTGTATGATTTGATATATTTAAAAATATTTATCTGAGGATATTAGAATAAATACTCAAACTTATTTTAAAGTATTTGCAAAAAAAAACTCTTTTAAAATAAAATTAAAATTGGAAAAAATTTTTAATTTTCAAAACACGAGTTAAATTTTCAAGCGAATTGTTTTTCACAAAATAGTTATATTTTCAACCAAAGAGATGAATTTCAAATCAAAAATATTAATATTTATCAAAAAAATAAGTTCTCAACAAAGTGCTTTAAACAAAATAGTTGAACCTTGCAATGAGGAAAATTAATTTTTAATCAAATGGGTGCATTGTTCTGCAAGATAGATGAATTTTCTACTAATAAAATAGATGAATTGTTAAATCAAAAAGAAAATTTTTCAAAAAAAGAAAAAAATTTAATTCTTATCCAAAAAGATCTTAGTTTGAATTTTCAACATTAAAATATGCTGTTCAAGAAAGAAGTAAAACTACTGCGAAGATACTCGAATTTTCAAGAAAACAATTGTATGCTCAATAGAAAAGATGATTTTTTATCAAAATTGTTAAATTATCAACTAAATAATTGCATTTTTTACGGAGAAAGATCGAATTTCTATTTCTACTCAAACACATTAATTATTGAATCAGAAAGACTAATTTTCAAAAAAAGAAAGTTAAATTGTCATCCCAGAAGGATCTCAGTTGACTGTTCAATAACAAAATATAAATTTTAATTAGCAATTAAATTTTCTTCTACTTGAATTTTTGTCTAATAAGAATGATTTTTTAAACAAAATTGTAGAATTTCCAAACAAATAATGAAATTCAAAACTAAAAAGATATTCTTCAGAAGGAACCAGGTGAAAACAGAAATAGAGATATAAATATAAGGCAAATAAATTATGATTAAGAATATTAAATCATGGAGATCAGAACACTTTTTTCCAAATTTTACTAATTTTTCGCTGAATAATTTTTCATTTCTCTTGATAATTAATAATAAACAAGGACCAGAATCTTAAACTTGTAACATTTTTAACATAAAATCTTTTCTAGCATCAATAAAATTCCTTGACTTAAAAAAAAATTGTTGTTGGCTACATTTATTTTTCAGTCAAAAGTTTTCTCTCAATAGGTACCAAGTCATGAAACAAGATGATAGTGTACTTCTTTTTATCTTTCAACCTATTTGAAAATTGGATCTCTCTTCCTCGCTCTCC
>NC_046658.1:119230411-119236076 GCF_010883055.1 Belonocnema kinseyi
GTGTATGATAGCCTTCAGCTATTTTTATAGATTATTTAAAATGGGTCACAACAAGCAAACCAATAAAATTTGTTTACTACTTTTTAATGTGTACTGCCAACGATTATCAAGTTTTTTTAAACTTCCTTTATATTTAACTTCCTTTTATATAACTTTATATAAATTTATGAAAAGATCAAAGTTCTTAGGTTATCGTATAAATCTGAGATAGGAAAAGTCATCAAAAGAAAAAATGGATTTTTTCAGGTGTTCTAAAAAAAAAGTTCTTTCAATATTTTTGATATTTTAAACAGATTTTTGAGTTTTTAGAAATGACTGATTAAATTTCTTTCAAAACTTTTTCGGATGAAAATATCGAAAACTGTAAAATTATTTTCTTGTAAAACTGAATGAAAAAATGTTGCTATTGCAAATTTTTCCTTATCACTTATTTATTACATTTTTTAGAGAGATGTAAGAAAATATTGAAGCAATTTTTTTAGTTGAGTTGGCCATGTCGGCGCACAATTATAAATTGTACGCTTCTAGAAATAATATGTATATGTTTTTAATGTTCTTTAAAAAATTAATATATATTTGGCGCGAAAACTGCCCTTTAAAAGGGTTGAAATATCAAGTTGTGCTATTTTAGTACTTAAAGGAATTAGAACGATATAGGAGTCTGTAAAATGCAACATTCTATATTTAATAATTTAACCTTATAAACAATACTTTTTCATGGCAAGGGGTAATATTTTCGATCTAATTGGGTCAATTTCCTTTGACTCAGCATATGATAGAATCAAAAACTATTGATTGAAGAAGTCAGATAAAATTATAAAGAAAATTTTCGACTTGCGCAAGACAACCGAAATTGGAGAAAACTGTGTATCTCCGTTTTCGAATCTAGACATTGAATTTTATCATAGAACCGAACAAGATTTATGTATTTGGCCTTCGACTATCAAAAACTATTGCCTCAAGGAATCAAATTCAAATTTCCAATTAAGGGTATGTGATACTTACAGTTTCCCCGGCTTTCTTTCCTCGAAAATGAAAATGTTTAAAAACTGAATTCTTAGATGCTATAAAATATCATAACGGACGTCCCCGGACTTTTTTTTTGAGGGATATAATAAAAAAAAATGTACTGTGCTAAATAAAAATTTTATGCATATGCATTAATTTGAGAATTATATCGTTTTTCATCTCTGCCTTTCCGATAATCTCGAAATTATTTATGAAATAAACTTTTTTGATTGCCTGCAAACAAGGTTAGTTCCGGGAGATTAGTTACTGTGTAAAGAGTGTGTAATTTATTATTAAAACATCCGATTGTTTTAAATCAGGCAACAACCCTATTGGTTGCCTTCTTGTATTTTTTTCAAAATTTGGAATATTCCTGTCCACCACTCACTTTGTAATAATTTATTAGATTTTTTGGTAATATTTGAAAATAAGAAAATTTTTTTTGTACTTACGGTATTACAGAGAGATTATTGTCACTTGTCGACAATTGATTTGAATAAAAACTGGACAAGTTACGTAAATTAAATTTGTATGCCGAATTTCTTCCATTTTAATTTTATGAGAATCTTCAAGTGCCTGGGTCGATGTATAAACATTAAGAGATTTAGCTAAAATTCGGAGGACATTCTATATTTGGTCTCCGCACGATAATCGCAAGTGTAAAGGATTTCAAAAGAAATATAAATGAGAACCGCCCTAAAGGCGAATGTTACGAAATATTAGTATGAAATAATAGAAGAACCAAGGGATGAGTTCTGCATCTGAAATTGTAATTAATCCTTTATAATAGAATTTCAACCAATTAAATATTTTTGGTAGAAAATGAAATTAAAGTATTTTATTCCAAATGAGCTTTTTTATTAAAAATTAATTTACACCTAATATTTGTGAATAGCATTTATTACAATTTTGTAACTCACGTTAAACATAATCATATTCTTTAAATAATTAACTTTGCATTTTTACACCACAATTTTTATAAATCAATTTGGAAAAATTTTTGAACGCGCATAATAATAATCAATGACCTTATAGGTGGAAAACACATGTAATAAGATTGTTGCCACTTTGTAAACTCTTCCCTGAAAATTTTGTTCAAGTCTCTCCAATATTAGTTCATGCGTTCAATGTCATGCAAATTTTAGTAATCACTGTTTCATTATTCCTAGTTATACAAAATCATTACACTACTTTGTAAGGAATAACGCGATATATGATTACTGTACGAATTTTGATTACAAGAGTAGATAAATCCTTACGAAGTTGGAAAAAATTAAATTATTGAACGCAAATTTCTGTCAATTGTCGAATATCGGGATTAGTTAAGTCTCCCACTTCCCCCTGGACTTTTCACATTAAAGTTTATGAAAAACATAAATATTTTATTTAAAATTAAACTAATAATTATTATATTTCAAATCACATTGAAATTAATGAAATTTTGTATTAAAAATGTTGTTTTACAGAAAAATAGTCGAAAGTTTAAGAATTGGGACAAATTTTTTTATTTCCTAACTAAAAATTATTTATTTGCTAAAAATTCCTCTTTCTAATAAAAAAATTCATCTCTTGGGTTAAAAAATTTACTATTTTTTTGAAAATTTTTTTTTTTTTCGGAAATTCTACTGTGACATTTTTAGTAGAAAATTAATTTTTTAAATTAAAGTGTGATATTTTTTAGTTAAAAATCTAACTAATTGTTGAAACATTTAGGAATTTTGTTAAAAATTCATCTTTTTTAGTAGAAAATTAATCTGCTTGTTTGAACATTTATCTTGCTGAATTAGGATTCAACCATTTTTCTCACGCTTTTTTTCAAAATTAATTTATTGAAGTGAAAATTTAACTGTTTTGGTAGAGAACTCACCTTTTTTTAAATTACACTTCTTTAAATTGAAAATCATTTTTCGAACTAAAAATTGAACTATCCCATTTTTCGTTGAATATTAAGTTAATAATTGAAGCTTCATCTGTTTCGGTTTAAAAAAAAACTTTTTGATTGAAAATTCAAATATTTTTTTCAAATTTCTATTTTTTGAAATTGACTTCTATAATGGTAAAATCTATTTATATTACTTTTGGTTGAAAAATGATATTTTTTAGATAAAAATAATATATTTGTTTGAAACTTTCTAGATTATGTAGAAAATTCGAAATTTTTTGTAGACAAGTAATATTCTTGATTGAAAATTAATATTCTTCATTAAGGATTCAATTATTTAAAAAAAAATCCTTTTCAGATTGTCAAAAACCAATTTCTTTAAAAGAAATTTCGATTCTACTATTTTTTCTTCAAAATTGATATTTTAAATTGAAAATTGACCTTTTTTACTTAATAATTTAATTCTTTTAATTTTTCTGTTTTGGTAGAAAATTATTCCTTTTGGTTTTAAATCGATCTTTTTTCGTTAAAGATTGAACTATTAGGAAACAAATTTATCTGTTTTGATATATTATTTTGAAATTCAGACTTTTGTTGAAAATTCGTCATTTTTGGTAGAAAAATAAACTTTTTAATTAAAATTTCATCTTTTTTTCGAGAATTCTTTTATTTTGTTAAAAATTCCTTTTCGGTGAAAAATTTATTTATTTACGAAAGAATTCGATTATACTATTTTTGATAGAAAAATTATATTTAATAAAAATTAATTTTTTTTTTGTTAAAAAATTAATTATTTAAAACCGTCTTTTTAAGGTAGGAAATTAATCTTCGCGGTTGAAAATTCATCTTCTTCATTGAGGATTCAATTTTTTGTTAAATTCCTTCATAGCTAGTCAAAAATTAATTTATGTAAAATAAAGTTGGATTATATCTTTTTTGGTAGAAAATTGATATTTGAAATTAAAAATTGATATTTTTTAGTTAAAATTCAACCATTTGTTTGAAAATGCACATATTTCGATGAAAATTCACAAATTGATATTTTTGTGTTGAAAATTCAGTTATTTGTTTCAAATATCGTTTTTTTACATTCTTATCATTTATGATTGAGAAAGTATTAGAATTTTCGGAAATTTGACATGAATGTTTTTCAACGGATCTCCACGTTTCGAGACCCCTGAATCCGAAAACCAGGATTTTCCGATGTCGTCTGTCTGTCGGTCCGTCCGGCCGTCCGTCCATAAATACGATAGCTTTCGAAAAAATGAACGGATCAAATCCATCTTTAGCACCTAAAACATATCTAAAAATTTGTTATCTCTGAATTTTGATAGGACGCGCATTTTTTGTTTCAATCATAAAAATGACATTGAAAATAAAAATGCAAAATTTTTGGAAAAAGACCAAAGGTACGAAAGCGAATTGATAGACAAAAGTTTTTCGCCTAATATACAGATGCAAATTTGTTATAATTTATTACATTCCTATCATTTATGATTGAGAAATTAATAGAATTGCCTGAAATTTTACATCACAACATTCAAATTATAGCATTTTCAACATTTTTTAAATCGAGGAAAATCTAAATATTAAGCTAAAAAACGCACGATATGAAAAAAAGTCAAAAGAAGAAAAACATTTCCTTTTGAAACGCCTACAAGATTATCATAACAAATTTTTGGACTTTCTTACAAAATCGAAAATTCAAATTTTTTATTGCACAAAAAATAATGGAAAATAAAAAATTTCATTTTGTGGACAAACTGTGTAGGATACGAAAAAAGATGAATTAAGGGCCATCCATATACCACGTGGACAATTTTTTACCACTTTTTGACCCCCCTCCCCCCGTCGTGGACAGCCGTGGAATTTGGACAAATACCCCCCCCCCCCCCCCCCCCCCCCCCCCCCCCCCGTACTTTGTCCACGTGGACGTATTTTGTGAAAATATAGATACTATTAGTCTTCAAAATGTCCGGAAGCTCGCGACAATTCCATGGACGTCATTTGAATACTCACTAAAATTTCAGATTCTTTTGTTTTCATATGTCAACAGTTCGAAACTCGTTGACTGGCTAACAGCTTTTGGTACATTTTGCAACAATTTATCGTTAAACTGGTTGGAAATTCGAGTGAAAAAACGTCATTTTAGTATTCTTCAAACCCATGGGGAATGATTTTTTGGATGCTAAAAACTAACAATAAGTTTTACTAACAGCTCCTTAGTGGTGACAAAGTTATCTAGCAGACTGTGAAACATGTCAACAATTCGAGTGAAAGAACGTAATTTTAGTACTCTTGAAACCCATTGGGGATGATTTTTTAGGTGCAAACAACTACCAAGAAGTTTGACTGGTAGCTCCTGAATGGTGCCAAAGTTGACAGGCAGGCTGTCAAACATGCCAAAAATTCAAGTCAAGAAACGTGATTTTAGTATTCTTGAAACCAATTGTTGCGAGCTGTGAATTTACGTAACAAGTGAGATTTTCGTAGTTTCCTTTTTTATATACATATTCATTTTATAAAAGTATCCTATAGATGAAAATTTTAGTTAATGAAAAGCACCATTCGGTTGCTGATTAAAATGTCAGTCAACTTTGGCACTACTCAGAAGCTGCCAGTCAAACTTATTGTTAGTTTTTAGCATCCAAACAATTATTCCCCGTGGGTTTGAAGAGTACTAAAATGACGTTTTTTCACTTGAATCTTTGACATGTTTGACAGTCTGCCAGTTAACTTTGGCACCACTCAGGAGCTGCCAGTCAAACTTATTGT
>NC_046658.1:119236176-119260082 GCF_010883055.1 Belonocnema kinseyi
AACTTTGGCACCACTCAGGAGCTGCCAGTCAAACTTATTGTTAGTTTTGAGCATCCAAACAATCATTCCCCGTGGGTTTCAAGAGTACTAAAATGACGTTTTCTCACTCGAATTTTTGACGAGTTTGACGATAAATTGATGCAAAATACACCAACAGCTGTTAGCCAGTCAACGAGTTTCGAATTGTTGACATATGAAAACAAAAGAATCTGAAATTTTAGTGAGTACTCAAATGACGTCCATAGAATTGTCGCAAGCTCCCGGACTATAAGAAGTCCAAAAGGAGCGATAAATTGGCTGAAAAAATTCGAATTAGCTTAGAAACTTGAGCTTAAACATGATTTGACTTTCAACTAAAAAGTTGTGAAAAAAGTGGAAATAAAAATAAAAATAAAAATTATATTGTGCGCTGGAACAATATAAAAGTTGGAGTAGACCTAGAGTATACATCGTCTCATTTCAGTATATTTTCCACAGATTTAGGGAAAGGTGTGTCCACGTGGATTCTAGCTCGACCCCCCCCCCCAACCCCCCTCGTGGACAATCGTGGAATTTTGCAATATCCCCCCCCCCGCCCTAAAATGTCCACGTGGTATATGGATGGCCCCTTAACAAAAATTGTTATGCCAAAAGAAATCCACAATTTCGTTACGAATCACTTCTTGATAGGATGCGTACTTTTTGTGTTATTCGTGAAAAATAACATTGAAAATAAAAGAATAAAATAAAAATGTGTGGAAAAACGACGAAAGTTACGAGAGAGAAAAAGATTCAACAAAACCTTTTTATAAATGTCTGACGGAAATCGAGCGCGCAGCAATGTAATTGTTTGTTGTTAAATATTAATTCTTTTAGCTAAAAAGGAATATACCTATTTCTGGTTCTTTATATTTATATTTTAAATTAAAAATGTATATTTTTTAGTTGAAAACCCTAATATTTGTTTGAAAATTGATCTTTTTTGATTGAGGATTTAAAAATTTTATTAAAAATTTAACTGCACCATTTTAGGGTGAAAAATTATATTTATAATTGAAAATTATTTCTCTAGCTGAAAATTCGTCTTTTTGGTAGAAAATTAATTTTCTTTGCTAAAGTCTTATCTTTTTTATTGTGGATTCCGCTATTTTATTGATATTTTTTGTTTTTTTAATAATTAATGTCTTTAAGGAAAATTTGCATTATACCATTGTTGGTTGAAAACTAATCGTTTTTGGAGGGAATTAATTTTATGGGTAAAAAATCAATCTCTTTTTTATTATTTTTAACTAAGATGTCTAAATTCAAGTTTTTATTGTCTAATATGGGAAAAAAACGTCTTGCATTATTTACTATAAAAAAATTTTATCGCTGAGATTCTGCTGAATAATGTATAGAACCTGCTTGATTTTAAGTGAATTCTATCTTATTCTAAATACTTTTTATTATATTGTTCAAGGATTGAAAATTAATTTAGTTGAAAACAATTACATCTGTATAAGATTTCTTACAATTTATAATAATAATTTTTGTACACACAGATTATTTGGAAAATAACAAAAAAGGAATGAAATAATAAAAGGTTTAACATAATTACATATACGTCGCTGAAAAAATAATTTGTAAACAACTTATTCAATTGAAAATTGTTTCATTCAATAAAAAATTGATGACAAAACGTTTTCGACTACATTGATATTGTTTTCTCATCAATTGTACTTCTTTAAAATAAAATAATGTTTTAAGAGTGCTACAAGATTTCTCAATAGTTCTGAATAAAATTTTAAAAAATGTACATATAAAAAGAAATAATTTTAATTTTGTATTCGTTCACAAACTAATACATTAATTAAAAAACAATGTTTCAAATTGTAAAATTGCATCCCTGCAATATATTGTGTACTTTTCACAAATTTAATAAAAATCACTGATGAAGACCACCATTGTGTGCCGAAATGTTTGAAACAACTTGATTAGTTTCAATTCACCTAAGCTTAAAGCCAACAACTTACATCAAGAATTTCTACAAAATTATGTTATTTATTTTAAGAATTTCTTTAATAGAAAATTAACCTTTGTGATTAAAAATTAATCTTTTTTGTTAAAACTTCTATTGTTTCGTGTCAAATTCATCTGTTTCAGTTAAAATTTTTAATAATCCAGTGGGCACAAAATTTGGAGACGTCTTTACGACATCTTTACGACAACTTTACGACATCCTATGTCCATGTCGTTAAGGTGTCTTTACGATATCGTAAATAAGTCGTATGATCTGACGATGTCTTTAAGATATCGCCAAGACACCTGAACGACATGGGCATAGGATGCTGTAAAGCTGTCGTAAAGTTGTCGTAATAATGTCGTAAAGACGATGCAAAATCCTTTTAAATAAAACAAGAATCCAACGGCCAAATTTGGACCACAGCGAATAAACAAAAATCCTATTGTAATCTGAAAAAAAAAACAAAAAACAAATAAAAATTTTCAGGCAAAAATAAATAAGAGGGAAAAAAATGAGAAGGTAGCCTACCACATCCCCTTCCTTCTCTTTTTCTTTCGTCTTTTTTATTTTTATTATCATCAAATTACAATAAAATAAAAATAAAAACCATAAATAAATAAGATTGCATTACCAACGTTTCGGTACTCGTACAGTACCCTTATCAAGGCAAGACAAATTTAAGTGGTAGAAATTGACAGCACCCACAAACAGGTCCGAAAATTTTATTTGTTTTTTTTTTCAGATTACAATAGGATTTTTAATTTTTGTTTATTCGTTGTGGTCCATATTTGTTCGTTGGATTCTTGTTTTATTTAACAGGATTTGCATCAATTTAATTATTGGACGTTAAATGGGATTTTTAATTTGGATTTTGGTCTACTTTAAATTTCTTAAATTTTGTCGTAAAGACGTCACCAAATTTTGTGCCCACTGGGAATCTGTAGAAAATTTAATTTTTTTGATTAAATATTAACTTTTATGAACTAAAAACTGCATTATTCTATTTTTGTTTAAAATTTGATATTTTTCATTGAACCTTAATCTTTCTTAGTTAAAAATGGAATTATTGGTTTGAAAATTTATGTATTTTGTGGAAAATTTGTGTTTTTTGTTAAAAATATAAAACTGCTTCCTTAAAAATGCATCATTTTGATTGAGAATTCAACTATTTTGTTGAAAGTTTCTTCATAGTTAGTCAAAAATTAATTTATGTAAGATAAAAGTGGCTTATACCATTTTTGGTAAAGAATTAATATTTGAAGCTAAGATTGTTCGTTTGTAGTTGAAAATTCAACCATTTGTTTGAAAATGCACATATTTCGATGAAAAGTCGTTATTTTGGTAAGAAATTAGTCTTCTTGCTTGAAAATTCATCTTTGTGATAAAGAACAAAACGATTAAGTTGCACATTCCGTTTTTTTGTTTGGTTAAAAATTAAATTATCTAACTAAAAATTTAACTATCCCACTTTTGGTGGAACACAACTGTGTTTCATCAAATGCATCTATTTTAGTAAAATTTCAAATAATTTGTTGAAATTCAATTGTTTGTTTTTAAATACTAATTCTTTTAACTAAAAAGGAATTATCCTAATTTTGGTTTTATATATTTATATTTTTAATTAAAAATTGATCTTTTTTAGTTGAAAACTTCACTATTTGTTTGAAAACTGATATTTTTGATTAGGGTTCAACGATTTTTTTAATAACTGATTAAAAATTCAGCTGTAAAATTTCAGTATAAAAAAATTTGTGTTTTTTGTTAGAAATATAAAAGTTCTCCCTTGAAAATTCATCTTTTAGATTGAGGATTCAACTATTTTGTTGTAAGTTCCTTTTTAGTTGGTCAAAAACTAATGTCTTGCCGCCCGTTGCGTGATAATGAAAGTGCCCGTACATCCCTATAGTATGCATCTATTTCTGGAGGTTTTCAAAATTGTTTTTTTATAAGATAAATATTGAGTACTTGCCAAAATTGTCGGCAGATATGAAGATCCGATACATCCATATATCCGAACATATTTCATTCAATCCCACATTTCTTAAACCATATATTATTTAAAAGCATATAAAACATTGGAAGCCTATATATTTTATGCAGCTGTTTTGTGGTGAACGTGAAGTGCAAGGAGTTTAATGGTACTTTTCTGATATTGAGTAAAGTTAGTGTGATATTGAGTAACGTTAGTGTAACATTGGTGTATTTCTAGCTATAAGTTAATGTTTTAGTTATTATTTGTATTCGATTTAAACTTTAACATGAAGTATTATTCCTGTGAAGCATGGACTTTGTTATAAAATTTAATTGCTGATATAAAATGTGGTAGCAACTTATTAAGACTTTGAGGTTAATATTACATTTTGCAATATTTTTTTCGTATTAAAAAAAATGAGTGAAAGCTTAACTTTCGTAAAGTTTTTGTAGTACATTATAAATTAATTCCTAACCTCAAAATCTCAAAAAGTTGTTATCGCATTTTACACCAGCAATGGACTTGGATAACAAAAATTATTACAAATTCCATGCTTCAAAGGAATATTACCTAATGTTAATTTTTATATTAATAAAAAATAATAACTTAAACATTAACTTGTAATTAAAAATATACTAACCCTACCCATAGAAATCTCAGAGTACATATATCTAAAGATTCTCAAGGCTCTGAGAAGCTCTGAGAAATTCTCCGCAGGCACTCAGGTAGAAATATTTAATGGTCCAGATAACTCGTTTAAATGCTTTGAAGGCTTTAAAATGTCCTTTCTGAAATTGAAATAAAAATACGATCATAAATAGCAAACAGAAGCCCTGTATTGCGGCGGTACGGGTGGCAAGGTGGTGGTAAGGGAGAAGCGTTGATTCGTATTATCGACTTTGAATTACGATTATTATTCCCAACAGTGATCCAAAAATACTTGCGCATGCTTGAACTGTGCGGCGCTCACTGGCTCTAGTCCGCGTACGTATTTAAAAACCAAGTACAGACGCGCACCGTAGCCAATGAACGTCACTAAAATCCAAGCAAGCACAGATCAAGACATCTCCGTTGGGATCATTAACTTCTAGAAAACACGTGTAACGTTCCATTACTGTCTAACTCACGGATGCTTCTGTCCAAAGATATTTTTGCTCTGTCGCACGCATGCAGCTATCAAAGAACGAGCAATCGTGGCAATTTTTTTCGATATTTTCCAATGCTGTCTAAGCCACTGACGCCTCGTGTCGCACGCATATAGCAATGAAATCGAGTATTGTGACGATCGAAATAGACAATATCGTTTAGAGATTTTATATTAAGGACCATTATGGTGTAGACAGTCGTTTTTATCTTTTGTTTAACTCTTTCATTATAATGATAAAAATAAGATAATGAAATGATATAATAAAATAACAATAGAAGTACATTTAATAAATAAAATAAAATCTTACAGGCAAAAATAATATTTATTATTTATTAACTTAGTAATATTAGCTTTATATTTTCAACCGCCTCTGCAATTATTAATTTCACGTTGCAGGAGTCTATACCGCCCCCTGGTCATAAATCTAACATTAGTGGCAGCGAAAATTATTAGGAAAGGCTTCCTGACTTGCGTCATCATATTATGTGAAAAATATCTATGATAAAAATACCGAGTTTATTAACTAAAATATGTTTAGCGTAGTCGATAAGGAACTTTTATTACGAAGAAAATAAAATAGGCAATAACAAAAAAAAGGAATAACGTTTATTAACTACTTTCCTTGTACACTCCTAACGAGAACCAATTTGATACTTGTTTTTTGTTAAGTAGAACAAATGATGTGAAAGCGCTAAAAATATCAGATTTTTTATTTAAATTCCTTGAAATAACTTGAATTTTGCAGAAACATCAAATATTTCAAGTTATTTTAAATTTAAAAATGTAATCACACTCATAATTCGATTATCATGGTGATGCAGAAGCCTGATAAAATTTTTATAGCAATTTTGTTATTTAAAAGTAACATTCAAAAGCATTTGAAGCTGATGTTAGATTTTTGACATAATCTAACTTAAATAAACAAAACTTCTTATACTTTTATCATATCTTAATTTTAAACACAAAGTTATATTTCAATATTCAATAAATATCTATTGTTTTTTATTTTAGAATTTTCTCACCCAGGCGGAAATATTATATATAGTTTATATATAGCGTGAAGCTTTACATAGAATATTCATTTGTTTTATACATTTTTTGTATAAAAAAATGAATCTTATATATAAATCTTCACACTATATATAAATTATATATAATTTTTCTGTCTGGGCACTACTTCCTTTTTTCATTAAAAACAATATAAAATAAGAAATTAATAATATATTGTATTTTCAGAAGTTCCGCAATAACTGACAAGAAAAAATATTCCTAAATGATATTTTATATTTTGGATAAGTTTTTTCTTCAATGAAAGTCGTTCATGTAATTATCTAACATTTTTTTCTACCCATACCCTTTCACTCGATTATTATCTTTTTCATGTTTTGAATACAGATTACTTTGTATTATAGTCGAATGTATTCGACCTTTTCTTTCATAGTGTGCATCAGTCTCTAAAAATAATTGTTGAAAAAATATAAAAGAAGAGAAAATGAAACAATTAAGCGTGCTAACTTTGAAAAGAGTAGCAGAAAGTTAAATAATGATAAAGGAGATGAATATAATTTTTTATGTCTGAAAAACGATAATTTGTCGTATCAAACATTCGTTTTTTTTGGTAGAATCTGATTGGTTTTTATTTAAAATCAAAATATTTTTGGTTCAAATATCTGCTACTACATTTTAATAGAATTAGGAAAATATAATTGATTAAGAAATACGTTGAAAAATCTTCTTTATTGGACTGTAAATCAACTTTTCTAACTGAAAATGTAACTATTCTAGATGAAGATTCGTCATTTGCGTTAAAGGTCAATTTCTTTGGTTCAGAATCTAATTATTTTGATGAAAATCCGTTTTTTCTTTTCGTTCAAAATTATTTCTTTTTACTGAGAATGTAACTTTTCCATTTTTTATGAATTTCAAAACATAGATTTTTCCTTATTTCTTACAATCTTATGGACCGTAAGACCATTTTGAGCAAATATTTACAAAAACAAGTTATCATTTATTCGGAAAATTTCTTATCTTCTTATTAATCTTGCAGATGAAATCAATTTTGAACACAGTAGTACAACTTTCAAGTAAGTAGTTGAATTTTTAAACAAAAAAGATAAATGTTTCATTGAGTTGTGTATTGTTCAAACGAAAAGATATATCATCTGTTAATTATAAATTATTATTCTAAATTGTTAAACTTTAGAGCCAAGAAGGGGAAGTTTTACGGAGAAGTTACATTTTAAACCCGAGAAATTAAATTTAAAAAAAGTTCTTTTGCAACCAAATACCTCCATTTTCAACTTAAATTATTATTAACCTTCAAACATAAGAAAAATGAATTTTTCACAAAGTAGTTTAACTTTCATCCAAGTACTTGAATTTCATGCAACCAAAGGAGATTTTAAAGTATTTGAAAGGATTTTTTAAATTGTCCAACATTAATTAAAAAATTTAAAAGATTTTCAAAAAACTTTTGGAAAAGTTCTTAATATTATAAAGAGATGGATAAAAGTTTTAAAAATATTTCAGAAATAATTGGAAATGTTTTTAAAAAATTAACAGAATAATATAGATTTTGAAGATTTCTAAAAAAATTCAGATTTTCAAGAATTTTTCAAGGCTTCTAGAGAATTAATATTTTTCAATGTATTTCTAGGAAAATTCAGAATGATTGTTTTCTCCAAAAATTAATTTTATGAAAATATTTTTAAATATTTGAAAATATTTTCAAGTTTATTTTAAATTCCCAAGAAAAGATCGGAAAGTTTTGAAAGCCAATTTGAGGGCCTATTTTAATGTGGGCTATTTTCATACAGCAGAACGCAGAAATTATTTTTGGTTATTTAAATTAAATTTATGTATTTTTTAACAAAAAGAACAAATGTAAAGTGACAGCGTTCGCCAAAAACGTAAATTAAAATTTTTTATTAAGCACCCTAGTTCGCATTTTAATCAAGAATATGTTCCTGAACTTCTCCGGGTTCGTAACAATTTTTGACTGCCTGATTGAAACTAAAAAAATTCGAGCTCCTAAAGCTGAAAGTTTTTTAGTTTTAGGAAATCAAAAATGAATTATAAAGAAGTTTTCAAATAACAAAAATAATTAAATTTCAATTTATTTGAAACTTTTCAAATTGTATATTAAAAATTTTTTGATGCAGAAATTTTTTATTTAAAGGCTCAATTATTTGCATGGCTTTAGTTTATTTTTTGCTCTAGTCAATTATTTTAACTACAATTTTTTAAATTATTAATTGTTCGATTGTAATTTATATCTAGAAATTGGGTACATCTAAAAAATCCAGCAAAATAAAATTGAAATAACATTACCGAATTTAGAAATTCCAGAAAAATAAATTTCCGACAGTGTGCATTTCCCGAAAAAGAAAATTGTTCGAATATACAAATCCCGATCTGGAAAATTTTTTAATAATAAAATTCCTGACAGAAAATTTCCGAAGCACTCAATATGATAATTACAAATATTATTATTTATATTTATTATATATATTGAATTTATTTATTAATATATTATTTATATTATAAACAATATTCGATACTCCAAAATTTCCGACACTGTAAAGTTATTGAATTTGAACAAAAATAAAACGGAAGACTGAAAAATCCCGAAAAATATATAATATCAGACACTCTAAGATTCCTGTATTAGAAAAATTACCAAGTAATAAAATGTCCGAATTAGAAAATATCCGAACTAAAAAATCCCTGAATTTAAGCATTTAGGAGCATTTTTCTTTATTCAATATTATTTATTTATTAAACGTATATTAATCAAATATTTTGGTCAACAAGTTTTTTTTAAATTTTGAAATTAAAAACAAAATTATTTTCGAATTTGAAATAACAATAATTTTTCAAAAATATCTCTAGATGAAAATTTTTTATGACATTGAGCATAATTTAGAAAAAATATAAAAAACGTTCTTAAAAATCAAATTTTTTATTTTCAAAAATGAGTTGTGAAGAAATTTTAAGATTTTGTTGAATTGAATCCTGCAAAGTTTGTTTGAACAATGTTATTATGATAGGAGAAACTTTAAAGACAACTGTTTCTTTATCTCAAAACGCACGTGTTGTTTATCTTTTGAATCATTGTGAAACAATCACTCTTATTTCAAATTGCGACAATAATTTTGAGAAACTCTAAATATCTGAAAACGTAAATAAATCTATTGTATTTTTAATAAATCAATAATATTGATTGAAAAACAGTTATTTTAATTTTTATAATTGGTAATTTTATAATTCAGCAATTTCGGTTTAGAATTTTCGAATTCAAAAATGTCATAAACTGTCGGGAATGTTTTTATTTGGTAATTTTTCAATTTGCTAATATGACAAACTGTTTTTCAGTCATCCCACAGAAAATTAGGAAGTCTAGAAAATGCCGAAAAATAAAATTCCCAACCATGGGAAATCACCCAAAATGAAAATATTCAATATAAAAAATCCCTAAAATTATAAGATTACGGAAATATAGAAACATTAAATGGGAAAAATTCTAGAAAAATAAAATTCTGAAAATTATAAAGTAGCTACTTTAGGCAGAAGTCGTGTGATTGTGTGATATTTACATATTATCTGTGTCAAGTTTAGGATACTTGCGTTATAGCTTTGACAAAAAACCTCTTCTGATAATCATCAAATAATAATCAACGTAAGCTTGGAGACCGACTTATTTTTAAATTTATCTTTCATTCGAGAATTTTTAAAAATAGCTTCAATTTTTTTATTTTTAAGTAGTTTTTCAATCATTTTTAAGTTTAGCATGGGTTTTCAGCTTATTTTAAACACGCCCCGCTAAAAAGAAAAAAAAACATCAAATTGCAAAAATATAAAATTCTCGAATTTGAACATTCCCGAATAATAAAATTCCCGAACAGGTTATAATATTGATAAATTTGAAAAATTCGGAATAATTCCCGAATTTATACATTGAAAAACATTCTTTTTGTTAACCATTTTATTTAGAACTAGAAGTTCATACGCGTGCTTCGCGCGCGACCCACTGTTTTACTTGCAATTATTTTATTTATAAATGAATTTTAATATGATGCCGCGATATTCATTTTTACTTTAATAACTTTTATTTGTACACGGCTACCCTTTCAAGATTCAGAATAAATTATTACGCAAAACTAAACATTTTTATGGAAGCTTAGAAAAAACATAAGAAATGTCGGTGCCTACCAATTTTCATAGAAATACATGGTAAATGATCTCGACTCGAGAAAAGTCTAAATATCAAGCCATTTCGAGCGCCTCTAGCACTTGGATGCGTGACCATCTACGATGTAAGACTGGGTTGTGTTCTCAAATTCTTAAAACCAGGCCAAAATTGGAAGGTGGTTTTTTGCAGTTTTCCTCTCAACTGGCCAAATGTTTAGGCAACTGCGAGTAATTTAAATAAACTCGTTTGTAGCTGCATTGTAATTAAATTATACTAAAATTCATACAGACTATTATGAAATTACTGTGTAAGAAATTAATAAAAAGAAATAATTGCTGAAACTAATGAAAATAAAAGTTTTTACCATTATACAGTTTTAATTTCTTTTTTAATTCTTATTAAATATATAATGCATACATTTTCTTATAAAAGCTAATTTGTTTAAAATGTTCAAATAGTTAAAAATCTAAAAAAAGTTAAGTTCCGAATTTGTTTATGGAATTTATTTTAATAATAAATCATTAGTGTAAATTTGCAAAGTGTCATAGCGAAAAGTGATTGGAAATACAATCTTTGTTGATTGCGTAAACAAATTAAGCCTATTTTTCAAAAAATCCCCAAACTCTTGATTTGCTCACGAAACGAGATAAAATATTAAATCATGAAAATTTGATTATTATAACTATTGATTATTATAGCTATGGGAATTCACAATATAAAAAAAACGGTTTTTGACAGTGAAACTTTTTTCTTTAACATAATTCAAAGTTGATGCAAGGATAAAAAAATTTTCTTAGCTTGAGACAAATCAATTGACCTATAATATTAATACGTTTTTTCCAAATTGGAAGGAAGTTCTCGTCATTTATATTATGTTTAAAATCAATGTTCATAGTAAACATTTTTTGATTCTCATAATATAAAGTTAATCCGAGAATAGAAAAGATTTTTTGATTTAAAACAAATCGATTGAGCTCTAATATTAATACATTTGATTGAAGAGTAAGAAAGCTATGGGAAAGCATAATATTTCAAAATGCTAGTTTTAGTAGTAAAACTTTTTTCTTTAACAAAACTTAAAGTTGATGCAAGAATGAAAAAGATTCCTTGGTTCGAGACGAATCGATTGATTTATAATGTTAATACATTTTATTGAACATGCGTTCTAGAGGAATTCAACTTCGATTTACATTTTAAAAATGTATAAGACTTCGAAGTCTTTGACGCAGAGCTTCATATCAGTGAAGAGTGCTGTCATCGTTTTGTAAGTTATATTTTTATATTGATTTAACGTCCCTTTGACACTTGAAAAAATTAAATCCTGCATTTTCTTCAACTTATTTTTTATACTTTCAGAAAGCTACTATGGATATTCGGGTGCAGTTCCGAATAGGTGAACGTGACGATTTTCTTCACACTGCGTACACTTATGTATTTTGATGCGCTGATTACGAAAATGATAGTGAAAATTGGCAACTCGGCGATTTTCATGGTGAAATTGCGAAAAAACCATTAAAAATATGTTTTTTTTTCGCATTTATCTCAGCCAATATGCAAAATCTCCCAAAATGTATTCAATAAAATTTGTAGATCGTACAAAAATACACATTTTTTGTGTAACACATTTTTTTGCGAGTGATAGTTTCCTAGAAAATTAGTGATATCTCGATTTTTATGAAAAAAAAACGATGAGCATTCTCCATTGGTTTCGGTTGGGTATCTACTCACGCTTTTCACCACCGGAAGGTTTGAGTATTTTAAAAAGCATTTTTTTTTGTACTTTTTAATTGTTTTTTTTTAATTTTATGATTTTTAAATATATTTTAATTTATTTTAATTAGAAATTCTGAGTATATTCTATTTATTTTTTTGATTGTATACTCCTTATAAGTTTTTTTATATTAGTCTGCTGAGTATATTTAGTGGCCAGGGTAATATGCTTTTATGTTAGTAATTAATTCTTGAAACGGATCAGCAACTATTTTCTTTACGCGTCGCCGCCACAAAAATTCGCAAAGATGCTCTGCAATATTGCTCTTACGCACTTCTCCTCGTGAGAGAAATCGTCGCATCCACCGCCAAGATGACTCGATGTTTTATATGTGCGCTCCGGAATCGGGATCAACAAATTTTTCGGAACGATTCACAGTTTTGTGGGCAAATCCATGATCTTCGAGATTAATGTATCCCTTCCAACAATCGGTGTGGATTTCTGTCCTTTCCGCTACATGTTTTTTTATTGATGCAATTAAAGTAGCCTGATCTCTCTTATTATCGGGACAGATTTCCAACCGATAGTTGTAGGAATGTCCTCTGTGGATCATTCCGAGAATCCATGATCCTTCTACTTACTACACGTCTTCGCTCGTATTTTAAACAGCCGATTTTGCACTCATCGATTTCAACAACTTCACCGACACCGCCGATGCGACCATCCTCTTCGAAGTTGCTGTCAAGAGCAAGCATGCAGACCTCTCTACAAAATGAGGAGCAGTCTGAAACTGTTTCTCGAGAAATCGATTGATTGTTTATAATGCTGCTTTCCCGGATTGTTTGTTCAAAATTAAAATTTAACGCAAAACAATACGTAATGAGCATACAGGCCGCTACAGAAATGCAGCACCTCTCAAACTACGTGTTTTCTGCAACGCTAATACTGTGACTGTGATTTGTATTTCCCTGTCTTGGAGAATCTTGGATAAACTAAAAATATTATATGTTTCATCCATCTTGACGAGGACTCAAGAGAGGAAAATCTCGAAAATAATATTGCACGCAAGAAACATACGCCCTTAAGTATTATGAGCGCGGATGGTGGAGAAAGACCTGTCGCTAATTGCACTGAAATTTGTAAATTTCTTACATTTCATCAGATATATATGTGATTTTCTCGGAAACTATTACTCGTAGAAAAAAATGTATCATATAAGAAATGTGTATTTCAATAAGATCTACAACTTTTATAAAAACGTTTTGCGAAAATTTATGTATTGGCTGAGATAAACGCAAAAAACCCTGGCATCCCAATGACTGGTCACAAAAATAACTTAGTTCAGACACGACTCCCTTTCCAACATGTCATGGGGGAGGGCGGTAAGGCACCCCTGTGACTGGAACCAGAAAAACCTTAGGTCACACCCCTGCCCCTTTTCCCACGCGTCGTGGGGGCGGGAAGGCACCCTGTGACTGATCACAGAAATAATTTAAGGTCACGCCCCTTTTTTCACGCATCATGGGTGGCGGGTAAGCACCCCTGTGACTGAAACCAGAAAAAACTTAGGTCACACCCCTGCCCCTTTTCCACGTGTCGTGGGGGCGGGAAGGCACCCTTGTGACTGGTCACAGAAATAATGTAAGGTCACACCCCTGCCCCTTTTCCCACGCATCGTGGGGGCGGGAAGGCACCCCTGTGACTGGAACCAGAAAAAACTTAGGAAACGGGTTCAATTACGCGTATAAGACGGGTTGCTGACACTGGGGTATGGTTAACACTCGAAAATGAAAAGAGCATGATTTTTATGGTTTTTTTCATAAAAATCGAGATATCACTCATTTCCTCAAAAACTATCACTCGTACAAAAAAATGTGTATTTTTGTAAGATCTACAACTTTTATTAGAAGCATTTTACGAGATTTTGAATATTGGCTGTGATAAACGCAAAAACACACATTTTTTATGGTTTTTCCGCGATTTCACCATGAAAATCGCCTAGTCGCCAATTTTCCCTATTATTTTTGTAATCGCCGGGTCAAAATACATAAGTATACGCAGTGTGAAGGAAATCGTCACGTTCACCTATTCGGATCTTTATCCGGATATTCAAATGAAAACTGACACAGGTATAAGAAAAGCCTTGAATGTTATTGCTAGGAAATATTAGGGAAGGGATTTGGTTGTAATTCTTACAGTAGGAAAGAAAATTCATGACAAGGAACTATTCAGTTATTTCAATTTTTGCTGTTGCTTGCAAGTTATGTGTCATATCCAATATAAGAAAATAGAAATTAAATTGAAATATTATTCCAGTTGTCGACTCAAAATCAAATTCCCATAATTTATTTTCAGCCGTTGCTTGTCCAAAGTTTAAAGTCACGGAGGAGGAATTGCGCGACGGAATAGGCGTGTAAAATAAAACGCTACTATATCTGGTAAAATATTCATACTTCAAACTTAAAAAAAAGAAAATTCCGCATTTCAATAAAAGTTGACGTTGGGTGTGAGATGCAAATGGCTGAATGGGGCGGAATGGAACACCGGAACTTCCGCGAATTTAAATTGTCACAGTCACTGTCAGTGTAGCCGGTTGTCGCGCCGGTCAGGATAGTTGCGAGATATTCTTAAGAAATAAAAAGTGATAAAGTATGTAATTTAAGTTATTAAAATGAGAATTTATAGAAGGAAGTCTGGTAGAGCTACGAGATCAACACTTGGTCACAAAGTTGCTAAATATGTGCAAAATAATAGCATTGAAACGGTTTATCGAAGGAAGTTTAATGTTTTTTTTGATCATTCTTTATGTACGAAAAACATAAGTTTTTATTTGTGCTGCATTTAAAAAATAAAAACAACTACCAAACAAATAAATTTTGTATTCAAATTTAGGTTTTTCGTCCTTTTATCTACGTAGGCTTAAATAATATGGATATTTCTCTTTAAGGTTGCTTTTCAGATTAATTTTTTATTATTTTAAATTCCTTTATTGTCTTGCACCCTTCCTCTGCCTTAATTCTTCAGGTTATGTTTTGGCTAAATTACGTACTTTAACATTATACGTGTTCCATAGCACCCCACCTAACATACAATGCTTGATACTTAATTTCTGAAAAAGTAGTTTGCTCCATTTACAAAAATATATGCGCAACTTGTAAATGATAAATTGGTGGAAATGTTAACTAATATTCGTTTCTGCAAGTTCTAACAGGTTATAGCTTAATTAGCGTCAAAGATTTTGTGCACTGTCCCGCCCCACCTTCCCCTATATCAAGAGTTCTGAAATGTAATTTTATCGAACTAATTTCGAAAAATATAGTTTAATTTATTTATTTAAATGTATTGATTATTCAGGTTGAAAATAACCCATAATTTAGAACATGGCTTTGAACCGGAAATTAACCGTGGCCAGATCGAGGACCGACCGGGTATCCAGATCGGGGCATGCATTTTCTAACGCCGCGGCCACGGCAAAATTTCTACACGGGTTCATGTCTCGTACTATATTTAAACTGCCAAATTGACAGTTGGACATTGTGAATGGATGAATCTGAAGATTATTATAAACAATATTTTTCAATCATTTAAATATTTATAATTTTTATAATTTTTCTCCTTTTTCCGGTGAAACAAAAAAAATGAAGGGAAGTCAAAAAAATCCTGGGCGGGGGTGAGGTAGGGGCGATAGCCAGTTTTTCTGCCTAGTAGAACCGTTCCTGACCTCAATATTCTTATCAGATAAATGTCTTTCATCTGCTCACGCATTTAGGGAAATTTTCCAAGAACTCTGATTTTCATTTAAGCATCCGTATCGACAACTGCCATTTGTGTACCTTCGAATTTTAAAAGCTATAGGAAAATTTTGGACAAACTTCGTGTGGTCCATCCATCCACGCGCTTTGAAAGCTATAGGAACGGTTTATACAAATTCTACTTTTCATTAAAACGCACTGACCTAATATTCCCCCCTAATTAATTGCACTTAATGTCGGACAACACCAGAAAAAATGTTTAAAAAAGTTGTTTAACAAAATGAGTTGAATGATAGGGTCGCTACGGGTCAGTGTGATACGAAAATCAAAAGACTGCGATCAACGATATTATGGACATTTGAGAACATGTACGCTTCAGATTTTGTCAAAATTATCTTAGGAGATTTTACTTTTAATTTTACTAGCCTTGAAACAATAAATTTTTACGTAAAGCAACGCAAAGGGAACAAATCATTTCTGAAAAGGGTAATCTATGAAAGATTGTTCGTAATCCGGCGTTAGAGCATTTTTGGCAAAGGTTAATGTGATATCTTGAAAAAATGTCTAAAACATAGTTTTTAGTGAAAAAGAGAAATAGCATAAATTGTGTAATATTTTTAAATCTCTTTAGATAATAAGAAGGAAATATTCTGAAACTTGGAAGTAGGCTACGTTACCTCCACCAGTGCAAAGTATTTATATTATGTTATTGCTTTAAAACGGAAAATAAGAATTACTTACACTGTAATTTATTTGATCTTATTTTGTTTACATTGAAAGCAAAAATTTCACAATATTCATGTTTCATTGTTTCAGCAGAATTCAAAATTTTACAAAATCGTTTTCTTTGAATACACGTTTCTATTTGCAAGGTATCTTGTTTCTATAAATTTCTTTTAGTCATTATATACACTTAAATAGTCTAAAAAAAAGGAGTAGGAAGGGTTTTTGGCCCCAGGGAAAAGAATTATTTGAAAACTCAAAAGTTACTGAACCTTTCTGCCCAGAATGGTTTAATTTGAATTATTTTTGCAGCCTTATTGTACCTTATCCTTTAAACATATATCTGTTTTTTAAATTTATGGTATAAATATATACCGATAACTATTTAAATGTTGAAAAAAATTTTTTTTTTATTGTCGCAAAATTGTAAAATGGTAAAACCATGAAATATAATGCTTCTTTCAGTTCAAGGGTTTCTGCTGACCTACATATAAGATACTTTCAAATATCAAGTATTTTCAGCTGGAAAAAATTTGGAAATTACTTTTTATCATTGATAAGTTTGGGTCTTTCAAACTGATCTTTAAATTTAAATCAGTGAGCATACATAGTATATCTGCGATATGCGATGTTTTTACCTCCGGGACGTGTTATCTCAAGTAAATGAGGAACAAACAGTGCGACTGAGAATATTTCATTGCTTTTGTTCACGAGTGTCTAGACTAAGAGTGCAGTTAAGCCATCGGTTCAAATTCCTACAATTTAAATCCGTTTTAGGTAGTACAAAGGCACGTTTTGGCCTTCAGGAGTAAGTGCGACCATAAAATTATGAATAGAGTTGTCTCCAGAAGAAGTCCCAAGTGGTGCCCATGCGGACAAGGACCTTCTGACCATTTCCCGTGCGACGTTGCCGAATTTTGTAATTTTCGAATGTCCAATTTCTAAATCTCTGGCAACGTCGGAAAATCAGGGCGATTTTGATCTTTTCACCTCGCTAGGGGGAGGAGAGGAGCCGAAAGACCAGTGCGTTCTGAGACACGAAAGTGAAAACTACTCTTATTGTGAACTTTGTAAACTCCCTTTCAAATATTTTTTGTATACTCAGACTGAGCGCGACTTGCACTTACGATAATGATGTTAATTATCCTTTTTTGTTGATGTAAATTCTCCTTTAATAGATTTTCTTTAATAAATAATTTTAAGAGCATTTTTTGGTGTTAATTTATTGAACAGAGTGAACCTTGAATTTAATACAGCACGTATAAATTATCATGTACGTGCAAACAACGAGTGACCTACTACTAAACTAATCCCGCTACTCACACTATAGAAAAAGTCCAAATCATGATTTATTTAGAGCATGCTTCACGCGCGATTTGTTAAATTAAAATAACACGAAATTAGAGAAATTAATAGTGTTATACTCTCGTACATGTTATTGTACTTTATTATAAAGAAACATTCAACTGTTAAAAAATACATTTTCTGTGATCCTTATTTTCCTTTTGCACGAATAAAAACTTTGACAACATTTACAATCCCGTGGTCCAAAAAACTTTGAAAATCCTAATTCGCAATCTAATTATTTCAATCCTCTCACTGGTATCCTCTGGATTTCTTATGGTCTCTTATAATTTATAAGATATAAGTTTTAGAATTTTACAAAATCCAGGAAAAAAGTTCAAGTACTTTCAGGAATTATTCCGATCTTGGAATAGCTTCTTACCACGTTGGAAAATTTCATAGTTTAGGCAAGAGTTACTTGTTGTATTTTTACCATTATTATTAGAACATTAATGCTACGCATCACGAAAAAAACAATGATATTCAAAATATCAACTGTTTTTTATGCATTCAAAATAAAATTATTTTTATTTTGGCCTATTTGCTCATTTCAAAACTCAATTTAGACACTTTAATGTAATCCTAAATCGTACATCCACAAAAAGAAACAAGTTAGTAAATCATTAAGTAGGTAAATGTTTGCATTGTTATTTTACGCATGATTTTCAGGTTAGCACTCCTCAAGTGTCGGGCACATTACAGCAGCTTAAAATTATTTCTATTTTTATTGATCCTTGACCATTTTTTCGACACATGTACGCAAATAGTATATAAGGCCATTAAAACAACTGTTTTTTCATCTCAGAATATTCAGTTTCTTTCCATATATCGTAATTTCGAGCTTTTTATTCTAGAAAAAATCTGGATTTCAAAAAAATTGTCTTAAGATCCGGGTTTCACGATGAATTGGAAAGTGGCATTCCTTTTATTACTAAGTAAGTAATCATCTATAAAAATATACATACTTTTTGTGACGAGATTTTATTTGACAATTTTATTATTATTATCCATTTTTAAGAGCGTATACACTATTTTCATACTTTTTTGACAAAAAAATCCTTTGTCATTTTAAATATATCAAAGTACCTTCTTAAATTTGCAAACCAACAGAAAATTTGTTGACATTGAGCTTTATAATCAATATTTTAAGTTAATAAAATTGTTTTATTTTTCTGAAAAAATTCTTTTTTATCGTATGAATATCGTAATATAGTGAAACTCTGAGACTGGGCCGATTTTGGGGCCGGGGGAGGTGGGGAATTATCCAGCTAGAGGCCGGTTTCGTATAAAACGCTTTTGTTTTCTCATGCCTGAGCGACTACCGATCACCCCACGCAGCTCCTTTTACTCCTACTTTAATTTAAAAATTGAAACTTATGAAATGGAAAACTTAAACACTTAGCATCTTGCATGGATATTCAGAGCTATACAAGTATAACCAATTATAATTAAAGACAATTTCCAATTACTGACGTATCAATTTTAGATATTTGAATTTTTACCTATTTTGATTTCATACAATACAATTTTTAATTCTTAGTTCAAAATCGTTTAATTGTCAACAGGTCCGTAAGAAATTTTATTCTAAATGTTTGAATAATACGCGTGAAATTGTAAACTATTACACTGAAAATTGTACATTTTTAAGAAGAATACAAAACAAGATTGCTATCATATGTACCCATATGTAGCTTCGCTCTTGTTCGTCTCCCATGCTTAGGGCACGCTAAACACAAATGAATCATCTTCAAAACATCCAAATATTATAGAAAATTAGCCTGCGCTGAAAAATTACAATCTTAGGTTTGCCAATATCCGACACGTCTCTAAATGGTAAGTTCACTACCCGGGTTCATCGGATCGTTCACCACGTCGTTCAAAACGTCATCTGCGAGAAGTTTAAGAACACTTACACTGTGTGAACAGTCAAAATAGCATCAAATGGTGATATGTCGATCCGGGTTCACCGGATCTTGCACCAGGTACTTTTATCACGTATTCTACGAGAACTTTTTAAAATTTTTGATTGTACCAACTATCAAAATAACTACAACTGGTGAGTTGAAGACTTATGTGCTCCGGATCGTAAGCCAGGTCGTTCAAGACGCCATCTACGAGAATTTTTTTGAAATTCAAACTTTGCGATTAACGAAAACAATTCCAAATGGTGAGCCGACATGCCAAGTGCATCGGGCCGCATACTCGGTAGTTCAGCACGTATTCCACGATAGCTTTAAACGAATTTAAATTGTGCCATTTCTCAAAATAACTACCAATGGTGAGTCGACGATCCGAGTACAGTATTTAGGGGACCAGGTAGCTTAGCACGTATTCTGCAAGACCTTTTCAATATTTAAATTGTTCGAAAAGCCAAAATAACTAAGAATTGTGAGTCGACGACTTGGGTTCACCGAATCATGTACCAGGTGGCTTTATACATATTTCACGAGAACTTTAAAATAATTTAAATTGTGCTGACTACCAAAATAACTAAAAATGGTGAGTCGAAGATCTATGTGTGCCTGATCGTGCACCAATTCGTTCAAGACGTCATCTACGAGAACTGCTTTGAAATTGAAACTTTGTGAATGACGAAAACAATTCCAAGTAGTGAATCGACGACCCAGGTGCAACGGATTGCACAATAGGTAGTTTAGCGAGTCATCTACGAGAATTTTTGAAATTTAAATTTGGTCAATAACCAAAATAATTACAAATGGTGAGTCGACGACCCACATGAGCCGGATCATGCAACATGTATTTTAACACGTATTCTACTAGAGCTTTTTCAACATATTAATTGTGTCAACTATTAAAATAAATACTAATGATGAATCGACGACACGGGTGCAACGGGTCGCGCACCAGGTAGCTTAGCATGCATTCTATAAGAACTTTTTCAATATTGAAATTGGTCGAACAGCCAAAATAACTAACAAATTATGAGTGGACGATCTGGGTCACCAGATCTTGCTCCAGGTAGTTTAGCACGAATTCTAAGATAGCATTTTTGAAATTAAAATTTTTTTAATAACTACAACAATTACAAATGGTAAGTCATCGATACGGGTACACCGGATCGTGCACCAGGTTGATAAGCAGGTATTCTACGAGTACTTTTTTAAAGCTTACATTGTTACAACAGCTAAAACAACTAAAACTTGTGAGCAGGCGATTATGTGCACCGTTTCGAACAAAAGGTTGCTTAGTACGTGTTCTGCAAATCACCATTTTCATTTAATTTGATAAATGGCACAATTTAAATTCTTTTAGAGTTCTCGTAGAATACGTGCTAAACTACCTAGTGTGCGATTCGGTGCACCCGGGTCGTCGAATCACCGTTTGGAATTTTTCTCGTTATTCACAAAGTGTAAATTTCAAAAAAGTTTTCATAGATGACATTCTGAGTAACCCGGTGCACTATCCGACATACATGGGTCTTCGACTCACCATTTTTAGTTATTTTTATAGTTGGCAAAATTTAAATTTTCTTCAAGTTCTCGTAGAATATGTATTAAGCCACCTGGTGCACGATCCGATGTACCTGGATCCTCGACTCACAATTCTAAGTTATTTTGGCAGTTTACACAATTTAAATTCTTAAAAAGTTCTCATGAAATACGTGCTAAACTACCTGGTGCTCTATTCGGTGAGTCCGGGTCGTCATTTCACCACTGGAAGTTATTTTGGCTGTTAGCACAGTCTATATGTTATTTAAGTTTTCGCAGATCACGTCTTAAACGACGTGGTTAACGATCCGATGCACCTGGGTAGTGAACTTACCCTTTAGAGACGTGTTGGCTGTTGGCAAACCTAAGATTGTAATTCTTAGCGCAGGCTAATTTTCTCAAACACTTGCGTGTTTAGCGTATCCTAAGCATGAGAGACGGACAAGAGCAAGGCTTGCGCCATTCTACCATTCAGCCATTACCCATGTTTTGGTTAGATATTTCCAAGTGTATTGCCATGCTTGAGCCATGCAAACTTTTTTCACGCGCGTATATGAATTTAAAACTGGCTATCAAGGCTTTAATGAGAAATTTTTAAAAATTGTATAGCGAAATTGTCGTAACATTTTTAATAATTAGGGGAAGTGAAGGCTGGGGAGGGATGGAAGGGAGAGGAGAAGGGAAATAAAAAAGGGTGGAAGTGAGAGTAATAGAGAGAAGGTGCTTTAGCTTCCCCCCAACTTACTTCCGCACCTCTCATTTTCCCTGCCCTCTTCTCACCAACCCTTCCTTCACTGTATATAAAATAAAAAGAAAACTTCTTCAAAAAGAGAATAAAAGAATACGTCTTCAAAATAAGGTTTTAACATTTTTAATTCGTCTTTATAACACTAAACTAAATAATTAAAAATTTTGAAGGAATTTTTCGTAATATTAACCTCTTTTCCAGCTTTTTTAAATAAATATTTTTTAAATTAATAATCTGAAAAGATAAGAAAAAATATATATTTTTTTAGAGAAGAAAATTTAAAAAAGAAATTTTCAAAAACTGCAGAAATAAAAAAATCTAAAATAAAAATCTTCACCAATGAGAAATAAAAAAATAGAATCAAATAAAATTGAGAAAATAAATACGGACTGAATACTGTGAATGAATTTTCAATAAGATTAACCCCTTTTCCAGTTAAAAGAAAGTATGTATAAAGAAGACAAATATAAAATGAAAATAAGAGAGGCGCATAATTTTCACATTTATTTTCAAGGATATATAAAATATATTATTTTTCTAAGTTTCATGAAAAATTTCAAAAGATTTTTTAAGATTTCACACATTTGGAAAAAGTATCTAGAAAAGTTTGAAAAAAATTTATTTTCCAGGACTTTACAATGAATCATTTATTTTATTTAATGAACGTAAATGTCTTTATTTTAAACAAGTTTTTACTTATTTTAAATGGAGTTTCACTTTGAAATACTCAAGTTGAAGTAAACTAACTAATAACAATGTTTTATTCTTATTTTTAAGTGATCGATGCAGTATTCTCGTACTTTCCCGTTTTTGTTGGGGTGAGTATTAATTCATTTGAAGCTATTTAAAATTTATATATTATATATAATACAATATGGGAAAATAGGGGATCTGAACTAAACTCATTGGGACTACACTCATACGCAGAAAAAAACGGAAGTAGGTATATTTCATGTTAAAAAAAATATAACATGTGTGCTTGCGGCATTCGCCAAGTTTTTATGTTTTTTTCTCGAAACCGATTTTTCGAAGTTCCGACTTCAAAACTACCCCGGTGACACGTTTTTCAACTTCGAAAGTGTATATTGAGCCTTAAATGCAGGGAAGTCATCTGGTTATATTCCCCAATATGTCACTTCGTTCCAGCCATAAGCACCCTTTCCATGCGGACGCCCACATATGATTTTTATTGAGAAAAATGTCCTGATACAAACTTACCCAAAAAAGATTAGGCTTAAAAAAAATTCAAAAAATTTTAGCAAATTGTATGTCTTTATTTGTTTATTAAAACAACAATTTTTAACTATCCTTTGTTGACCTTAATGAGATAATCGGTTTAAACATTTTTTAAAGAAAATTATTTCAGGCCCTTTTAAGTTAACATCTAGGCACTATATATACAGGATGTCTAAAGAGTCCCTTTGTCTCTCACGCTTCAGTGAAGATGTTCGAATTGAAAACCTTGAGCTTCTTGATAAAACGCTTTGCAATTGTAAACATGCAAACAAACAACGTTACGAATCATCTCCCTATCAATCAAAGTAGCCTGTTGCAGAATCCGATTCTGCAATTCGTCTAAGCTTTGCGGTGGCGTTGAGTATACCAAAGAAAATAGTCGAGAGGCATCAGATCAGGAGATCTAGCAGGCCACTCGATTTCACCCCTTCTTCCAATCCACCATTGAGGGAACTCGAACCTCCCTACCGTAATGAGCCGCTGCTCCGTCCTGCTGAACCAAATATTTTGAAAATTATCGCTTGTAATCTCCCTTATTCTTGGTACCATTTGATTTCTGAGAAGCTCTTCATATGTACGGGCATTGAGATTACCATCGATGAAGAAAGAGCCTATCAATGTATCATTCAAGATACCGGCCCAAACATTCATC
>NC_046658.1:119260182-119262510 GCF_010883055.1 Belonocnema kinseyi
TAGGCAGTCGCGGACAATTGTCCAGGGGTGGTCCCGAAGGAATTAACCCCCAAGCGGAGGTGTGAAAACCGTGCCGAAAGCTGCATGGCACCTGGGTGAGGTATCTAGAATGGTGACTCTGGGATACCGGGCGACCGGGCGACCAATCTAGAGCTGGGGGAGCCAATGAAAATGGATTCAATGCGATGGATCGGCGGGATCTCGCAACCTTTGGGTGGACGGAGCAACTGAATCACGACTTGCTAGAGTGCTACGATGCGAGTGTGGCCCCTGAACGGGGTTACGAGTACATGGCACGGCTGCATGCTCTGTGGAGCGAGAAACACCCGGTGCTATCGCACTTTTCGCAGCAACGTCTGCGAAACCATGCTGAACTACTCCGTAAAAGGGGCTATGTAAGCGGAACGCCTACTCTACCACAGCTAGAACGAGTCGGCAACAGAGAAAGAGAGGCGACACTAAGACCAACCGCGGGCAGACATCCAATAGATGAAGAGCGATGCTTTACGACCCGGAGAAACATCAACACCAAGTTTTCTCTCAAGCCTAAAGATCTGGCTGAAATGGATGACGAGTGTCGTGGACATTTTTCCGGAGAATCCGACCTCTAGGCTATCAATTATTGTGTATATAATGCAGCGAGAGCTTTGGCCGATGCGAACCGTAAAACAAAACCAACAGCTGATCATAAGACCAAAAGACGAATGCATCAACTTGCCATGAAGATAGGCTGGGCAAGACAGTACGCGTCCCGCATTCAGTTTGTGATTAACTGCATCACATCTGGCAGGAATTTTACCGCCAAGGTTCGAAAGTTCGCGCGCGAACTCCGGACCCGTTATCACACACTTAACAATTCAAAGATGCTGACCATCAGGCAGCATATTGTTGAGAGAATACGGATACTATCTGACGCTAAGAGAAGTCTAGAGCGAAGGGAGAGGTGGGTCAGAGAAAATCAACAGTTTCTCTCTGACCCATCTCGACTCTTCCAAGACCCTCCAGTTACTGTCGAACACCCACCCAAACCAGAGGAGGTCGAAGTATTGTGGAGAGAAGTCTACGAAGTTCAGCATAGACTGGACGAAGAAACAGAAAATATAAAGAGCTTCAAGGAGTTATGTGTTGCCCTCATAACACCTGATAAAAAATGCCCACCCATCACTACCGAGGAGGTGAAAAAAGTATTAAGAGGGATGAAGAACTATTCCGCACCGGGACCAGATTGTATCAAAAGCTTCTGGTATAAGAAGTTTTCTTCAACCCATCAGCATTTGGCCCGTATTTTCACCTCATATTTAAAGTCGGAAGAGCCGATTCCAGAGTTGTTGGTGGAAGGGCGCACAATACTTCTGCCGAAAATAGGCAACTTAGCTGACCCGAAGAATTACAGGCCAATATCTTGTCTGAACACGCTTTATAAGATATTCACAGCTATCCTAAATGATAGGTGTGACAACTAACAAGGTCACCTTTCAGAGAGGTGTCTTTCAGGGCGACACTATGAGCCCACTACTCTTTTGCCTTACATTATTGTTACTATCTCTAGCACTTCGCCATTCCGACGGGTACTTGTGCGGCAAACCTGCAGAACGAAAGTACAAGGTCACTTATGTATTTCACATGGACGATCTTAAGATCTATGCTAAAAACAGAGAGCAACTGCATCTAGCTCTGGGGATTGTCGAACGATATACTAAGGAAATTGGAATGGAATTTGGGTTAGACAAATGCGCCAAGGTTTATTTGAAGCGAGGAAAACTTAATGGAATTCCTGAAGATCCTGAGCTCGTTGATAGAAGCGCCATACGATACCTTTGCGTTGAAGAGACTTATGCATACCTGGGCGTGCCACAGAGCCGCATTCAGGATGTGACAACTATAAAGGATACTCTCCGAAGCAGATACAAACGTGTCATTCGACAGATTTGGTCTTCCGAACTCTCGGCGAGGAACAAAGTATCTGCAACGAACATGCTTGCCGTCCCGGTACTACTCTATTCATTTGGAGTAGTTCGATGGACGAAGAACGAGCTCAGATCTCTTGATATCGCGACAAGAAAGGTTATGCACATGAACAAAAGCATGCATCTTAAGTCTTTCGTTCCGCGACTGTACATCTCACGCCGTCAAGGGGGTCGCGGAATATTGAATCTTGAATGTCCTGACAACAGGATTATTCTGGGTATAGCACATAGAGTTGCAAATGGAAGAGACCCTCTTCTCAAAATGGTCAGGAATCACGAAGAAGTGGGCAAAGGAGCGTTTCTGTACAAAGCAGCGGAGGAGGCTGCTGAAGCACTCGGACTTGACTTCAGTATTAGGGGT
>NC_046658.1:119262610-119394640 GCF_010883055.1 Belonocnema kinseyi
ACCGTAGGATTTCGCCGGGAGCGGGTGCTAATCTGGAAAATTGCACCCGCTTCCAGCGAAATATCGGTAAAATTTCAGCCACAACCACGTCTCACGACCGCAAGTGTTCTAGCATATTGTTGACACGCAGGGATGCTTTTTACGCCATTAGCAAGTGAAAGCTTGGCACCTCCAAGAGCGCCGATGATAAGGACGATCAATTTAACAGAATATTCCGGGTACAATCGTTGCAACTCCCTTATAAGGTCTCGATACCTCTCTTTCTTTTCATTCTCCTTGGTTATGATGTTTTTGTCAGCTGGTGCCGAAAATTCGATAACGAACATGATTCGCTTCTCGAAGTCAAGAAGAACCATGTCAGGCCAAGAGTGAGCAACAGAAACAATTGTCGAGAATATAAAGTTCCATTATATGCGGCACTTCCCATTCTCGACAATTGACTTCAGTGTAGTGAGGATAGTTAAAAATTTCGCTTTCTTGCTTAAAGTTATTGATATTGTATATCGTGTATGTAATTAGTGAAGACTTATCACAATATGCCAACAGCTGCTATATATAATTGTTTATAATATGTATATTAAACAACTGCCCCATTGAAATGTTTATTCGTTGACATTTTATTTTGTTTAGAAAGATCTCTTGCCAACAAGTTGATACAGATCATGTATCAATATTTGCAGCCAATAATTTAATTTACAATTGTTAGAAACAATTGATTATTTAAATACGTAGCTTTAAGTTTTTTTCTGATTGATTTCTTTTTTCATTCCAGCCATGATAATATTACCACGGCATTGATATGTTATCAAAAAAGTTTACCGAAAATTATAACCTTTTTTCCTGGTAACAACGAAAAGTGAATATTTAATATGGCAATAGTGCAAATTTACTCGTTAAAAAAAAATTTCCTGATAATTGCCAAAGTTATAATTTTTAAACGAATCCCCATGGGATATATTTTTGTCGCTATGAGTTATAAATTTTTTGAATGAATACAATATTTTTTCTGTGTTAATACATAAAAAATCACAGTTAAACAAAATGCCGAAGCAAGCATTAATAACTTATAACAATTGTCGTAGCTGGATACATATTTTATAAATAATGTTACGCACTAATACATTTTTTACGTTTTGGTATTCAGCAGTAATGCTTCATATTACATTTACCAACTACGACATTTGTTATGAGAAATAATAATTGGTAAATTTTGGCTAAACTTGTTTTTTACGATATTAAGCAATTTAAAACTTTGAGTTTACTTAATAAGTTTTTTGTAACAATCCTAAAGTTAGTTAGTAGCTAAAAGTCTTGATTAAATATCAGTATTCACTTACTTCCAAATTTTTTTCATTTTTCACAAGTATGCTTTCCCTTAGATCAATTGTTTAATATATTTGTTATAAGCAATTTATAATATTCATGGCTAAAATTTTCCGTGGTTGATAGCTATTTTTAAAATAGTTTCAATTATGTTCAATGGGAAAGAGGAGAGAAAACCTTCGAGAAAAAAAGAAACAAGAATGTTTTTGGAATAAATTGTTTATAAATATAGCGGTTATAGCCTATGAGGAAACGGCATTACCAATTACATTGATAATAGAAATTGCAAGATATTTGACTTCTGTTTCCGGTATGAAAGTGTGAGGTAGCCCTGAGTTTTTGATGCTGAGTTTTTCTGATATTTCGGGGTAAATTTTTATGTTATTGTATTGCGGAAGTTTGTAGAAGGGTTTTTTTGTGAAAGATTGATTGATATTGAGAGATTGACAAGGGGGTGAAGATATTTTTGTTGAATAAGAAAGATTTTGTTGAAAGTTTAAGGTTAGGCTGGTTCGAGATTTTTGACAGGGTGAGGGCACTGGCTTGGTCTGTTTGGTAGAAGTAGGGTGGGGTCTACCCCGCCCTACTTCGGCAAGACAGACACGACGATCAAATGGAAGAGAGACGAGAGGAAATCAGTGAAGATAAGAAAGAAAAGCAGGAAAAAAGGGGCGAAGAAAGAGAAACGTAAATTAGGCGGGAAATGGCCGAACCCAAGAAAGAAATGAGGAAATGGGAAGAAGTCAGGGAAAAGCGATGGAGAGGTTGGAACAAAAACTGGAAGGGCATGAAGAGTCTGATAAAAAGGTAGATAAATTGGAAGGTAGGATACAAAAATTTTACACTCAAACCAGAGTTTTGGAGTTGGGAAGAGTGGGAATAAGGAGAAGGAAAGGCTGATAACAATTGAATAAAGAATAGAAAAGGGCAACTGGAAGGGCATGAAGAATCTGATATAAAGGTAGAGAAGTTGGAAGGTAGAATACAAAAATTTTACACTCAAACCAGAGTTTTGGAGTTGGGAAGAGTGAGAATAAGGCAGAGAGAATGGTATAGTACTAGTAAAAATAAAGATATGGGAACATAAGAGGAAAGTGATGACAAAAGGGAGTGTGTTATATGAAGCTCGGAGAAAATAAAGGATGATTTGGCATGATTATAAAGAAAGATGCAGTATAAGTTAAGGAATATAACAGAAGAGGAAAGAAAAACCGGAAGAAGAGTGAGTAAAAAATGAGTTGTCGGGAAACCAGGGGAGAAAGAAAGGCGGTATAATATAAAATAATAAAAAAGAGATAAAAAGACGAAAAGAAGGATTAATAGCAGAAAAGATAATATGGGAGAAGAGAGGTAGAAGGTAGTGAAGGCTTATATGAACGGTAATAAGCATGAGAAAACAGAGGAGATGAGAGAACAGATGGAAGACAATGAACAAGCTTATTATGATAGGAGGAGATTTTAATGCGAGAGCAGGAGATAAAGGAGAAAGGGAAAGGGATGGAGAGCAAGGGACAAAATCAAAAAACAAGATACTGAATGGGGAGGGAAAGAAATGATTAAAGATCCTAAACGAGATGAGATGGCTTATCCTAAACGAAAATGTAGCGGGGGTTGAGAAAGGGGAATATACAAGTTTAGGAGAAGAAAGGAAAATGGTAATTGATTATGTGGTATTGGACAAACAGGAAAGAAAGAACAAAAAAAACTAGAAGTAGAGATTTATATAGATTTGGATTACTTCCCCGTAGTGCTGACATTAAAGGTAGAAAAGAGTGATAACAATAAGGCTTAAAAGGAAGCGAAATTATAAAGAGCAATAAAAGAGGATTGGTCAATCGAAGGTCAAATAGAGTATAAGGAAAAGGTCAGGAACATCAAAATTAAGGAGTGAAATGCAAACGATGAAATAGAAATAATGGTAGGAGAAATAAAAGAGTATAATGGTGCACAAGCAAAAAAGAAGTTAATAAATGAGGGGACAGAAGTTGATGGAATGAGGAATGTAAATTTTAGAAGGAAGATAGAAGGGAATTAAGAAACCTTTAGAAAAGGGACAAGTATTGCAGAAATATACAGAAGTAAAAAGAAGGAGTGTAGTATCAGCGGTAGAGAGAAAGGAATGAGCATGGATAATGTGCAATAGAGTATCGAGAGGAGAGGGGTGGCCAGAGTTATGGAAGGAAGAAGTCGTGGTATCCATAATAAAGAAAGGCCAAGGGGATGAGGTTAAAGATTACAGATGTCTGACACTAATGCCAAAATTGTATAAAATATTTGTAATGGTTTTATCGGAGAGGCTAAACAAAGAAGTTGAGGTGAAAAAGATAGAACCACCGAATCAGATAGGGTTTAGAGAAGTTATGGGGGTCATGAGCAATAAACATGTTCTGAACTATCTATTAAATAAGAGGATTAGAGGAGCAAAGGGGAAGAATAGCAATTTTCGTGAACTAAAAGGTGGCAAGAGAGGGACTAATACAGAGAGTATCGAAAATTTTTAGAGTGACAAAAAGCAGGGCAATACTTATATGGGCAAAAGTTGAATTTAAATGTAGAAAAGACGAATGTAATGAGGTTTTGAAAAGGAAAAGAAGAAGAGAAAGGATCAAATAGTAATTGGAGAAGGATAATGTGGTTATTTGATACGCTGGTATGGACTGCATAAGGTTATGGAGTAGAGTTATGAGGATGAAAAGAAAGAAAAGACTTTGTAGTTTTACAAGAAAGGAATATAAGGTGATCCCTAGGGGTAGGCCTGAGGACACCGTGATATATGATGAGAGAAGAAGGGTAAAGGGACAAATTAAGTAGAAATGCGGCAAAGAGGGCACGGAAATTTGAGAAAAAGCTGTGGGAGGGGAAGGGAGAGGAGTTAGCGTGAAAAAGTTTGATGGAAGTACGTAGAAGAAAAGAGAGGGAGGGCGATGGAATTAATGTGATGGTAAGGAGAAAGGAGGCAGTTCTCTAACCCATTAAACCCTGACGGGATGCATTTTTCCATTTTTTTCAGCCTTCTTAAGTTCAATGAAAACTGTCAGAACAAAATTTTCAATAGATTAATATCTACGTAGAATTTCACGATATTTCCGAATCTGCCATTGGTTTTATAGAAAAATCGTAATCTGAATAGGTTATGTTCTTTTTTCTAGCGAAAATTCGTGTTACAAAGAATTTTCTTTCTAAATCGATACTTTCGGATCGAAATCTAAGACCAATGTGTTCGAAAAGTAAATATATCGCGTCCTCGAATCTTTTTCTTTTGTTACCAAGTGATTTCACGTAGAAAATCAAATTGTAACTATTTAAAATGGCGTCTCAAAGTTAAAAATTTTAGACGATATACTAGTTTTTGCACATAAAAATAAATTTCGCACGATTTCACGTGAAAATTTGTGGAAGAGGATTTTGGAGGTCGCTGATTACCAATCCGAGATCAAATTTGACAAATTCAAAATGACGGATCCAAAATGGCGACCAAACAAATTTAATTACGCGTATTGGTATGATAATGTATACTAAGGGGTTTTGGAGGTCGCTGGTTACGCATCCGAGATCAAATTTAACACATTTAAAATGACGGATCCAAAATGGCGGCTAAGAAATTTAATTACGCGTATTGGTATGATAATATATACTAAAGTGTATTTTGGGTTGCTAAGGACGAATTTAACATTCGATTTGAAGTTGTGATTCAAATTTAATTGTGGACCCGCCATTTTGAATTTGTCAAATTTGATCTGGGATTCGAACTCAGCGACCTCCAAAAGCCTCTTCTACACATTTTTACGTGAATTTGTGAGAAATCGATTTTTGTGTGCAAAAACTACTATATCGTCTAAAAATTTTTCCTTTGAGACAAACAAAACAAAAGCATCGATTTAGAAAAAAAAATTTTTTGTAATACGAATTTTCGCTAAAAAACGAACGTAACCTATTCAGATTACGTTTTTCTCTAAAACCAATAGCAGATTCAGAAAGATCGTGAAATTCTACGTAGATATTGATTTATTAAAAAATGTTTTCTTACAGTTTTTATTGAACGTATGAAGGCTGAAAGAAAATGGAAAAATGCGTCCCGTCAGCGCGTAATATGTTAATGCTAGAGATGTATTAGAGGGGATTGGAGTAAACTACGGACAATTGAAAAAAGAGAGAAGGAAAGACAACTAATAGAAAGATGGGGAATGATTGAGGAATCAAAATGTAATAAATTATATAAGAAGATAAGCAAGGAAGGAGTACTAACGTATTTAGAAAAGGGATTGGGATAGAGAAGGTGGACCAGAATAGCAAGACTTGGTTTGTAAAAAGAGGTAAGGGAAGAAATGGTTTAAAAATTTAAGAAATTTAAATTAGATTAAAATCCAAATTAAAAATCATATTTAACATCCAATAATCAAATTGATGCAAACTCCTGTTTAAAAAATCCAACGACCAAATTTGGACATTCAAAATAAAAATAAATAATATAAATATGATTGCATTACCAACGTTTCAGTAATATAATAGGTAGAAATTGACAGCACCCACGAACAGGTGCTCTCTCTTTGATACCTGAGAATGGAAGTTAATGAATGAGGGGATAGAAGTTAATGGAATGAGGAATGTAAATTTAAGAAGGAAGATAGAAGGGAATTAAGAAACTGGAGAAAAGTAGAATTTTCATTTTTAGATTCTACATATTAAATTTTTCTTGCCTTAATAAGGGTACTGTACGAGTACCGAAACGTTGGTAATGCAATTTTATTTATATTTTTTATTTTTATTTTGAATGTTATTTTATTGTATTTTGATTATAATAGAAATAAAAAAGACGAAAGAAAGAAAAAAGAAAGAAGGGGATGTGGTTGGCTGCCTTCCCATTTTTCTTTCCTCTTTTTTATTTTTGTCCGAAAATTATTTTATTTTTTTTATTAACAATTTTTTTTTCAGATTACAATAGGATTTTTTGTTTTTCTTTGTTTGTTGTGGCCCACATTTGGTGTTTGGATTCTTGTTTTTTTTCAACAGGATTTTGCATCAATGGAAATGGTTTTGGAAAGGAAAGAAAACAGAATTTGCAGAATCTGTAAATGGGAAGAGGAAACATGGGAGCATGTATGGGAAGGTTGTAGGAGATCAAGAACAAGTTGCGTTGTCGCTCTCTCTCGTCTGCACTCCCTATTTCGATCGCTCGCTCACTAGTTCGCTAACATGTCGCAAAATGCAATATCGTAAAAAAATAGAATAATAAAGATAAGATTTCATGAAATATGTAGTAAGAAGTATTGTAAGAATATCTGAAGTATATCTGCAGTAACATTGATTGATAGTGAACTTCTGAAGGAAATTTTATATATTTTTTAATTAATATAAATAATATGCAATTTGTGCCTAATTTCAAATAATCAAACTTCAACAACTTTGGCTTATAGAACTTCAACTAATTAAAATAATATTTTTTCAGATGTTTCATTATTTTTATCATCTATATGACTGTATTAATACTTGTGACTTAACTGTAAGTGCACAAAATTTTATATGGTCCTTTTTACTTTAGAAAACGATTAAGTTTTCAATTATTGTAAATAAGAAAAAGAAACTATATTTTAGGAGGACGTAGCTGAGGAACACCTACTTTGTGCAAAATACGGTTTCACAAAAGTAAGCCTGGATAACAAGAAATTCAATTGCATGAAATACATGTGTGCTGGTAAGTTGCTTAAAATGTTATAATTTATCGTTCTCGACCGCTTCCATAAAAAAATTCTTTAACTTTAAAAGAGTAAATGCGAAAAGCTTTATTAGAAAAATGTATTAACATGCCAAATTTAACATGTAACATACATTTAGTAAAGTGGATTAAAGAAATATAACTTTAGAAATTGAAATGGAAATTATATGGAAAATTAGTATGTTAAATGTTCTAAAATCGTCCAGAAGCGTTTCATAAGAAGGTAGTAAATTTTTTAGGACCGTTGAAACGAATAGATCATCACCCAGGACCTTCCCGATTGCTGCAAGTTTATCTATAATTTCTTGCACCAAACTTAAGTGTTTTTCGAAATCCCCAGGTTCTAATAACTTTTGATTGCACAAACGCTTTAAATAATAATTTCTACTGCTTGCACTTGACTTCTCGTGATAATCCTTTAATGCTGTTTAAGTGCTAAGAGAAGTCTTCTAGTTCCTCACATGTGTGAACGGATCATTTTCCACGAGCAAGATTATTTTTTCTCGGGCCTGAGTGTCCTCTTTCTTCCAATTCCGGACTTCTGTATCTGGCGTCGTTAGCGCTTCCTAGGTGATAACCTGCCATAAATCTTCGCTGTAAGAAATATTTCGAGCTTGCATTTCCATATTTGGAAATATTCGTTGTTCAGTTTTTCAATCCTGTATTCTGTGGCGAACGTAGCTGATTCACTCTTTTTTATTTTTTAGTTATAACTGTTAACTATATTTTTCACTTATTCGCTTCTTTGCTTTTCACCGTTTAGTTTCACTTCTCACTTTTTACTTTAACTGTACCTTTACGCCGATGTCACCCACTGTTTTTGAGCCTCATTAGTTTTTCTTTATTCATTTTAGTTTTTCTTTTAGGTACTTTTCTTTATTACCCGTAAACGTCTTTGTCCACCGACATCATTTATTAATGTTTAATGCTATATCTGGATACCTGCGCTAATAACCTGTTGGCCATGTGCAGATTATTAAATACTAAATAAATGGAAAGACGAATGAATGGGAATAGAAAAATAGGGTTTGCCATACACACAAGTCAAGAACAATACTAATTGCTAAATGAAACACATAGGTTTATTAAAGTAAACGGGTATACACTTTAAATTGGGGAATCGATATGGAGTTAGAAAAATACCTTAGGATGGCAATGCAAAAAGAAAGAATTACTGAATTACTCTGAGGATAGACTTTACGCGCCGATGGTAACGCTCAGACTGAATGATGTACCTAAGGACTAGTATGACAGTCCTTCGAGTCCTTAGAATTTAGGCTATAAAAATCTATAAATTCCCTTTAACACCTTAAGCTTTCCCTGCAATTATACTGATACTAAATCGTGGCATATCTAACAGAATCTACTAACAATTTGGTACAAAAAGCCATCTTGGCCTGTTAATTACTTAAGTTTTGCATCTCATCGTACGCTTAGCCAAAAGATGGGTTTGATAACATTTTGAGTGGATAGATTAATCAAATTAACTAATATAAAATAAAGAAAAGAAAATTTAGACCAAATGAAATACACCTTAATATATATAGGTGAAACTGGCAGGAGTTCAAAAAGCAGAATTTATTAGCACAAAAGAGATTGCAGAATTGGCAGTTTAAATACAAGTTTGTCATAAGATTAATGGAAATTTAAAAATATCTTTTATTTTTGATAAAATAAAAATTGATGCTAGGAAAAAGAATCCTTTTAAAAGGTAAATCATTTAATCAATTTATTTCATCAAATATATCTAAATTTTAATGAAAGGTTCTTAAGCTTTTATGTTTCTTTTCATCAGATAATTATTAAGAATTTTTCCTTTTCATCTGTAAACATCTATAAACATCATACGAGTTATAATGTGACACTTTTTATAAATTGTAGGAGCTTTCTACAAAATCTTTGAGGTTTCAGTTAAAAAAATTATTGTTTCTATTACTTTATTTTTAAAAAGACATTTTTTGGCAAATACTTAAGGTTTTTTTACTCCGGTATGACAATAAATATTTTATTTTTGTAAAAATCTTATTTTATTGACGACATATATTATGTGACTTTAAAACTCCTTCCTTTTTAAATTATAGTTTTGTTTTATCGACTCTGAAAATTTATGTAGTATTGGTCAAAACATTGAGGATTTCTTATAGAAAATAAATGTCTTTAAGATGTTTTATTTTAAATATTTTATTTGACTTGATATTGACCGTAAAAGCCACTATGCTAAGGATAATTTGCTTAAATATTTAGCGGAAATTCATAACTGCCGAAGGAGGGATTAGCAGTTTTGAATTTACTGGACCTGAAATTGTTTGCATATTTTCCTTCAAAATTTCAAAATCTGTCGTATCAGAATCTGGAAGATTTTACAATGATTTCCTTTTTGCAGAATTTTTCAATGTTTTAGAAAAACTTAATTATTTTTGACAATATTTAAAATTTTAGAAATTTTGAAGATTCGCCGATAAAAAAGTATTAAAAAAAAATTCGTAGTATACCACATTTTCTGGGAAAATGAAAAAAAAACTTCTTAGGAAAAATTGAAAAAATTACAAAATCTTTTATATGATATCTTGAAATTTCGAAATAAAATGTTGATGATTTTCAAGAAAAATTTTGCAATTTCTCAACAAGATGAAATTTAAGAAAAAACTTCTGTAAATGTAGAATAAAATCTTGGCTGAAGAACTTTTTCGATTGAGAATTCAACTATTTTTATGAATATTCGTATTTTTGTATAAATTAAACTGTTTTAAGCAACTGTTCAAAGTTAAACCAGATGGTTAAAAATTACTTTGATTTGTTTAGAGATTTATCATTTTAGTCAAAAATTAATCTAGCGTTTTTATAATGTTACTATTTTGTTTAAAATTCGTTTCTTTCTATAGAAAATTAAATTTTCTTGACATAGCATTTATTTATCAGGTTGAAAATTCAGATACTTCGTTTGAAATGATCTTTTTCTTTGAAAATTTATACTTTAAGCTTAAGAAAATAAAATCATTAGTTAAAATATCTATTAGGCATTATATTTTTAATTGAAAATTCAGTTTCGTTAGTTGAAATAGAACTTTTCGTTAAAATATTGACATTACATATATGAAATCGTTAACAATCTTTTCGAATTATCTCAAAAATCAAAGGAAAATTATATTTATATAATTTTAAAAACAATATAACTTTAGAAACATTTTTCCCATCAGTTTTTGCATTTAATAATAATTGTACAATTGTTTTTTAATTATATTGCGACCAGTAGAGTTTGTTAGAATTGAATAAAATTGGCTAAGTTTCCAAAAAAATTGAACAGGAATTTTCTTTAAAGGATACCTGAAAACCCTGGAAAAGTAATAGAATTTTAAAGCAAAAAGATTCTCTGTTTCCCAAAAGGCATCATTGTATTTTTTAAATTGATCTTTTTCGAGCTGGTTTTCAAAAAAATTTCTACAATCGATGGCTCAATACTGGTAAAAAGCGCTACACAAAAATTGTTAAGTCTAAATATACGAAAAAAGGGAGAAATCAGGTGTAGAAAATACTAATTTTATTATTATTATTAATGGTTGTTCTGTATTTTTATTAGTATAAAGCCTTCGAATTTAAAAAAGATTGTTTAAATTCAGCTTAAAAGAAATATTTTGAAAAGATACGAAAATGGTTTTGCGCCTCCTAATACAGTTTTTTTCGAGATTGTTTCACTTTCGATTTCCAGAATTTTGTTTTATTCAAACACTCTAATATTTAGATTTGTCAGCTTTTTAAAAAGACGATTATTTAAATCGTAATAAATATTAATAACTATTTTAGATGGATACAAGATGCGATTCTTATATATGGGAAAATGTGGTCGCCCAATTCCATCAACGGGGCATATTTCTACTGAACCAAAAACACCGCCGACTGATGTGCAGTTAGCTTATCTGTACCATGCTAATGGAAGAAGACGCAGTTTACATTCAAGTGCTGCATGAGTCATATATCAGATGATCTATTATAATATTAAAACATTTGTTCATCCACTACAATGGAATACAATGTTTGTGCATTCAAAAATTATAAATAAACTCACTCGAAGCCAATTTCATATTTTTTCACTGATTGTTAGTGAAATTTCATTGATTCAAATAGCTAGAAATGGGTCACTGACAATCAGTGAAAGGTTACTTATTGATTCAATGAAATAACCACTTTCGAAGGTTAGGAGCAACGCACCATGTCAATTTAGCAATCATAATAAAATAATATTTTAGTATATTTAATCAAAGAACCATAGTAAAAACTTAAAACCTATAAATATGATCAAATATTAAAAAAGTTGAAAACTTACAATAATTATAACTGACAAACAACCTCACACATTACATTAACCTCAAGATTGGACTGTCATGTACAAACCCGTTACGTAAGTACTTCCTATACGAGTTAAAGTATATTGATCCCGAAGTTAATTCAGCAGAATTACAGCCCGAAAAATACAAAAAATTATTTCTTTAACGACTTTTTCTTACTACTTAAGTAAAAGAGTAAGAACAACGCTCAACTTGAAAATTTAGAGGTTATGCTTCACATGATTCACTCTGGTGTTACTGAACTGATTAGTGAATAAGCCCGAAATCACTGATTAATCAGTGAAACGTCTAACTACTATTTCAATCAGTGAATTTTTTACTGATTCATATTTAGAGAGCATGTGACCATCATACGAGTATTATATATTACTTAAAAAATATGCTGAATAAAATCAAATTATAAAATGTGTATGGCATGGCAGATGAGAAATGACTTTGGAAATGAGATGAGTTACGTCCTTGGTTGTGAATTCGGTAAGATTTTCAATTGTTATCGCACTAGTTAATGGCGGTTACGAAATGTTGCAATTTTCCCAGTCGATGAGTTCCATGTAGGCTTTTGCGTCAAAATTCAACGAAGGAACCTCAAATTTCATTAATTTTGATTTTCCAGTCGATTGTCTCGCAGACATTATTCGAGACACTGTGATATTGCAGATTTTCTGCATTTCGTTATATAGGATAGCGAGAAAAAGATTTTCTGGGTGAGCAAAGTAGGCATTGTTTTATATTACTTTTTATATACATTAAGCGAGATCTTCCTTCAGGTAAGCACTCAAATAAATGCTTTCCCAGAGATGTTTCGGGGCATCGTTAATGGATGGTTGACACTTAATTTGGTACCACATTGGGATATATACTCTCATGATGGATTCAAAACAAAACTCCCGGCTCAAATGATGGATTCTCTGTCTCATTGTAAGTTCGAAGAGTTCTACTCATCCTAGTCAACCATCTGACGTGCAATAAATGCCCTGCACTTTTTCGAGCAAGATCTTTAGAACACTCTCCTTCTTTAATAGTATTCCATGTATCTATCAGATATTTTTGATCAGAACTAAGATCGCGGGTGTCAACTACAAAAGAATTAGGACTGTCGACAGCATCGAAGCTTACAACCGCAAATTCTTCACAAGAAGCTAAGCTTTTTCCAATTGGACCAGAAAAATCGTTAGGACCAGAAATTCCTCCGTCAAGTTTTATAAACAAAGCCTTGAATAGCAAATCATTACCAAGAAGCTGACAGACACTCTATTGTAGCGGTTTACCGAATTCTCATTCTAGCAATCGAATTATACCTGCGTGTGTAATCATTTTTGCATCTGAAGAAGATGAGGATGTGTGTCCTAAATAAGTACTTCCTGTTTTTTGAATAAAAAAAGTATGTTCTTCTCGTTTTGTTGTTTGCTGTGTTTTTCCTTTACTTGTTTCATCCATTACTTTTGTTTTTTCTTTTCTTCCATCGAAGTAAAAGGCCTTATTTCTGAAGCCAAAGAGAGCTGCTCTTTCTGAAGTTGATGACGAGTTTTTGTTCTTTTCCTAAAGAGTTTACTCTTGTAAAAAACTGAACCTTTTACTTCCAGAATGGATATACTCACGTCGTGTGAAATGGCTATAGCCAGTAAAGCAGCAGCCCTGTATCCGATGCCATATTTTTCAAAGACTTCTGAAAATGTTGGACAGTTTAATCTTGTCCGATATGAAAATTTATTTCCGTAAGGGATGCATGCATCCTTAACATCTTCTTTGGCGGGCTGGTAATCGCCTTTTACATTGCCATCCATAATCGAGCCACAGTAAGAACTTTCACCTTCAATTTGCACCTTCTAACGCTTTCTTTAGATAACTTCTTCACTTTGATCTTGAAGTACATCAGTTATAAAACGCTTCGATTGTACTTCATGCTGATCTGATTGTTCCGAATCAATCTTCGTAAGAGACGTAAATGGTTTTCTTATTTGTCTGGAAGATCGCTGATCTAAGAAAAACAATCTGGCAGCTTAAGAAAGATCTATCTCACAAGATCATGAAGCGTTATCACACTTACAAGCCGCAATATCAAATAGCATTTATTTTTTTGCACGAAACGCATTTTATTTGATTTTTTATCGAAATTTATCTTGATCTCTTCCATGCGACTTTTTCAATTTCTTCAACTCATCTTGATCTGCTTTAACGATCTTTGCGATTCTTGCTTTTGTAAGAATTGAGATGGAAGTTGCATTCCATATTTCCTGCAACATTCTCACAAGTAAACGAGAAATATCAGGAAAACTTGGGTATCTTTTAGATTCTTTTTCAGTTCGAATTTTTTCGTATTCCAAAAAATAGTACCTCATTACATTAAAGTGTGTAGGTAATCTCCAGTTACTCAACTCACTGTATTTTCCAATGACTGGGCATTCGCTTAACAAATCCATTTTTCAAACTCAAACCGCTAACAAATCACATACGATGTTTACTCGCAATTAGACAATCAAAACTGAACTGATTTCTTTTTCTGAAAAAGCGATTAGGAAAAACAAAATATAAACAAAAGCCTGGTGGGCCGTGGTGCACTGGTAAAATGTAAACAAAACATTAATGCACTCAAAAATTGCGGTGACTCATGTTTGTTTTGATTCTGGGGATTAGCGAGCGGACCGTGAACGCATCAAAATATCATCTGATATTAAAATTTTTAGATTTTGCTCATTGTTGAAGCTACAAATAAGTTTGGTTCAAAAAATTAACAGGGTGTCCAGATTGAAACTAATGTCACAAATCAGCATAAAAGTAATACTTTGATAATTTAATGACATCATGACAAGCTAATATATGTTCCTACTATTTTTTATTCGATTTTATTAAAAATATATTTTAATAAAAATGTAATGCTCGTATGATGGCCTCATGGTTGAAAAGTCATATAACTTTAAGAAAATAGCAAAAAATTTAATTATGTTTTTTTCAAATCCTCTACGTTATTCTGGCCGGCTAAAAATTATTTAAATTACCTCCTCACTGTAAAAGTGTAAATCTAGGTACACTCAAAAACATTTTTACCTTATTTAGATACCGAAAATTTATTTTGTTGTGAAATAAATAGCAATATATCACTTTTAGATATTTTCTTGTAATCCAAAATCAATCAAAATTATCTTAATATCGACATTCTACATATACTATTGGTGTAACATATTAAAAATACATTTTTCTTAACGTATATCAGACATTTCATGGTTCATGAAATTATCACTATACAGGTATAAATCTACTTGCTTTGAACTATTTTTATTGATAATTTAAATCTAAAAAAGAAATTTTTAGCTGTTTCAATTTTAAGAAGTGCTTAGTTTTTTGTGATTTTTAGTTATATCTGCGATGCGAAGACAAAAGGAAATTTTTGTAAGAAACTTTAGGGGAATCAGAATTGTTACTGAAAATCACATTATCAGGAGTAGAAACTTATCCGAGTAGTTACCACAGAACAACAGAAGCACGATAAGTACTAAACAAAGAAATCTATCATTTGAGCATCTAGACCAAATCAAAGAATTCGTACGCGGCACGAGAAACATGTGTCGCTCACACCGGCGCCATATTGCCACGAAAATTATTAAATTTACATGCCAAAAGATGAATTTCCTACAAAACAAAATAATTAAAACCAAAAGAATCAACTTTTAACAAAACATATAATAAATAATGTATTTATTATACAAATTTTTTATCAAAAATAAACATGAAAGTCTAAAAATTATTTCTCCAAATTTATCCTTGTGTTATTTTAAAATAAATTGTTAATAAAGAACAATGAGACTTTTGAGGGATCTCGCCTATTTATAAGTTTCAAAATATAACCTTTTCATTGTTTCAATAAAGCTGAAAATCTTACCAGATTGGCCATCTTGACATCAGAAAAAAGTTTACGAATTTTTCCGAGTTTGTAAAAATTTTTCACGATCAATGAAATGAACACATTTTTTTATTTAAAGTAATAAAAAATTATGTTCACGCAAAGCTCTCAAAGTCAAACTATTTTGATTTAAAAACTTTTTAAATTGAAACTTACACTATTTTTAAGTCAGAAATGTTTTATTTTAAGGATTAATAAATTCACACGTTTAAAATTTAATTTTTCAATACTTTTCAAATTAACAATTTTAAATTAAATAAGCCTACACTCAGAACTAAGATTCTTTGGTTTAAAGCATTTTTTTTCAAAATCGAAGGTAAATATTCATTGGTTCTCAGTCAAATAAATGAAGCACTTTTAAGTTAGAAACATAAAATATTGATGGATTTAATTTTTGTTTAACTGAACAGTTTCTTCACCAATTAAATAATATTGAAGTACTTATTACTTTTTAGATAACATTATATGTTGGAAAACAGAAATTTGTTTATTATTTCACAAGCCATGCGTTTTTTTGTAGTCGCGTTTCACTTGTTTCAAACGCTTTAAATATTACTTATGAAATGCTTGCTTTCAAGCTAAAGCACAGAGTTAAAAAAATTATATTTATTGAATGTGACATCAAAGTACACATATACTACTTAGACTTATCTATAAACAAAAAAACCTTGAAAAAAAATATATTTTTGCAAAATTTGACCACCTTTTTCTGATTTTTGACCACTGTGGCATTGAGTCTATACTCAGCAGGTTTATATGGGCCCCTTAGGTGACAAGTGGCCTAAGGCTGAACTCACCCGACTCCTCGCGTCATTTCATCAAACTAGAAGAGACCCAGACCGAGAGCTGTCCATATCTTATTTTCGCCGATTTTAGACTTACACCACTTGGCATCAAGGGTGCCTATACGTGGATGCAATATGCATTTTTTAGGATTTATCTGGGTTAGAAATAACCATTTCTTAACCTTTGGTGACGAGAAATTTATTTTAATGCCATATTTTGACATATATCAACATTGCACGAACTGAAGATATTTTTTTTAGGACTCATCTTTATGGGAGTTATTTTTGTACCTACCAAAAGCTTTTTGGCCCTACCCAAAAATTAAAGAAACAAATTGTCCTCATCTGCACTCATAATTCTCTAAGTTTATCAGACTCATGTTTTAAAGTGCTTAGTAACTTTTACAGCATCTGGAATATTTCCTCGTTTTTTTTAGTATCTGTATATTTTGTTATCTACCGCAGCTGGATTTCAACGCTTCTTTCAATATTTATCAACTCAGTACATTTGCAACTCCTTTATCGGAACAATTGATCCGGCCATAGAAGAACGTCACGGTCACGACCGGCGTGTAAGATGCACGCAAGCATAATTGAAATGCGTAAAACGAGACGACGATCGGAGAAAAATTGCATGCATAAATAAAGTCGGGGGTGTCTACTCAGCTAAAGTATATGCATGCATGTTAGATTAGACGTATACCGTTCGTACAGCACGCCGTGCTCTACCCGTATATCATTCCATATGAATTGCTACTAATCGTTCACTAATTTATACTTTTTATTACAATATCGACTACTTTTCTCTTCAATGCATTGTTTCCGACCCATAAAACATTTTCTTGTACTTGCTAGAAACTGAAAACCAGTTATTATTTCTGCTTTTTGGGTTGTAAAGTTAGAAAGTGAGATCTGGTAGCTAATATACTTCATTATTTTATGGATCCAATTTTTCACGACATTGACAGGCTGAGGTAAAAAGCAATTTATCTTTATCGGTTTCTCAGAACTGTGCGCTCTAATAAAACTTTTTACATATGTACATATTTTTAAGACGGCATTGCTTATACGCTACCGCGTCGGAAATTTCTGATACGACTAGCTTCAAAATATGTCAAAAAGTTTTTTTTTCTTAATTTGGCAGGATATCAGCGAATTTTAGGAACATTTTGAGTTATTGCGAAATATGTTTCAAAGCTTTGAAAAGATTAAAAAGTAATCAAAAATCTGTAAAGGTTCAAAAATATTTGAAACGAAATGTAAATTTTTAAACATTTTAAAATAAAATTTGATATCTTTTCAAACGAATTTGAAAAGTTCTAAGGTAATTATTTGAAGATTCCTCAAAGTATACTAATTTTTTTTTCTTGAAAAATTAATTTAAAGAAAAACTTTTCATTTATGCAATATTATAAAATTTTAGAAAAAAATTAAAATAAGTTTAAGAGATATTAATAAGTATCGCAAAGATACAATAATAGTTTTAAACTTAAAAGGGTTTCAACAAATTAAAAACGAAATGTACTTTTTGAAGATTTAAGACAAAAAGTTATAAGCGTTTTAAGCATTTCAAAGGTTTTAAAGAGAATTAACCGATTTTTTGAAAATGTTTGGAAACCCATGAAATAATTTTTTTTAACTTTATTTCAAGAGAATATTTCAAAATATTTAAAGTCATTTCAAAAGAATTCCAAAATTGTCAAAAAAGAATCTGAAAGATTTTAAGGCATAATTTTTCTTTCTAGACTGAAATATCAGTTTTAATTAACAATTCAAGAAATTTGTTAAAAATTTTTTTTATATCCCAAGAGAATATTTTTTTGCTTGAAAATGCAACTATTTTTAAATAATAATTCGAGGTTTTGAAAAAATTCCATCCTTATTTATTAAAAAATAAAATATTTTTTCGTTTTAATTAAATCAAATGACAAGAATTTGACTATTCGACTTCTGGTTCAAAATTCTTTGTTTTCGTTTTATTGAAAATTAATCTGCTTGGCAGAAGTTACTCAAAAAATCATTTGTTTGGATCAAGATCTATCATTTTACTTCAAAATTCATCTCTTGGGTTAAAAATGTAACTATTTTGTTCAAAAATCGCCATTTTGGGAGAGCATTAACCTTCTTTGTTAAAAATTAATCTCTTTGGTTCAGGATTTAACAATTTTCTTAAAAATTAATTTTTTCATTAGTATAATTGTTCTTCATTTTTAATTAAATTATTTTGGAATTGAAATATCAGCGATTACATTCTTTATTGAGAATTCATCATGTTTGGTTAAAATTGAACTACTTGTTAAAAGTTGAACTACTTCATTAAAAATTAATTCCTGCGGTTTAAGGTTCATCGTCCCTAATGGAATTTTTACTTTTTGGTAGAACATTCATCTTCTTTGCATAAAAGTAATATATTTCATTCAAATTAAATTTGTTGTTGAAAATTCACATTTTAAAAGAAAAAGTTTCACTCTGTTATAAAAAATTCATTTCTTTTTCAAAATGTTAAATATTTTTTGGTTAAAAAATAATTGCTTGAAAATTAATCTTTTTTAATCAAGGATTTAGATATTTTGTTGGAAATTCAGATTTTTTAATTGAGGGTTTACATAATTTCTTGAAATTTTTTGTTTTTTTGTATTACACTATCAACTCTTATGTTTCTCAATTAATTTTTGATGATCGATAAGGCTGATTCATATATTTTTTTCGTTGAGAAATAATATTTTATGTTTGAAAACTGAACTATTTAGTTTGAGTATTACCTTTTTTGTTGAAACTTTGTTTTGACGTATCCGAAAATTTCAAAAATTTCTTTAAATTTTTCCAAGAATTTTAGGAAAACAGTATTTATATTGGCTGTCTATTCTTCCCGAAATATTTAAAGACTTGGAAAAGGAGATGGACTAGTCATCCTGAATTTCGGGACGAGAGACTTCCATTAATATAAGCTTATAAACAAATCAACGAACACGCCTAAAGAATAGATAATATTTCAAAATTGTTATATTGTACTAAAAACTATTTTTTATTAATGATGCTAGTTTGGAAAAAATCAAGAATAACAAAAACAAAAGTATCTCTGCGAATCAACTTCACTTTGATAATGGAATAAATAAGGTGCAAACACTTGTCGATTATTATTAATAATTCGAATTTATTTGCAAATTTATTTTTAAATTTTGGAAATCACAAAATGCAGATGTTTAATGCGTATTAAATTAAAAATATACACTACCCTCGGACCAGCTCGAGTACAATTAAGAACCAATTTTAAGTTTGAAACGTTATTAATCGTTAAAAAAGTGAACAAGAAACTTTTATAAAAAGCCGTTAGAAAGCTTATCAAATTACGCGTCAAGTGAGCTTTATTAGAAATATTTTTTATTATTTAAAGAGAATATACAACGTGAGATATTATTTAAAAAATGCAAGAATTTGTCGAATTTTGTGCTTCGACTTCAACTTGTGGCATGGCATAGTAAAGTTGCAGAACAAGTCTGAAATTACTTCCTCATGATCCTTGAGGTCTTTTCTCTAATTTAAACCCATACATTTTAAAAAAATATTCACGGGATCTCGAGATAGGATTAAAAAAAAAGTCCAAGCGGGTGGTGATGGCCGACTGAAACTGTTGTAGGCGCGCTCGGACATTAGTTGTCTTATCTTGGGAACCCGTGAATATTTTTGAAGTTCTTTTAGCTTAATTTAAAGTTAAGGTTTCAAAGATTAGGTCCTGTCAATTTCATTTTTTTATAGGTCCCCTAAGTCAAAGCATAAGTTGAATTTAAGGAATAAAATCTGAGAAATCTTCATAAAGATTTAAAAATTTTGTGTTCTCAATGAAATATACGGTCTCAAATACTATTTGATATGAATTTCAGATTTTTTCTATAACTTTCCTAGGTCATGCCACAAGTTAAAGAAGAGGTTTAAAATTCGATAAATGTTTTTATATTTTTTTAACTTTTGACTTAACCTCTTCTATTCAAGAAGTTATAAATATCTTTAATATATGTCATTCGATACAGAATTTACTAGTTTTGTTAATATTAGGAAAAAAGTTTCTCGCTCCTGTTTTGAACGAGTAATCACGTTCAGCAGTGATTTTTAATATTACTCGCACTACAGACGATTTCCAAGATCACTGAAAAATAGTTTTCAGTGAGAAATAACAAGTTGGAATGACCATGTATTTGTAGTTTTTTTTATCAATTTATTTTGAAAATTTTATCAATGAAATTTGCCTTCAATTCCTTGAAAAGTTCAAAATGATTTTTGTAAACTTCGGACAAGTCAACTCCACTAAAAACTTAATATTAAACCAAATAGTTGAGTTTTCAAACAAAAAATATTAATTTTTAACGAAAAATGTAAGTGATGATAGCTCAATCTAAAAAAGAGAAATTCGCAACAAAATGTTGAAATCCACATCCAAGAAAATACATGATTTTTCTACAGAGAAGATTAATTTTCTACAAAAAAGATTAATTTTTAACTAGTACTGTGATGAATCTTCAACCAAAAAAACTAATTTTTAATAAAGCAGTTGAACTTTTCACCAAGTACTTGAAATTTTAACAAAAAATTATGAATTCTCCGCTAAAATAGTTGATATTTTAATCCAAAAATATTTTGTTTCAAATTAAAAACAATTGAATTCATAAAAAAATTAATTTTTAATAAAATGGAAGAATCCTGAACCAAACAGATGAATTTTGAACCAACAAGATTAATTTTCTCCAAACAAGTGAATTTTTAACTAACCTTTAACCAAGTAGCTGAGTTTTCAACAAACAAAAAAAAGAAATTTTGAACCAAAAATAGAATAGTCAGATTTTGAACTAAAAAAAATGAATTGTCAACGAAAAATCTAAGAGTTAATTTTAAAACAAAAATATTTGGATTTTTATTTAAAAAGAGTTTAATTCATTCAAAAATTGCAATACCTTCCAGAATTCTTAAAAAGCTTTGTAATTTTGTATACAAAATTTTTTAAATGTACATTTTTTAAAATTATTTTTTAGATGTTTAACGTCGCATCAACTACATGGTCATTAGCGACGAAATGTACATTTTGTTTTTTATATGTGGAGACTTTTTAAGTTTTAAATTATTTTTGTATCTTTTCAATACTTCTTAATATTTCTTAAACTTCTTCGATTGTTTTCCTAAATTTTGCAATCATGCAAAACAATTGAAAAGTTTTACTTTAACATTAATTTTTCAAAATAAAAAAATCCATAATAAGTTTCAAAGAAATCTTAAGAATTCTGAATTATTGAAGACACTACAATATGATACACATTGCAACAAATCCTGTGCCACTAATGTAACTTATGTTTTTAAGCCATGAAAACACAATTCATATTAGTATTAGAGTACCTATCCTTTAATTCTCTCTTCTGGCATATTTTTTCAGAAATACATTTTTAAAATTGTTGGAATGAACCTTGAATTTTTTGAAAATCATAATAAATTCTTTTGAACTCTTTAGCGTTCAAACGCGAGTTCAGCCACAGTCGCTACCCTTTCTGGACAGAAAGTACTTTTTCATAACACATGTATCGAAAATTTGACTTTCGATGCCCCCGTAGCGAATCGAAAGTTGTGTTTTCAACCCTAGACCAGAAACTAGAAACAGGCGACTTCAAAAGTAACCTTTACGCCGTAACCGGTATCGAAAGTATATACATTCTACTTTATCTGCAGTTGTCTGCAGCCATTCTCCCTCTTATCGAACCTCGTTTCGAGAATCGTGTCATTTACAAAGAATAACAACTTTGATGAGACGCACAGAAGTTTCAGGCATCTCAAGTCAAATTTTCGATACATTTTTTATGAAAAAGTGTATGCGCAAGTCGGAGCCAGGCAACAATTTCACTCGTGTGATATCTGCCCTCGCTTCGCTCGGGCAGCTATCTTCACACTTCTGCAATTATCCCCTTTCACTTCTTGTTGTGCAATATACTATTCCCTTTCATTTTTATTTGGGTATATGTTGGCGGAGATAAATTGTTTAACTTGATGGTATTAACCTAAAGCTCTTCTGATTTTATTTCAAATGTTATATTTTAATGTATATTGTATAACTATTTCTGTCATTATATTAATTGACTCACTTTTTAATTTTTATTCAGTTATTTTCCCGAGAAAATATTTCGTTCTAGTATTTTTTCTTTTATAAATCTATTGAACGTTTCTTCTTCTCTGAATATTTTGCTCTAACAGGTTTTCTGTAGCGTTTACGCCGATTACAAAACATATCTTAAATATCATGGGAAATCTTTCAAAAACATCAGCTTAAAATTCCGCTTGCTGAATATAAATATAAAAAGACATTTATCATAAAAGTCAAACATAAAAGTATGACCTTTTCGACAAAAAATGTACGAAAGAAAATATGATGACAGTGAAAAATACATATTTCGATCGTAATATTTCCCAGTTTAGTACTGCACTTGAAATTTATTGACTGCCTTATTTGGCAGTTAGCAAATCTTTCACTTTTCTCTTTTCAAAGTCGAGCGCACTAAACTGACTGAAGTAGGCATACAATATATTTCCCCACTTGGTGAATAAGATTTGATTTCATTCGCACGTTCTATTCACTTGCGGGGACTATAAGTGGAATAGTCAAGTTGCAAGAGATGAGTATTTGCATAACGATAGACATAACGGGGCATACCGGTCCCTGAAAGCAGTCAATGCAAAACGAATTTCTTGTATACAACGATGATGATTCGACGTGCCATTCGAGTCAGGTATAGTTATACTGACACCATCCACCTTCAAACTTTCAACTCATTGATCTTGACATTTCTTTGATATGCTCATCCATCTTGCACACGATTTTGCTCAGCAAGAAAAATATTCACATTCTTCAATTTGATGCATATATTCTCTTGCAATCTTAACGATATTGATTTTATTATTAAAAAAGATAAACTCAGACTTAAGAAGGATACAGAACAATATGGCTTTGGAATTTCTGGAATGTTTCATCGGTTATATTATTATTATTATTATTATTATTATTATTATTACTATTATCAGTCAGTTTGCGTTAAAGCCCTTTTTACAAATTTCTTATGAAAGTCTTTTTTTCTTAAGTCTTTTGTATCATCGCACTCCACCTGTCACTCCTGTCTCTCTCTCTCTTGCCTCTTCTTTTATAGCCTATCCTGTCATATTTAATCCTATCTGATCATATCTTATCATCCGCTCCCTACAACTTACTTTCGCTACTTCCCATCACCAAGCTTCCTCTCCGTCTCCCTCCCCATCGCATATATTTCCCTCCCTTCCACTCACTTCCCTGCTTCTGCCTTCCCACAATGGAGAAAAAAAACGTCCGTGGACAAATAGCTTTCAAAAGACAATTTTTATCAAATTTGAACATTTGTTAAAAATAAAATATAATAAAATTTCGCATCAAACTTTTATTGCCGATTTTTAAAAACAAAATTTTAATTGTTATTTTATTTATTTAAAAAATTTGCCAGCTGAGCTACATTTTTAAAAATATGTATCATAAATATTATAACTTAAATCGATAACTATGATTTAAATGTTTGGAAAATCAAATGAGGTCGACAAACTTGAACAGAATATAAGAAGTATGTATGTTTTTCAATATAATTTTAATTAAAAAGACATTTTTTTTATTTACTAAATAGACATTAATCCGGAGGATTTAATTCCGTTCATTCAAACTTCAGTTCTAAGACAACTTTACTTTGGTTTGTAAATTTGTTAAAATCTGCTAAAAATAACGCTTTACGGATCTCATAAAAGAAAAATCGCCTATTTCTTAAAATAATATAACTTTTTGAAATTTGGTCTAATTAACAAATTTCATGAGAATAGTTTCAAATGTATTTTATACATAGTAGAAATTTTTATTCATTTATTTATATTTCTTAATCTATTAAAAAAAATGTTCTCCATTTTTTGAAAATTTTCAAAATACTTAAAACGTATAACGTTTCGATTGGATAAACCCTTCAAAGTTAGCGTGGCAACATTCAGGTAACCATACATACATACAGACAGGCATACAGACATATAGACTTGCGAATACACAGGCTTACAGACATACAGACATGCAGACAGACAGACACCGACACAATTTTATAATTTTCGGATTTCGTGAGTGCCGAAACAGAAACATCCGTTAAGAACCAGAGATCGAAAATTCGGACGATTACATTACACTCTGATGAATGAGAATGTAAAAATTTGAAAAAGGATAAATTTTAATTGCTGAAGTGTATCGTTTTTGAACAAAAATACTTGGATTCGTTCACAAATATCTAGGTAACGTTGAGCAACTATCAAAGAAAGATTTTCAATAGCAATGCAAATGTTTAAAAAAATGTATAAACAAATAAGCGAATGAAAATGATTTAGTGCGAATTAGCAGCGATTCTTCACTTGATTTGCGTCACATTTGAACCATTTATAAAAAAAGAGTATTTTAATTGAATTATTGAATGTTCATAAATAGATAACGGAATAGATAAGGTATGAACTTGGATACGAATCGCCTGCGAAAGAAAAGCCACTGTGAGCTGAAATATTTGAATTTACAGAACAAACTTTTCATTGTTTACAGCGCGTACACAGTAATCCAAGAATCTGAATTTCAGTAGAAAAAGGCGGTTAACTTTCAGATGTAACCAAAAGGTTCATTCGCCAGTTGAAAGTCAACTGACGATGATAACATGACTTTCAGTAACGCGCTTGGTTGAAAGTCAGCTGCTTTATGTCCGTAAAATGTACTTTATAGGCTAATTTGAGACTGAAAGATTGTTGACTTTCCGTCAATGTGTGCGTGTGAAATGAAACTTATAGGTTAATTTAAGTTAGCTGATTGTTGAAATTCATAATATTTATGCGCTATCGTTCAGTTATTATGAACATAAAATGAATATAAAATTAAAAATTGAATAATTTTAGGAAATACATTTTTTTTTAAATGTGAGCATTGAATAAATTATTCATTTATACCTAATAAATCAAGTTGTTTTATCCTCGAAGTCGATGAGATTAGTGGAAGGAAAAAAGAATTTAATGACACTAAACAAGGCGCTTATTTCCATTTCAATCTACCAGGTACAGAACGTCAATCTTCAATCCTTTTTCATATCTTTTTTTATCACATATGTAACATTATTCTATTTAAACTCAAAATCCGTTATAGAGCTGAGTACACATATCAAAATAGGAAACGTTGACGAAACGACTTCCATGAGCTCAATGTTGATCGCTACTATCCAGCGCTGTCGACGCCATATTGGCTACTCTCAGCTGATCTCATGGCTCCTCTTCTAAAATTGCCGGAATCCGTTTAAGTGTTTGTGCATCGCCGCATCGCATTTCGCGCACACCTTTCTGCCAGCAGAAATTGAATTTCAGAGGACGTGAATGAAAATCATCCCAAACTCAACATACCTGTCAGTTAATTATCATATTACTCGTATATCAGATACGAGAAACTGTACTTAAGTTCCATTTCTGGTTGACATTAAGTGACTTACTTAATTTAATGCAAAAAGGAAATTCATCTACATTTAAAATTCATCATATTGTATTACTGTGTACGTCTAGACAGTGTAAAGTTGGTTTGTTATTTAAATATTTATTATCGTAGTGGTTATCCTTTTGTAGATGATTACCTTATCTAGTTTGCTCTCTATAAATAAATAATTGGTTATTTCATAAACAAATTTGATCAATAATGATTCATATCAGGTATTTATGATGGAATAACTAATTTTTCTTCCAGAATGTATTATATATTACTTGGAAATGGAACCTTAGTATCATATTTGGTCATATAATAGAAATTAATAATTGTATAAACAATTTTTATTTAAAAATGCACTGTTTGGGGTACAAAATTGGTTATTTTAACGCAATTAACTGTGAATAACATACTTCTAAATTTTTAAGCACTTCTTGATGACAATAAGCAATAATAAATTGTCATTTATAACATGATGAAAATTGTTTACACCAATTTTCATCGCGTAACGTAATTATAAACAAAATTACTATTTCTTTCACTGAAATAATCTTACTGAACTTTATATTTAACGCAATCAACTGTTAATCACAAAGTTTTAAACTTTTATCAGACAATTCCAAACGATCCAGTATTGGCATTTTTATTAATAATTTAATTAACGCTCTGAACGTAATATGTATATAAGATTGTAACAAGTAATTAAGTGTCTGTAACAAATGAGTTCTAGTTATCTGCCAATCGCAAGGAGCAAGTGCTAAGCAATCTTCAATATATTCGACAAAAAAGACACCATTTTTTTTACGAATGCACTAGATGAACATTTTTTGTTCATGAAATTACTAGTAAAAATAGCAATAGTATATGATTATCGATGTGTCTAAAAAAATTCAACAATGTGTTATTAAGCATTTATCACGTTAAAAAAAAACAAATTTCACATGCTGAAAAATAGCCGAATAATGCATTTGTAAAGTACTCCTGAGGTGAAAAAATGTATATAGTTTATATGTAGTGGACAGGACAATGATATTCTTAATTTCTTTTATAAATTTTTCTGTACAAAAGAAATGAATAATATTAGTGTTGTGCCCACTATATATAAACTATATATACAACTTTTCACCTGGGGTTTGTTAAAGAAATTCTAAAATGGTGTAGAATCATAACACAAAGTCGCTGCTCAATGATTAACTGTTAATTCTGCGAAATTTTTTCTGTCCAAATATTCTAAATACATATATATTGATATGATGTTATAGAAAATAAATGAAAGTAGGATAAACAATTGCCACTTATAATAACAAACAGTATAAACAGATACTCTGATTAGATGATTTGTCATTGAAAAAATGATTTACTACAACATCAACATCTAGTTGCTCTTAAATGCTCAACAAGAGAAAATTTACTTACTTATATCAAAATGTTACAGTTAGATATTTGTTCAATTATTTGTTCATAAAACTCGTAAATTTTATTATTAGCCTAAAATCTCGATTGTCGATCATTATTTCATTGTTTCCCACAAAATTTTATCGAAAAAATATTTTTTTACGAAAACCCGTCTAATTGAAGCACTTGTTGATATTATTAGTTACTATTAGTTGAAATTATGTATTCTTCCTTATTTTATTTGTTCAAACATCCATATTTACGTACTTTGAACAAATAAAAAGCAGTAATTTGAACGCAAACATTTTGTAAAATCAACCCAATTTTAAAAGTTACTTGAATCTCAAGTGTGTTCAACTTAACTACTGTCAAATAGTAAACCTATGTAAGTTAACTGATTGTTTGAACAATTTCTCTCAATTACATTTTTTCATAAGTTTAACATAATAATTATAATTATACGAAAATATTATCTTGATAGTAATACTTATTTTTATTTTCCTTGGGGTGAACAAATATTCTCAAAATATTTCAAGCACAGTCATTGATGAGGTTTTTCTACCTCTATCAAATGATCCGAGAAAAATACATAAATTTTCAAACATTGAAAAAATGGCGGCGGTTTTTCTGGAACTTTGGAAAATGGATTTTCTCAAAAGTTCTTTAGAAATCAATTTCCTTTGAAAAAGCCTATTTCACTTTTTAATGTATATCACCACATTGATTTATATACATATTTATTCAATCATGATTATCTGCATCCGGATGCAATAGCGGCTCTCGTAAAATTAATTTTAAAATGTTTATTGGTGTTTCGTTTTTTTGTAAGTATACAAATTGATGTGGTGCTATATCATTAAAAAAGTGAGAGAGGCTGTTTTAAAGAGAATTCATTTCTAAACAACTTTTCTCCTTGATATTTACTCCTTTCTTCGGTAGTAAAAAAAATTCCATTAATTGTACGAGAGGCAGTAATGTATCCGGATCGAGATAATCATGATTGAGTAAATAAGTATGGAAATTTATTTGGTGCCATATATTAAAAAAGCAGATAGGCTTTTTCAAAGGGAATTCATTTCTAAAAAACTTTTCTCCTTAATAAATACTCCTTTTTTCGGCAGTTTTTGAAAAAATTAAGAATTTTAAGTCTTTTTCCAAAATTTTTTTCAATAGACAGAAATTTTTTTACGAAAGCTAAACCTGGAGAATACATAGTCCCTATTTTATCGCTAATCCATAAAAAAAAATTTTTAAAGTGGCCTTTTCGAAAAAATAAATGTTGAAAATGTTCAGAAAAAATGCTTCATTTTTCTCAGATTATTGGAAAAGGCTAAGAATTCCTTATCATTGGATAGAAAATCAGCCGCATAGGTATATTTTGTAAAAAACTACACCATTTCAAAAAATACTAGAGCATTGCATCTTTTTACCATAACTATGCTCAAAATTTGTAGCTAACTTATAAACTTTAGAACTAATTTCCGTCGTGAGAAAATTCGCTCTGCGACAACTAGCGCTAATTATCCTAAATTGATGAAAGTGTGAAATCCGAAAATAGTCGAAAAAATTATTTATTTTTTAATTAATTATTTATTTTTTCTTTTACACGAACTTAGTAAACGTTTCCTCAATCGGATTTAATTAAAACTGAATTCGAAAAAGTGTTGTTTGCACTGAAATAAATTAACAGTTGCAACAAGTATGGTAATATGTTAAACTAAAAAACTCCTATTTTTAACGATATGCAAATATATTTATTCAAAAAAATGATTTTCTTGGCTTAAAATATTTTGTAAACGTATATAATTAATTATTTGAAATAATCTTACCTTAAATAAATATGTTTTCCATATCAATAAATAATTATTTTAAAATTTTTTAATTTATCTAGTCTAGAATTTATCTAATTTATCTAGTTAATTTATCTAGTTATTTTATCCATGTAGTCTTATTAAGACGTTAAGCATTTTCTGTTATTGAAGATTCTTAACTTGATCGATATTCTGTAGATTTTCTGCCTTCATGGTTTGGAGGGTTGATCTACTGTCGATAAGGTACAATCTCTGATGATACAGCAGATAAATTAAAAAATTTCTAAATAGTTACTTGTACCATTAACACATAGCTAAAAATTAGCGTTATGTTCTTGAATTAAGAGTTCTTATTCTGATCCCTCTAATAGCTTAATTGGAAAAGCACCTGACCGGAAATCAGAAGTTTTGTGGTTCGATTCCCAATGGAGTGAAGATTGAGCAGGATCTTTTTTTCAAGAAATAATTTTAATTTAATAAATAATTATTTGCCTGCAAGAAATATTTCGTTCGCTCAAAGAAACCTGTATAACTTGATCTACAAGTGGATTAATTATTTAATTTGAATACGTATTTATCACTTCAAAGTACCGATTTTATTGAAATGAAGAAATATTTATGAGGGTGTGAAAAACAGATTCAAAGAAACGAGGCTTTAGGGTCCCAAGAAATCCTTTCTTCGACTTGATAATTTATACAATTATTTCAAAGAAATATTTCTTTTTATTAAAAAAAAATATGTCCAACGAAATTATTGCTTGAAGTCGAAGAATGGCTTTATTTTCTCTAAACAATACTTACTTAAGTAAAGAAAACAAATACTTCGCTTAAAGAAAAGAAACCAAAGAAAAGCATTTCCATGAAAAAAGTAATTTTTTAAGCGTACATGAAATTATATTTGATTACTAATTTTATTTTAGAATTTCGGTAGATACCAAATTTTTAGTTTTTAAAAATGTATTATTTTTGCTGTTCGCTACTGTTTAAAATAAAAGCAATTTAGTGAACAGAAGTCACTTTTTAATATATTTATGTCGATTATTACAACATTGTGGATTATTTTAACATGTTTTATACATAAATTATTAATAACTTCTATAAAATTAGAGATCATTTTCACTCTAGCTACATTTTTTGAACTATAGTCTGTTATAGCTCAGGTTACGATGAGTTGATAGTTGTTGCTGCAGTAGAATAAGTTAGTTTTACAATATCAACTTTACTAGTTTTAAATAGTAGATCGTAACCTTCAATTTCATTTATTTCTATTAGAAATGAAATAAAATAAACTAGGAAGAATATTACTCATACAATATACTTAGGTTAGCACTCATAAAAGGTTATACAATAGCTCGATCAATGCTTCTCGAAGATGCGCACAAATACTACATAATTGTTTTCTTTTGATTATTGAAAATGTTTTTCTGATGTCAACAAGGTAAAATTTTCTTTATAAACTTCTAAACGCAAAAAAAAAAACACTCCAAATTGGCGGATCTTGCTCAAAGTTCTCTTATACCTGGACACCAGTTAAAGCTGCAATTCGTTTAAATTTAACACGGTCTCTGTATTGCTGTTTTTTACCTACGTTGACCGCATAGAAGAGTCAAATTGACCCGGTTTCTTGAAAATTTAGTAAATATGCATACGAAATTCTGAAAAATTCTTGAATCACTTTTGAGCCTTCTAGTTTATGATAACATTATCAAATAGAATATTGATTAAATCAGAACAATAAATAATTAACAATAAATAAACAAACTCATGGAAAAATTACTTTTTCCGATGAAAAATTCATAATTTTGTAAAAAAGATCAATAGACCCGCTCCTTTTTGTGTTTCAAAATGGCTGATAGTTCGAGTTTTGTCTTGGGTCAAATTTACGCTCTGATACGGAAATCGGGTTAATCACTAATGCTCTTTTACTTTTAGAGGTTTAGCAAACGCAAATCAGTTACAAAAAAGTACACTTTAAAATTCAGGTAATTACAAACCTCCATCTATGAGGAAGCAAAAACAAAAAATCTGCCCGCCACGCGGGCATCTTCTCATCGCGTGCTGCGCGCGCGGCTCGCTTCGCTCACAAGCTTGAGCGCGCCTAGGGCGCGCAACTATTGGTTCTCGTGCTTCGCGCTCGATGTTGTATTTAACTCGCACTTCGCGTTTGGTTATGTACTTACCTCGCGCTACGCGCTGGGTCTTTATATTTTCGCACATTCTTGCGCAAACATTTAAAAATTAAGACTCAAAACATCCACCGTTTAAAATCAGAGGTGAACGGACCGACAACTGTAATTTTGTGATTTTGAATTCTCTTTTTTTAAAGCTCTTTTGGCTTTAACGAACACAATCTCATCACGTATCTCATGCTTCGTACTCGATTTTGTCCAACATGTCAATTTTTCTATATTATACACAACACTTTTATATCAATTATAATACATTTTTTATGTAACTCTGCCTGGGATTACTCATTAAAAAATTTGTAAATAAAAAGCAAATTTTATTTATCATGATTATTTTTGTATTTGTTTCTTATTTTGCTTTAAATTGTATTCTAAGCTGCTCTGAAACATGCATCATTTTAATAAATGTATATCATTACAATTCATAATATGCATAATAATTCAATCATACTAATTCTTATTTCCTTGTTTTTATAATTTTTTATTGTTAATGTTGTTTTTTACGATTAAATAAAAACTACTGCGCATCTGCATAGAGTCTAATACAGGAACCTATATCTTTCGTCTTTTTTGTGCTTTTTCGAAAAAGGTAATTTAAGTTTATACCTTGTGTCGTTTCTTCAAACAAATTTAATATTTTTATTTTGAATAATATTTTTTACGACTAAAGCAAAAACTACGTGTCCTATCAAAAATTATAGCTCTTTTTTGGATGAATAATTTTTGTCTCATTTTTTGTAGCTTATATCGAAAAGTGATTCATTATAAATTTTTAGCTCTATCCAGGGCGCGCAATTTGAGCTTTTTCATTTTTTTCGTATCTTGCATAGTTTGAACAAAAAATGGAATTTTTGAATTTTTCAATATTTTTGGTACGATCAAATTTGGAATATTCAACTTTTCGACGAAATTAAAAAATTTGTGATAGTATTCGTGTAGGATTTCAAAAAGCAACGTTTTTGTTTTCTTGACTTTTTTCAATATCATGCGTTGATTGGCTTAAAATATTCATTTTAGTTTGTTTTTTTGGATTTTGAAAATGCTCTAACTCTCAGGATTTTCTTTTTATAGAAAAAGATCAGAAGGATAAATTGTTTAAGTTTTTAAGTACTATGAACAACCATACATAGAATTTTTACATCTTGAAAAAATGTGGTTACAAAATTTTTTTGAACGATCAAATTTGGACGTTTCAACTTTTTGACCAATTTGAAAAAGTTGTTATCATAATCTTGTAGGTATTTTAAAAAGCAATGTTTTTCTTCTCTATACTTTTTTTCGTATCATGCGTTGTTTGGCCTAAATTGTTCATTTTAGTTTTTTTGGAGGGGGGGGGGGGATTTTGAAAATGCTATTACTCTAGTAATCTTTGATTTTTCGAAAAAAGTCATTGAGATAAATTGTTCAATTTTTTGAATACTATGAATAATCATACAGAGTATTTTTGAATTTTTAAAAAAGTGGTCTCAAAAATATTCAAAATCTGCCCACTTTTTGAATTTTCACCCAAAATGGCTGGCTAACGAACTTGACCTTTAGTTTAGGACACTTAACGAGTGTACCAAAGGGTAATCTAATAAATTACTTTTTTCAAAAGTCATCGTGTTCACAGACAGACAGACAGACAGACATACAGACATACAGACAGAATCATTCGTAAAAACCTGTTTTTTGAATTCAGGGGGTCTCAAAACGTGGACATTTGACAAAAACTAGGAGGGAGGGGGGGTCAAATTTTACACAAATCTAATACCTTCTCTGATGAGAATGTAAAAATCGGTCTGATTAATTTCCGACCTTTAAGAGTTCGGTGTAGGATCCACCTATCACAATTCAAGACAACAAAGTTTCATGCTGGGTGAAAATTTACTCAAATTGATACATTTTGTGAATTTTTTTGTTAATATTAATCGCAATCGATACGTTTCTCTTCATTAAAACTGCGCAGTTTTTTTCTAACGAACTGCTTAATACCTCTAGGTAACTATTACTTATTAAAAGCACCTTGCCCAACACTCACTGCGGAATTTTGAAAGTTGCAATTTTAATGTCAGGAATAGCTGGATTATTTTATCGTCAAAGGATAAAAATCTTCCAGGTGTGGATGTGCTCGTCTATTCAGAGAGTTCAGAATACCCAAGACGAGACCCAAAGAGCTAATATGCATCTAGGCATCAAAACAACCTCCAGCAGTTTACACTTTCCAGGTGATAGTTTAACTATCAATGATATTAGATAGACGAGAAGGATCAGGAGTGAAAGGACGCATCTCTGGACATAGAAATACATAATTAGCATACGACTGTCAGGAAACTTCTTTGCTCTTTAGCTACGAAATGTCTTCGTTGAGACCAAGTCACAGAAGGAGACATTTATAACTCGTAGAAAAATGCTGCCTTTGTTTCATCAGGAAAAGTCCGAAAATTTTATGGGTCAAGAAAAGTCAGTGAAAAGTCAATGATCACTTTTAGTCAATTTTTTTTCAAGTCACTTTTTAGTTTCTTTTTTCATAAGAAAATACTTTAGTTACTTTTAGTTTAATAAATTATCCCATGGGTTAACCACTATTAAATTCAGGTCTATACCGATTTCTGAATTTTCTTGAATTTTTTTTAAGTTTTTAAGGTATTTTAAAAGATTCAGGTGATTTCAAAAGATCTTAAATATTTGAAATATTGTAGGGTACACCAGAAACCCTAATTTCGTGAACTTTTGTTTTTTAATTATTAGAATTGCTGGACCACGCAGTTTCTCAAGGGCCAGGATGATAGGTGGTTGCGACTGTCTCCTCGAAGGGCCGCATTTCGCGAGTACTCAGTCGAGTACATTATGCTATATTATGAATTCCAATTCCGAATTCCGATTCCTACCTTAACGATTTTGTCTTTGTTACGACAAATATCCTTATCAGTTGGAATATCAAGTTGAAATTTTGGGAAATCAATTAAAAGGCAATCAGGGACTTTTTCTGGTTTTAAATTTCCGGTATTAAAGAAAAAATAAAAATTCTATTTTTTTGAAGTTGCAAAAACGTATGCAAACATTTCTTAGGGCCTTTCAATTAATTTCTCAAATGTTTAAAAATGTCGGTAAAGTATAAATCGGTTGAGTACAACAGGGTTCTAAGGTATTTTAAAAGATTCCAAGGCATTTCATAAGATTTCCGAGGATTTCATTAATTTTATGGGATTTAAAAAGCTCTAAAGCTATCTTGATGCATTTCCCAGGAATTAAAGAAATAGAAAAATTCATGCAAATTATTATAAAATAGCCGGAATTTTTATTAGTTTTTGCTGATTTTTTATTGCTTTTGAATACTTTTAAATTCTGTTGAATTCTTGGAATTCTTTTCAGTTTTTGTAATTCACGTAAATTCTTCTAATTTCAGTCTATTCCACTCTTTTCCGTGGTTTTTGAAAAAAAAATTAGTTTTTGTTTAATTCATCCTGAAGTATTTTACAGTCATATTGTATGTTTGGGCATTTCATCAAATTCTTCTTAATTCCTTTACATTTTTCTAAACTCATTAGTAACTTAGTGAATTCCATGCATTTTTTAATATTCATTAAATGTTTTGAACTCACTTCAATCTTCTCTTCATCATCGTGGATTTGTAAGAATTATATTGAATTCTTCGCATTTCCCTTAACTTCCTCTAAATTTACTTCAATTTTACTGAAATTTTTTACTTAAATTCAAAAGAACAGTCACATTCTTATCACACATTAGTTACTTTTATTCAATTTTTCGTTATAAAGAGGTCACTTTTCACATTTTTCAAGTAAATTAGCGGTTAGAAATGATAATTGATGTCCTTATATGGCAATTTTTTTGGCAAAAATATTCTGAAATAGGTTTTTTTATATCACGCCTTTTCATTAGTGCTATAATAAGCAACCATTAGAGTATTTGAGCTTACAATTTTTTTTCCATTTTCTTGAACCATTTTTTGACAGGTTTATCGATTTTCTTTTAAAATTTGGATTCATGGATAGATTTCTATAAGAGTGAGTATTCTAAAGTTTTTCGAGTCGCTAATTCTGAATTTTATAACAGGATTGCAACATTTAAGACGGCTGATCCAATATGGCGGCAGAAAAATTTCAAAACAGTGAAAATTTTATAAAATGGGTTTCCTGAAGTTTTTGTTTTTAGTCGTTAAAAACAACATTAAAAATAAAAAAATTAAAAATTTGTGCTCTAACGATACAAGCTATGAAAAAAATTAGACAAAACTTGTTTATCCAAAAAAGAACTATAATTTATGATAGAACACGTAGTTTTTGCTTTAGTCGTAAAAAATAACATTTAAAATAAAAAGATAAATTTTTTTGAAAAAAACGACATAAGAACGAACTAAAATTAACAGACAAAAGTTGTTCACCTAAAAAGATCTATAAATTTATTATTAATCATTTTTCAATAGCACGAGTAGAATCTCTTTCAATCTTAAGCAATAAGATTAAAAATAAAAAAATTAAATTTTGGAAAAAGGACAGAAAAACGAAAGAGGACAAAGGATCCTATATAGGACCCTATATAGGTTTCTGTATTAGACCATATGCAGATGCACAATAATTTTTCTATAATCGTAAAAAAAAGATTAAAAATAAAAAAAATAATAAAAACAAGGAAATAAGAATTAATATGATTAGATTTTTATGCATATTATGAATTACAATAATATAAATTAATTGAAATCATGCATGTTTCAGCGCAGCTTAGAATGCAATTTAAAGCAAAATACGAAACAATTATTAAAATAATCATGATAAATACAATATGTGCTTTCTTTTGCAATATTTGAATAGGCAATCTTAGAGTTACATAAAAAATGTATTATATTTTATATAAAAGTGTTGTGTATAATGTAGAAAAGTTTAAATTTTAGACAGAATCGAGTTTGAAGCACGAGATTCGTGATGAAAATGTGTTCGCTTAAGCTGAAAGAGCTTTAACAATATAGAGCTCGCAAACACAACATTACAGTTGTCGGTCTGTTGCTCCTTGATTTTAAAAGGACTGTGCACGAATACAGCAGAAATGCAAAGACCGAGCGCAGAGTGCGATAGCCATCAGTCGCGTGCCGTAGGTGCGCTCAAACTCTCGAGCTAAGCTCTTTTAACAAAAGAGAATTCACATTCACAATATTACACTGGTGGATGTTTTGAGTCTTCATTTTAAAAGGTTTGCGCAAGAATGTGAAAAAATATTAAGACCGAGCATGAAGAGCGAGGTATATACATAATCGACCGCGAGATAAATACGTCATCGAGCGCGAAGCTCGATAATTTAAGCTGATAAGCTGATAATTTCTCATTGATTTAAAATAGAGTAATTTACTCTGAGCGCCCCACCCCATGACGCCAAAGTCGTGAAATCTCAGCTTTCCTTTAGGCCTAAAACGAAGCAAAAAAAATGGTAGAAATTAATAAAAAATTTAATTTATTTTTGGAAAATATTCGCTTAGTTTCATCAATAAAAAACTGGCGGCCCACATTTTAACCTTAATAAAGAAAAAACCTCAGCTTTCCTTTACCCCAAAAATAAGCACGAATTGTTCAAAATTCGAAAAAGGTGATATTTATTTTCGGCCTTCATTTTTTAAGGTCAAATAATTTTTTCAATGCTATCGATCAGTATAAATTGTGTGAAAAATTCTATTGAATCTGTAGAAGACCCAATTTTGTTTTCTGATATTAAAAGAGTTTTTAAATCATCGAAACAGATGTCATCCTAAAAAAACTGCATAATGCTTATTATCATCAATAAAAAAATTGCCTGCCCAATTCTTAACCTTCACTTACCTAAAGGAAAAAGGCTTAGCTTTCTTTGAAGCCCAGAAAAGAAACAAGAACTGTCAAAAGTAAAAATAAGTGAATTTTATTTTTGACCTTTATTTCTCAAGGTCAAATTTTTTTTCAGAAAATGCTTATGATTAATTAAAAGTATAAATATACCATATCGAAATTACAGACTGCCAAATTTCGCTTAATTTATATTAAAAGAGTTTCTTATCGCTGAAGTCGATGGTACCCGAAAAGAGAAGTGAAATCCCCTCCCACTCGTTAAATATTTTTTCAAGTGGCACAATTTTGTCCCTGTAAATTGCCATTCAATAGGCCTTCCCTTCTCGGAAGTTTGAGATTGGTCAGAAATATTTGGTTTTTTGGGAAGGTTCAGTTCAGAAATGACGCCAGAATTGTCTGAACAATTGAAATGATTTGAACTTTTTATTTTCTTATTTTATGAGAAGTAAAAATTTTTTTCACATTTTGCGAATTATCTAAAAAAATAATTTATAAATAAATATAGGCAAAACCTCATCGTTACAACTTCCAGACTAATAGATAAATACTCCATTAGCCTGGAAGCTGTCGCCATTATTTGATTCTGCCTATATTAATTTATACATTTTTTTCAATAATTCGCAAGATAATAGCGTTTCAAATACTTGCTAAAACTTAATACTTACTAAAAACGTTTTCTAAAATAAATATATTTATTTGAAAATCATTCAATGCTACGTACACATCTTCTTTTATTTATTTTTAACAACACTCAGTCTTATAATTGACAAACGTTTTTCGTATAAGAAACGTATCTTAAGATGTTTAAATGATTCTTAAATGGAGGCATTATATATGCTTAAAGGTAATAAAGAATCATACTTAAGAGGTTGAGTGTGTGTGATAGTAAAAAATGTCCAAAAAAAGTTCCCTTGTGTCTACACTCTCCCTTAGGTGATTATTTTTTCTAAGAATACTATAAAATGTTTAAAAAACTGAAAACTTTTTAAACCTTTAAATAAGCCTGATACTTTCAGATTTGCATTCTGAATTAATAAATATACTGTGATGGCTTTAAAATCTAATTTTGCACAGAAAACAATATAATTTATATTACTTAAAGTGAGAAAACTTCAAATTCTCATAAATTCTCAAAAGGAAGATTGATTGCGAAAATTCTCCTTCACGAGAGAATATTCTCCGTTTACACCTCTATTTACGACACTACTAAAAATTTAACGCCGGCAGGCTTACCATAAAATCTAGCATCACCTCTCTAAACTTGTAGAGTCTATTCCACATTCCAAAAATGTCCCGCAGCTTTAAGAAAATACTTCTTCTGTTCAAAATTTTTCATTTTCAAATATACCAGAATTACACCCATTTGCGGTATTATAAGAATACAAAATTGAAACTTGATCTATTTCTCTCATGTCATTATTATATTGCTGATAAATAAAGTGATAATTCTAGAATTCACAGTCCATTCCCTTTTTTACCCAATCCCCTATTTTGCCCTTAAATTTTTCATCGTCAAAATTAAATTTCCAACCAGTGAAATGAATTTCTAACTGGTTGAATTTTAATGAAGAAAGATTTTAATTTTTAATAAAGAAACGATTGAATTGAACTCAAAAAACAATTTTAAAAAAATAGTTAAATCCCCAACGAACAAAGATTAATTTTCAACCAAACAATTGCATTTTTAACTAAAATAAAGATAATATTTATAGCAAAAAGAAATTAATTTTGAATCCAAAAATAATATAGTTAAATTTCCAGTTACCAATAATCGAAGAATTTTCACCAATTTGCCCTTTGTGCCTCAATTTTTTTCAATAAGCTTTGAATATTTTTTTCAGAATCATATACAGAACAATTTAATTTTTCAATTGAAAGAATTAAGTTTCAACTGAGTAGTTGAATTTTCATTAAAAGTATTTAAATTTACAATTAAAAATTTACAATTAAAAAATTATTTTAATTTTTATTTTAAAAAGTGAAATTCAACCAAAGAAAAATAATTTTCAACATAATAGACTGATGCTCAACCAAAAAAGAATTACTTTCAACCAAGCAGTCGCATTTTAACAAGAAAAGATTGAAATTCCCATCAAAAGAGACGAATTTTTAATTCAAATCTAGAAAAATATGGACCTGAAGTTCTGAACGTTCTAATTAAAGAAACGAAAAAAAATAATTTTCTGAAAGGGTGAGGATGCTCGGCTGGTACCGGCAAAAAACTTCCATGCCGGTAACGGCGAAAAAGTTCTCTCTCGGCACATTATTACATAACAGTATCGTACTTAATTACATTTCCACTACAAATCTTATTACATTTTTATTTCATTATTACATTATTATTGTTATTGTACAATGTCACAAGGCTGCCTTTTGCCCCCCCCCCCCCCAAGATACCAAAAAGGGACAGGAGTTTGACCAACATTATTTCTCGGACCAATCACAGGTGTGTCTTGCCGCATTCGCCAGACTTTGAAAAAGAATAGGGGTTTTATCATCAACGTTTTTTTAAAAATTTATAAAATTGCCTTTCCACTGCCACTAGACGTTAGAAAGATTTAGGAATGTTTCCAATATTATTTCTGTGGCCAGGCAGAGAGATAACCTCCCGACACCCGAAAACGTCAAAAAGGACAAGAGCTACCGGAAAAAATGTTTAAAATACCCATTTTAATCAATCAGAAAGTCAGTCTAATAAAACCCTGTATACACTTTTTTCAAATTAAAAAATAGTAATAACACTCAAGGTGACTTTAAATTTTGTTTTCCGAAGCTCTTACACGAATCAAAAAACTTGTTTTATGGTAAGCTAATCCAACACTATTATTAATTCGAAAAAAGTTTATAAAAAAGCGTTCATCTTGAAGAGTTTGTGATTTTCTAAAACTAAGGGTCATTGTAAATATTGTTTTCTTGAAGCTCTCACCTCACTCCAAAAACTCGCTTCATGAGAAGGTAATTTAACATTATTTTTAACTTGTAAAAAATTGGATAAATCTGTTTATTTTTATGAATTTTTGATTCTTGGATACTAATGGCGTTTGTCCCTCTGAAAATTTATTATCTTTAGATTTTTGTGCATAAATCTTACGTTCTGATAAAATAATAATTATTTTTTTCATTTAATTCATTCGAACCTTTAGAATTTCAGATACATTAGAAAACTTGTTAAAGAAATGGCAACACAGTTGGAGGGCATTTTCGTGTAAAATTTACGATCTCGATCTCTATCTTTATATCTCTACATAGATATGATATATCAAGTTTAATAATAAATTAAATAAGAGTGGGACGATGGTTCGGAACCCACCTTAAACTGTAGGTCCCCCTTCCACCACCAAGTAAGTGTGTGAAGGGTGTGTAAAGGTATAGAGAAGAAGGTATAAGAAAAATGTAAACCCTTAGGGAACACATTAGAAGCTTCCGTTCCTAATAAATTAAATACCTCTATAATCCCCTTTGTTACCTAAAATTGAACTACTAAACCGATGTTATCCCTGTGACGTGATTTTAAGATTTAAAAGAAACAAGATAGTATCTTGTTTTTAAATTCATTGCATCATGGGAATCAGTTAAATGTGATGATAAGAAGCGTTGGCAAGGAACTGCATTTAAAGTGATGTTAAAGTGCGAGAAATTTGTCCAACATAAAAAGAAAAAGTTCAGCACCTTTAAAAAACGGTATGAAAAGTGGAGTTGTTTGTCTCACCCCGAAGGGGCCTATCTACTTAACGGCTGGTTCACGACTCCCCCTTGTAAATCTCTTGGCTTTCTGCTTCAAGAATTAATTTACGAGCCATCACGTCAGCCAGGTGGTCCGTAGAGGCATCGCGCGTCAAGGACCAAAAATCGGATGACACCGCATACCAGGATTCCATTCGCATTTATCTGCCTCCTCGAATAAATGCGCTGAGACTCGCAGATAATAATTGTATTAATGCAGGAGAACATCTTTTCCAATATAATCATCATACGTATTTCTGTCGGCTGCTACCTAAAAGTCATTTGATACTTTCCTCATCCGGGAGGAGTCCCCGCACTTTGATCTTTTAATAATGATGAAAAATGGGACAATTCTCGAAAGGTGGAAGACATTAAATGAAAGTGAGAGAACTTTTGATAAACGAGAACCTATTTATAATACAAATCATATTTCTCCATGAAATTTCATCGCTTTTTAATCTCCTTACATATCCTGTCAGACTTTCAAAATTTTAGATGAGTTTATATTTAATTGAGATCAAAATTAATCGAAACCTCAAAGTATAAATTGGTTTAATAAATCATTTTTGTTGGTTTGATAAGGAAAATTTAAATAATAGATATAAGTGTGGAAACCTAATGATAATAATAAATAATAATAAAAAATAAATAATAAAGCTCTAAACCAGATGGCAGCTCTAAACAAGTAACCAGAGGTGACAGTTGTCACCTCCAACGCTCGTAGCCGTCGTAATTGTATACCTACAACATCATCGCAGGAGGTTTCAACCATCGTATTAAATTACTTAAATTAACTTATAACATTCTAATCCACCTTAAGCTGTAGGTCCCCCATCGTGTACTTGACTTCAACGCAGTCCGTCAATGATGGGGTAAAACCAGGCTTTGTCCAATATGTCTGGGCAGACTGCTCTCATCAGATCACTTGATTGCATTATAAAAATGCGTCCGTGATTGATGATATGTACCGGGACAGCCCCGTGGCAAAAATGATCAAATAAAAAATCCAACTCAAACCAAAAATGCCTTTGAAATGTTGGACAGTATAAGCCTGTGACAACATTTCAATACAGAAATGTTTTTTTATGAATAATAATAATAATAATTAGCTCAGGAAAGCATCCAGAAATGACTGTTGTCACCTCCAACGCTTGTGGCCGCTCGTAATTGTATACCTACATCATCGCAGGAGTTTTCAACCATCGTATTAAATTATTTGAATTAACTTATAACATTTTAATCTTATCAGTCACTTCACTTGGTCCGTGGCTATGATGTATAACCGAGTTTACCCGAGTAAAAGTTTAATAAAAACACTGAAATAATAATAATAAGTCATTATATTACAGGTCCGCAAAATGTTTTTTTCTTTTTTATTCTTCTAAAATATAAATTTTATTTTCTTATTAAACAAAAAAACGATTTCTAAAAACTAAAGAATCAAAATATTTCCATTAGTTTAAAAAAATTCTATTTATAAATGTTCTACTATTTGTACATGACTTTAATTTTTGATTTTAATCTGAAAAAACTTATTATACTTTATAGTACTATGCTACTATTGCCTAATATTAAAAACGTAAACAGTTTAAAAACGCATAATCACAATTTTTTATTTTTAAAACAATTTAAACTAAGTTAATAAATAAAATATGGTAGAATATCGGTTGTTTGATTTATTTTCGGAAAGAAGAAAAATACTTTTCTTGTTTACGCTCTATTTTAAAGTTATGACGAAATAAATTACACTTAACAATCGACAGGCAATATGTTTGGCGGAGGTTTTGTGTAACTTCAGAACCTTTAAAAAGTAATAAAGTGAAATAAAGATAGTGTATTGCTTTTTTACAAATAAAAAATTATTTTAAATGATAGTAATTGTACTTTGCGTGTTCTGCATGCTAGGAGTTTTTTCTTGGCAGTCAAATTCTCAAACCAATTTTTTGTCTTTTACCAGTTAATAGGCATTTTTCTGAGTCATTAAACCTTAACTAGAAAATTAGAATTCCTTGCATGCACGGGGAATTATTCCTTAACTACCATATATTTATGTCATTTTTTAACTCGTCTATTAATATGATTTTTAAATTTTGTACTAAAAAGATCTTTCTAATCACTTTAAATATCACCCATTTAATAGCACATATAATTATGAAATTTCTAATGAAACTGATTTAAAATTTTTTCGAGATTGAATATTTTAATTTTGTATTATTTTTTCTTCATTAAAACATGAATTTTTTATTTTAACATTTTTATTGAATCGAATCGGAGGACATTTAGGGTTTTTTTCTGAGTTATAGAATGGAGTTTGTTATTATAAAATAGGAGGAAGTTTTGTTTTTTATGTTTTTCTGCATTAAAGAAGGGAGTTTTTCATCCTAAAAATTTTAATTCATATTTTAATTGTGTTGAAGGGGGCAGACTCTTCATTTTCAAAAGTTTTCTTATGATGAAAGAGAAGATTTTTTCTTAGTTTCAATCTTTTTCTGAATTGAAAGAGCATAATTTTATTTAAAACTTTTAAATTGTAATTGGTTTCACGTGGGAAAAGCTCAGTAATTTCACATTTTTGTTCAAATAAAGCATTTTTGATTTTTGAATACCTAATTTAAAAAAAAACTGTGTTTCCAAAACTTCTTCAAAATGATTTGATTTTTAAATCTTGAAGTTCAAAATGTTAATTTTTAAATCTTTTAATTATAAATTGTTTATTCTGACAAATTTAATATTAAACGTACTTTTTCACATTTGAACATTAATAATGAATATCAAAAATAAATGTATTTTTTTGTTAAGTTAGAGTGAAAACTGAAGTGCGATTACAATTTTTTCAATTGGTATTGAAATAGTCATCATAGTATGTAGATAGTTTAAGCTGAACGTATTAAAAGAAAAAAACCTCACATTTTTGTCCAGTCAAAAACAGAACCCCTTTTCCGAAAAAGTCAAATTTATTTTTTACCTTTATTTAATTTTTAATAATAATTTATTCAGTGATATCCAAATCAGACACTATTTGAAAAAAATCAAATTGTACAAGTTTAGAGTAGTAGCCTGAAACATTGTGTTTCCACTTTGCTTGCATTCACAATTTTATGGTGCTAATTTGATAAGCACTTTACTTCTTCATGATGATTAGTTAGCAAATATCTTTGCTTCCTCATAGAGGAAGTCAAAGTAAAAATACGTCAATCTAAATGTCTTGAATCAGGGAGTCTTTTCTGTTCTACATAAACTTCTAATTATGTTAAAAAAAAAAAGTTTTTCCTTTTAAAACAGATTTTTTAAATTATATAAATTACCATAAATGCTGTATACTCTTCAATGCAATATGTAACATTATAGGTCAATCGATTTGTCTCGAATCAAGAAATATTTTCCACTGTTGGATTAATGTTGAATTCTGATAATGAAGAAAGTTTAATGACACAAAACCTATATTTTCAAATATTATAAATGACCATAACCTCCTCACTCTTTAATGCAATTTATTCATATTACAGGTTAATAGATTCGTCTCGAATTCACGAATCTTTTCTATTCTTGCATCAACTTTAAATTACGTGAATGAGGAAATTTTGACTATAGAAAAAGATTTATTAAAGTATTATAAATAACTATACACTAACACCAACAGCAACGGTAACAACAACATCAATGCCTGAGGAAGGTTCAGTTCCATAACCAGACCGTCGCGATTGTTATGCCTAAATAAAAAAATTGGATTCAGACTAGAGAGACCCCTAAAGACTCTCAATTATTTAATTTGATACAGTCGCACAACTTTTTTTTTAACTTTCTTACTCTTTAATATGATATATAATTATTATATGTCAATCACAGAAAAAACTGAGCTTTCTGTTAAAACCGATTTTTGGTTCCAACCCAAATTTAAAAAATGTCAAAGGATTCCTAGCTATTTCAAAAATGTCACGGCGTTTCTAAGGACTTAAACTTTTCTTTCTGCAAATTTAACGCTCAAGTTCCATATAATTTATATGCCAGGATTTGTAATGATTTTCTCTTATTTTAATTAATTTTTAAGATATACAAAGGAACTGTTTCTAGGGATTCAAAAGTATTTCAAGAGATTTCAAAAATTTAATTTTCTCGTTCCGTGAATCAGGATGAGTAGATAACTTTAGAAAATAAAAATAAATTAAATTAAATTTTAAGGAATTTTTGGTGATTTCAAAGATTTGAGGTATTTTAAGGTAATTCAAGAAATTTAACCAGACTTAAGGATTTTATTGGACCTCTAAAGATTTAAAGTGATTTGAGAAATGTTAAGGAATCTTAATGGTTTTTAAGAAATTTGGTGAATAGGTTTGATTTAATTTTAATATTCAAAGGATTTTATATTATTTCTACTAATGTGAATGGATTTTTACTATTTCTAAAGGAAAGTTTTCAAAAGATTTTAAGGGATTTTAATATATTTAAATAAATTTCAAAGATTTTAGAAGAATTTTGTAGGATTTTCAAAGATTTTTCGAACAATTTGGAAAATTAGTGACATGAAATTTTTAATAATTTCTAGCTATTATCATGATTTCTGGGGAATCCAAAAATTGTTTGGAATTTGAACTGTTCTCTTATAGAACTTAAATGAATAAGTTTAAGTTAATTTATTTTCAAGGAATTTCAAACAATTTCTACATATTTTGATGGATTTTTACAATTTCCAAATGAAAGACTTCAAGCTGTATTTCAATAGATTTTTAAGAATTTAAAAGTATTTCAAGAGATTTAGAAATTTTAAAGAATTTAAAAGAATTTTTGTGGATTGTTTAAGATTTAAAGGAATTTTTAGACTAATTTGTAAAATTAGTGAAATGAAATAAAATTTTAAGGAATTTATAGCGATTACAATGATTTCTATGAGTTTTAAAGATTGTCAGGGATTTAAACTGTTTTTTCGACAACTTTAATAAATAAATTCAACTTAATTTATTTTCAAATGATTTGAAATGTTTTGACATACTTACTTTGAGGGATTCTCACACATTTCAAAGGAAAGGAAAATTATTTAAATTAAATTTTAAATATTGAAAGGATTTGATTGAATCTTTAAGGATTAAAAATATTTTTAGTCATTTTAATTTTATTTTCAAGCGATTTAATTAATAGGCTCAATTTAATTTATATTAAAGCAATTTAAAATTATTTCTAGAGAAATAAATTCAAAAGAATGACATTCCTCATAGATAGCGCCACGCTTCCATGTGATTTCCCTAGCTAAAAATACAGCTGCAAAGAGTGACATGTTCAGCTTATAGTGTGATGGATTTTATTGGAGTTAAGGAATTACACACCCGCACACACGATTACATAAATGCGGATAATTATTTAGAACATTGCATTAAGCATTTTTGAAAAATGAAATGTACAAGTGAACAAATAAAAAATTCTTGAAATTTTTACTATTACAAAGCTTCCTCTACTAAAAAGCCAAAGTAATTTTTTTGATAAATTTAAATTTGTATTCATGATATATTTATGGATTGCTTTCTCCCGTAAAAGCGGCATATGCGTGCAAGCATGTTTTGGCTGCAAGTGCATCGACATGTTATAAATCTTTTAAAAATTACTAAAACGTGACAAATTTAAATTTTTAATCAATATATTTCAAATTAGTTGAGACTATTTTTAGAACATGATGACACCTTTTTTAAAAAAGTTTGAGTTGATTTGGTAAAAGCGTATGAGCTGTATCCTATTTTTGTTTAGAAATTGATCTTTTTGGTTAAAAGTGTAACTATTAAATTTTACATTGAGAATTCATATTTTTTGTCCCCCAGTTTTTTTCAAGTGTCTATGCTTTGAGACCTTCTAAATCCGAAAAACAAGTTTTTACGAATAAAACTGTCTGTATGTCTACCTGTCTGATAACATGATGACTTTCGAACGAATTGACAGATTGGATTGGCATTTAGTACTCGCACACTCCTTTAATGTCAGAAACTGAAGGTCATGTTCGTTAGCCAGCTATTTTGGATACAAATTTCAAAAGTTAGAACATTTAAAAAAATGTTTAGTCCAGTTAGAACATTTAAAAAAATGTTTAGTCCATACAAGATTGTCATAGTAACTGTTATGTGCAAAAGGCACGCGTTAAAAGTTAATCATTTTTAGTTAAAGATCTATTTATTTGAAGTAAATTCTTCTTTTTTGGTAAAAAATTAATATATTTGCTCAAAAATACAACTGTTTTGTTTGAAAGTTGAACTACGTTATAAAAAATTCATTTTATTAGTTTAATTGAGTCAATACGTTGAAGATTGAACTATTTTATAGAAATTTTTTTTTAAATCCATTTTTTCAAATGCAAATTTAAAAATTTTATATTTTGTTGGAAATTGAATGGGTTTAGTTCAGACATTTTTAGTAGGAATTTCAGCTTTTTTGTTTAGAAATTCAACGTTCTGTCTAATAATTAATCTGCTCCGGTTCAAGAAAAAACTTTTTCGTTAAAAATTCATATTTTCGGGTTGAAAGTTTAACTGTTTTGTCAAGAAATCGGCTTTTTGGCTTGCAAATTCAACTGTTTTCTTAAAAATGCAATTTTTTGGGTTAAAAATTCTATTTCTTGCGAACAAAATTCAACTCTGTGGTTAAAAATGAGCTTTTTAGAAGAAACTTTATATTTTATGTTGAAAAATTGAACTGTTTTCTAGAGAATTTGCATTTTTGGTTTCGTTGAGCGAATTTATTGAAAATTCAAGTGAATCGTTCGAAAGTTTAATTTCTTTGTTAATAAATCCTTTTCTTGATGAAGATTCCTTACTTTAGTTGGAAAGTTAACTGCTTGTTTGATAATATAATTATTTGGTTAAAAGTCAATTATTTTAATAAAAGTTTAATTATTTTATTGAAAATTTAACTGTTTCTTAGAAAATTCGTCTTTTTGGATAGAAAATTCGTTCGCAAGCGCAAATTTATTTTTTTGAAAATGCCACCTTCGTTTGAATTTTACTCTTTTTTGTTAAAAAATTCGGCAGTTTGGTTGAAAATTCTTCTTTGTAGATTTTAAATTCAAATACTGTGTAAAAATTCAACGATTTTGTTGATAAATCGTTTCTTTTTCCTGGAAGTTTATCTACTTAGATGTCAAAAAATCTGTTTGGTACATAATTAATTTCTTTAATTTAACTTTTTGATCAACAATTCATCTATGTAGGTCCAAAATTTAATTTTGTGGTTACAAACTAAACTATTTTGTTAAAAATTTAATTATTTCGTTAAAAAGTCGACTCTTTTGTTAGGAAATTATCTTCTTCGTTTAGGAATTCAACTTCTTTGTTAAAAGTTCGTCCTTTGGATTGTCAATTGCAATTTTTCACTAAAAATGTCCTTCGTTGAAAATTCAACTGTGATCTGTAAATTCCATCATCCTATTTTAAAGATTCAACTATTTGATTGAAAATGCAACTATATGTTTTTTAACCTCTTTTGCTTAATATTTCCAACTATTTGGTAGCATAATCGTCCTTTTGAATTGAAAATCCAACTGCCTTCTAAAAACAATCGTCTTTTTAGTTTCAAAATTTAACAGATTGATTGAAATCTTAAAATCTTTTGCTTGAAAGTTAAACTATTTGGTTTTAAATTAAATAGTTTGGTTTGAAATTAATATTTTTGTTTCTAAAAATTTTAACTATTAATTTGGAAAATCGTCCTATTTCACTTGTTTTGACGTTTGAAAACATTTTGGGCTGTAAACTATGCTAAAATATTATGGTTTCATGTTTTCTGTTTTATTTTAGGCGAAATTATTTGGTTCTGATTAATATTAAAAATTCTAAAATAAGAGATGATTAAAGAATTTTTAAAATCATAGGAATAAAATTATAGTGCATTTCTTAGAATTTTAATTAATATCTTCAAAAAGCGATTTTGGTCTTTTTCGCATTTCGTCCTTAGTGCCAAATATGTTTTCGTAAGGCTATTGAAAATCGTTTTCTACTTTTATTGTACTTGGCGGATATTTGCTACTGCGAATCTGGATTAAAAACCGTTACATTTTTTTTAATATATGTGTGCAAATTTTGATTTCTGGAAATACGTACACATAACATTAAGCGGGTTTAATAAATGCTTAAAAACCATAATTATCATAAAAAATGTTGAATATTTGAAAGTTCAGGAATTAATATTCGTATAATAGCAAAAGCAATAAATACTTTTGTCAAATTTCTGGACGCTAATTTATTTACCTTTAGTTATTTCCTATGGAGATAATTTGCATGTGCAGTAAAAGTGCAATTATCTGTGATGATCAGTGCTTATTTAAAAAGTCACAAGTACATGTGAAAGTTTGATAAATTAAGAGGTATGATAGATGAAGCTAAAAAAAGAAGAAATCGTTCTATTGATTCGACTCTCACTGAAAAATTTATACGAACAATATATGAATTTCTTCCTTTAATCGTTGAATGTGAAAGTCATAGAAATTTGAAATCAATCGTTTAAATTCCAGAAAACCCTGTAGAAACTGCTTTTGTATTTATCTCTTTAATCTAGTCTTTAATGATTGATTATGGGAAAATTTACTCTAAAAACGAAACCTCAAATTATAATTTCAAAGTATAAAATAAACTCTCAGCCTTCACCAGCTAAAGAGATTTATTTAGCTTTAGCAATCTTATAAAATGAAAAAAAAATCATTGGGATAAAAAATAATACATATTTTCAGAAGCTCGCATATATTAAGATTAATATGTGTTACTGATATCTTGGACAAAAAAATTTTCTTATTTTTATAAGATCAAATTATTATAAATAATAATGTAAAAAATAGGCATATTTACGAAATAATCGAGAGCGAATGCTTCTCCGGTCAATAAATTCCGTTCAAATGATCGCTCGCAAGTTAGATCGCGCCTAGAGCGCGTAACTGTTGCATATCGTGCTTCGCGTTCGATAATATGTTTATCTCGCGCTTCGCGCTCTATAATATATTTAAATCATGCTACGCGCTCTCTGATTGTACATTTCCCATATTTGTGCATGGGACTTTTTAAATTTAAGGTGAAATCATCGACAACTGAAATTTAGTGATGGTGAATTTTATTTTGTTAAAGCTCCTTCGGCTTAAACGAACACATTTCTATCACGCGCCTCGTGAGAAAAAGAGGGTTAAAAGCAAATTTTAAGATCTAATTAAAAATATATTTGGTTAATTAACATCTTATTGTAGCTTGTGTCTTTTTTCAAAAATCTTTTTTTATAAATAATAACATTTTTCACTATTCAAACAAAAAATACGCGACATATCAAAAACTGTACAATAAGAAATTTGTAGCTTTTTCTGGGAAACAATATTTGTCTTTTTTTGTATCTTGTGTCGTTTGTCAAAAAATAGATTTTTTAAAATTTTTTAATGTTCTTTTTCATGAATAAAACAAAAACTACGCGTCCTATCAAAATAAAATTTTTTTAATAAAATTTTTTTGAATAAAAAGTGTGCACATCTTTCATAGGTTCACATAAGTGCAAACACTGTAAAAAAGCTTTGTTGATATTTACAATCAACTAGTAATTATACGTACATTGTATTTTCAGATTGCAATATGTAACCTGAATAATTTACGATACTTCAGTTCTTATTTGAAATCTAGTGCAATTTCACTTCACGTTACAATGTGAAAATAAAACGGAGGTAGTTCAATTTTCAGTCGACTGTAAAATTACTACATCCGATGATGGAAATTATTCGATCAGTATGAGACATAGTAAGTTCACCTAAGGTGCTAAATTTACTTGGGGCGTTAAGCCTACGAAAGTTTATGTAAATTTGAACGATGTGTGCTTTTCTATCGTGAGGGAGGAAGTCCACGCAGGCGCACGCCACATAATCATTTGCAAGACGTAAATTTTGACCATTCGGGACGAGCGAGTGCAGGTCGCGCCGCACGATAAGTTCCGGAGACGCGCGGACGGGCACTTGCCATTTGGTGCGCATTTCGTTTTTTTTTTTACGTCAAATAGATTTTAAAGTGCTTTTACGATGTTGGCCAACTTGGAAATTTATAAAAGGTTATTATATAAAGATGCTATTACAAGTAATATACTACTATATATATATATAAAATGTTACTCTCAATAACTATAATGGATGTTTGAGTATAATGGAAAAGTTTATGGAGACCGAATCTTGAAAAAAATGGTCTCAAAAATAATTAAAATGTTCTAAATTTTTGAATTGTGATTAAAAATAGCTGGTTAACCAACTCGTTCTTTGCTTCTAGACCTTAAAAAAGTGTAAGAAACTCAATTTTCACAGAAACTTATGTAAAGTTATCAAAATTTGTAATTGTGATAGACTAGAATTTTAAATTAAAGTTTAAAAATTTTAGCTTTTCATTCAAATTTTCCAAAAGTGTATTCTACTGAAATTGATTCATTTTGTTTACTGCTATTTAAAAAATAGTAGTTGATAATTATTTTAACTGGTACAGCAAAAATGTATAGGTGACGATATGTGTATTTTATCTAATTTTGGTAATTGCTTACTTTGACGACTTGCCCGAAATTTGTAGTCAATGTTTTGAAAGTTGAAATCTTTTTTAAAATATTTTGTTGCTTCCACAAGTAAAATATCGTTTGGGGGAGACCCAAAAAGTGTTATATTTTCCCCAAAAAAAATTATAAACCTACAAATATCACATTCTAAAATTCTTATTCTAGTAAAACCAGACGTTTACTAACGTATTTTAAAGTGCGTGTTATGAATATAAGTTTGAAATATTATCAAATGTCATTTTCAATGTTAATTCTAAAAAGTAGTTATTGAGTCACCTAAAAAGCCATTATTGACAATATTTTTAGTTAGAAAAAGGGTTGGATGTGACAGGACTTCTGCTTTCCAGCTGGAAAATTGAACTACAAAAAAAAAAAATTATAGACATTCATAATTTATTAATAAATCAAAATATGTTAGAGATATTATAATTTTGATGTTCATTATCTCACTTTTTTATTCCTGCTACTATTAAACGTCAAACTAATCAGTTGTTCAATATTAAAATCTATCCAAAATTAAACAACTTGTTATAAACTACTTGATAAATATTTGTAATTTATTAATGAAACAAAATTATTTTAGCATATTATAATTTTAGCCGTTTTCAATTTTTACTACTCTAATATTTCAAATTATTAATCTACTGTTAAATAATAAGATAAAAAAACAAACTAAAAATCTATGTTAACAAAAAAATTTTATTAATGTTTAATAGGGCTAAAAGTGAGAAAAGGTATCAATTTTTTATTCTAATTTTTTCCATTTTTTATCTTATCTAAATCTTCTTAAAAATCTCTCCCGCAAAATCTTTGATCGATTTTAATTTCCTACAATATCATTGTTTTCTCCGTATATTATTTCGTTCTGAATTTTCATTTTAAAAAGATTGGACCGAATTTTTTATTATTTTTTTGGTGTTTCTTCATCAAATTAAAAATTTGTTTGAAAAGAAAAGTTTAATTGAGAATAGAGTAATTATAATTCCGTAAAAATTCGAAACATTGTGAAAAATCAGTTTTTAAAGATATTTTTTAATCAATTTTCTATCTTTTGACAAAAATACAATTTTTGTGTCTACTCCGACTGCTAGTTTACTTTTGAAATCAAAAGAAGCTCTTTCAAAAGGTTCCCAACAAAATTGAATTCAGTACTAAATTCTTCAGTAAAGATTCACATTGCTGATTTTAATGAATAATTCCACAATAAATAACTTCAGTATCCTATAAATTGACTGAAAAGATTGATCCGTTGAAGGTCTTTAACACTATAGCCACTGAAAAATGCATCAGTAAAAAGTAAAAAACAATTCATACTGGTCTCGCCTGGAATAAGTACCTTTTTTACAAGAAGAAGTGTTCAAAATAAATTTAGTTTACGTTTTGTCATTAAAAATCATTGCCTCTGACATTAAAGATAAATAAACTGGATTTTTTAAGTGACTTTTATGAATTGACCTACTTATTCATTATGGGCGGCTTACTTGATCCCTGTAAATTGGACTGATAAAAAAAAGCTCATGATATCCTCGACAAGTTCTTTCAAGGACAAAAAAGTTTTAACGTCATTCAACAGCACTTCCTTTGGTCTTGCATAAAGTAGAAGGAGATTGAAGGGGCTATTCGGATTACCGATATTTGATATTGGTCTTTTGGATGCTACAGAAAAGCGAAAATAGAAGAGAAAAGAGACATGAGAAGGAAGGTGGTTCGATCAAGGTTCGACCTGCCCGCAGGCAATGTCATTGAATATCCTTAACGAAATCTGAAAAGGGAAAAAAATCCTGGTCAAAGTCGATCTTCGCGAAAAAAGTAAATCACGCGTTTGCTTGCATAATAAGAATTTTAGAAATATATGAATCACGAAAATTGTATTACTTAATAATTTTTACAGAAAAAAAATAGAAGCTGTGCGAATCTCATAATAATTAATAGCAGCGAAGAAATGAGATTTTATACTAATTCATACAAAAAAAGACCTTCAGAATTAATGATGACAAATTGAAGAGTTAAAATTTTTTCTGCTTCCCAACCCCTCCCCGTCATTACTTTTCCTTGCTTACTTCCACTACCCTGCTTTCTCTCCACTCTCTTAGCTTACCTACTTCTTCTCTCCACTTTCCTTCCTATCCACCCCCCTACTCCCTGACATCTACTACCCCACCCCATTCTTACTTTTCTTTATTTACATACCCTCCCCTGCCTCCCTTCCCCAGTCAATCTCATATCCCCTCCCCTCTTCACACTTATATCCCCACCCCTCTTCATCCTCATTTCCTCACCCGGGCATGGATATTAAGGAATTTACTGTTCAAAGAAGGCGACAGTCTTCAATTTTCATTTGATTGAAAATATCGTTTCTAAATTATAGACGAATAAAATTGTAAGGGATTTGGAGGCCGCGATTTTTTAATTATGCTTTATTTATATTTATTTATTTATTAAACGCAAAGTGCGGTGAAAAGGGAATATTTTCTACCTTTTTTTTCTCTTCTGGGAAAATTGTCAAATACCACGAAAGGTCATTAATCTATGCGAGGGTACTTCCAGGATACGAATAATTATTATAATAATCAACCTAATTGTTGCAAATTAAGTCGGAAAATAAATAATAGAGTAAATTCCCGAACAAAACATTTTGTTTTGACATTTTAAAGTGAAGGAGTTCAAAAAAATATACTTTTTCACCTAAAATGTTGATTATACATTTTGCTTATAAAAAAATACAGTTTTTAATATCCGGCAATTTTTTGCAGTATTCTGCGCAAGAATGACAAACTTTTGCATTTGTTTGTCAGATTTGTTCATAAACATTATTGTTATCATATTTTAACAACTGAAAATGAGAATCTGCTTCTTTTATGAGTATATGAAGTGATAAGACTAAAAAAGGGACGAAATATTCAGGAAACTGCGAATTTACTATTTTTTTAAGATAATTGTTTATAACAATAACAGTTTTATACATTTCATACATATTTACCATGCAATGTTGCACTAGACATAAAATGTAGCAATCTTAGCCAAAGAATTTTTGTTTGTTTATCAAACTATTTCGTTTTTTATTTATTGACTTTATTTGTTTATAAAAATTAATTTTTTGATGACGTGAATTATTCGTACCCTAGAAGTATCATTGCATAGATTCAGGAAGCTTTGTAATATTTGAAAAAGCCAAATTTAAAAATTGCGTGTTGCAGATTTCTTAGCAATTTATTTAACTGTAATGCTGAAAAAATTGTAAATCGGATAAAAACTGAAGGCTGTGAAGTAAATAAAAGATTCAAGCTTTCAAGCCAAAATTCTTTTTCAATTAAATCATGTGATTTCGGTCATTAGTAATTGGAATATTTCAAATGGTGCGATTTCAAATATAACAGTTTTAAATCAAATAAAATTGATACTTTAAAAAATTAAATAAATGCCATTAAATATTTTTTAAATTCTTAAGTGGTTGTCCTGCCGTAAATCAGGTCCCTGGGAAAAGGTTTTTGACGATTTTAAGAATTGTAAAAATATTATCACTCATGCACAGAAAAAACTAAGAGTACGAAGTCTTGCAGGTAATCGGTCAAGCTAGGAAATAATCCGCTGATTACTCCCAACTGAGGTCAACTTTCCGTGAAAATAACAGACCTGTAACGTGCTGCTTCTAGCAGAGCCCAACATAGATATCTGCGATTCACCACGGCAAAATTACCCCAGTCGCAGTTACCCTACTGGCAGTTACCCCGCTTCGCACATTACTTACAAAATTTCTTACTCACAGTATTTTCTGTGTACCTTATAAAAGATTTTTTCATGAAAAAAGTTTAAGTCTTACGATGAATAATTATATAAACAAAATTTGTGGTTATTCGTGTTTTTCTTGCTGTCGCTTCTTACCAATTTAAAAAATGGTGTTATTCTATAATAAATCATGGCTTATTTTTTCGGGAAAAACATTTTCTACAACTTTCCTGTTTCCAATTTAGAAAGTACAATGAAACTCTTCTATAGCGCTGATTTTGGGGATGACGGCTGGTGTGAACTAACTCATTATAGCCCGCTCCTGTTTCCTTATTTACGCTTGGGTGCTCGCCTAAGTGGCAACCGCATACCCGACACACGCCGCACAGCTCCTATTACACCTAGCTGCGGCGCGGCGTCAATCCTTAGAAGGGCTATAGACGGCAGGGCTATTGAAGAGTTTGCCTGTAATTAAATAATCTTCAAAAAACATTGTAAACATATGTTTTTTAATTTTTAACAATTTTCTTCAGAATAACGTTTTTGATTAAAAATATGATCATTAATAATATTATTTCTATTCTTAAAATTATGGACACAGTATCTTTTTAGAGATCTGATTTTTGGCACAACTCTCATAAGCTTTCAAAATGGAATAATTTTGAAACAGGCCATGTGCAAAATTAGGAAATTTATTGTTATAAAATTTTTAACATTTAAAATTTTAGTTTTTAATCATTTAGAATTATGAAATTTTCAATGAAGGTATTAAAAAGTAATATATTTCTATTGCAAACATTCAAATACATATAATTAGAAATAGTTTACCCTTAAAAAATAAACAATAACAAATTCGTTAAAGTTCATGGAGAGTTTCAAATATTCTTTCATATTCAACCATTTTTAATAGACTTATTAAAGACGTTGCGATAATTTTTAGTTGCAGTGGTTAGTTATAATGGTAGCGAGTATCACTTAAAAAAATATCTGCTGTCATAATAACTTTCATGTAATAGAATAATTTCAACGCTAATTTGAAATAATTTAAATTATGCAACTTTATTCAATACATTTAATTCCTAAACACAAAATAAAAAGTGCGGGTTCGATAGTATTTGTCCCTAGAAGTGAATTGAATTCCATGCTTATATAAATCTTCTGTTTATAGTCGTTATGTGTAACTGGGTGTTACAAATTTACTTTTTTGAGTCCATATTTTTTTGAACTTATTTTAGGAAGCATACACCCCTTTAAGGTATTTTTACAATTCTGTTACGGAATTTGACTTTCTTTGATTTTGCTATGTTTTTAAAGAATATTTTGAAAATTTTATAAACAAAAACATTCTACAAAATTTGGTTCTTGGTCAACTCTTCAGTTCTCAAGTTATATCCGCATTTCTCGCGATCTTGGATAAAACAAATAGTTTTTTTTTTAATAAAAATAAATAGAATGCTAAGGTTTTGTTTGCTCTTTTCTATTCGATTGCATTAAGGCTTGGAGTTAATTCACATATATTAGTTTGTCTAATATAAGAGTCATCATCATCATTATTATCCTTATCATCAACATCAGTGTTAAATACGATCCGACAGAATATACATATTAAACGATTTTTACAGATCAATATCTAAAATATTGGCTGCGGAATTCGACTAAGTCTTTCGGATTATTTTGGTCTAAACATATCTATTATATCTATCCTTCCATCTTTTGAAGGTAGACAGCATCATTTCTTGAATTGGATTAATAGAACTTTAACCCTATTCACAACGCATATCTAACGCCATGCCAAAATGTAAAGAAGTTGTTTGAGTAAAAAAAAATATATCATCAAGGACAACCACCACTTGCATTGTTGGTGGCAAGGCATATCAGGAACCCTTGTCTATCATCACCGCAGCATCATTCTTTCTTTTTTTTTCCTCTCCTGTGCTATTCTAGAAAGAAGGACTGTCAACACTAGAATATTCCAGAGCGTAAATACTTCCTTCTTTCTTTACTTTTACTTGAAATAACTTTTTATTAGTCCAAATAAATCCTTGGAAGAAGTTTAAGTCTTTTTGTGTTAAACGAGCGGATCTGAAATAAAATTGGTTTTACTTGGAGCTATGGAGATTATCACCAGGCACACGAGTCAAAGTATTATAAACTGCTATAATTCGTGTAAATCCATAGCTTTTGTTTTCTTGTCCAGTTCATTAATTAAGAGACCATTTTTAAAGATTAGGTTTATTGCGAATAAAGAACTATTGGTAAGAGTAAAAGTAACAGTTTTGTTTTTTGATATTGTGGAATGCAATGTCTTGTATACCATGACGAAGTATAATACTTATTTAAGTGGATCATTCGAGTCAAATTGTTTTCTAGTTATAGATTCTGTATTCATTGTCTATCTTTTGTATTTCCAGTTTCATATTTTATTTATTTGCTTATGTCAGCTTCTTCTCTTCCTACCACGTAACTGAATATAAAAAAAAACATTAATTTACTTTCTATACATCATTATCTTTTGCGTGACGATCATTAATCACCATTTGGTTCTGAAAAATCTATACATGTAAAATATGTATTAATAAACTTCAGTTCCTTCCTAATGGATCAATCAATCAAAAACCAATTTTATACTCCTATAACTAGATCGAGTCTTCCATAATTGTTTGCCTTTCCTAATTGGTAGCTGCAGTCACAAACTTTTCTTCGCAACAATACCAGCTCTGAATTCCAGTAGCTCATTAGAACCTCAGTGAATAGTTTAGTCAATACTTCCTTTTTGTAAGGGTCAGAAGCAGCGGCAGGTTATTTAGAATAAACTTCCGTGACTCTGGTTAGGCATCAGGGCACGGTGGACGGCGATTATATCAGGGTTATTAAATAAGCGACAAGGCGCTCCCTTAAATTGCGGGGCCCGGGGCTGTGGGTCCCCTGGACCGCCTCCGCCCCCTACCGAACAAGGCGCAAGCGATCACTCTCTTGGAGTAGTATTATAGTGAGTAGACAAGTCAGTAGAGAAGGAAAGGGTAGGGTCTTGAAGCGAAAAGAAGGGAGAAGAAGAGAAGACAAGACAGTTCAGTGGCCCGTCCCCTCCTCGGCTTCCCAAAGGCCACCAGCTCCTTGTCCTATTTCTGACGTCACGGGGCCTGACGGGGCCCGAGCTTGCCCGGCTAACGGCGCATGCGCCAAGGCGGTTCGCCAAGATGGTGAACGTCTTGTAACTCTCACTCGCGGCGAGGCAAGGCTGTCCGCACGGCGGCGAACTGCTGCTGCTCTGCTCTCTTCTCTTGTGCAGTTCTTGCCTCCTTCGGGACTGGTACCTTACATCGTGTCCGTGCAAAGCCGACTCACCAGGGACAACTCCGTCCGCGGATACTCCGACTCGTGAGCACCGATGAAAGTGTCCGCGACCGGTTCGGGACTCGTGCTAAGAGGTGAAATCATTCCGCAGGTTTTATTTTCCTGGATTATCCACCAAACTATCAGTTCCAAGTGCTAAGACCCTTGACATCTACGATCCATATTGAAGCTGGAGGCATACCCACCGCCTCGCAGGGGACCCCCCGTCACTTATAAGGTATGTCAAACACCTACTCAGCTTAAGGATCTTCTTCACCTAGACGTCCTCTCCGTCGGCCTTACTCTCACCATGTACAGTGATAACGGTACCCCCTTCGTAAATACGGATACCACGTCTAGGATTCCCTCGAGCAGGAAAGAGAGAGAGAGTGAACCGGGGAGCCTTCGCGAACAGTTGCATTCTTCCGCGGGTTACTCGGTTACCTAGTATTGGCACACAAGAAAATCGCAATTACGGAATTCCTCAGCTGATTCCAAGGAAGATTGCGGAAGCTTCCTTAGGAACAAAATAGGTGGGAATCTAACTAAGTGTGCTCTATGTTTAGAAACTTGTGCGACTCTCTGTCCCACATTACGGTTCCTGAGTGATTTTCGCGAAAAAAATTTAGAGAGTTCTTGAGGATCTGAGGACAAAGTGACGCGCTTACAATTTATATTGAGTTTTGCATTGAGTGCGAAAAAAGTTCCTAAAGGTCGTCAAGTGATTATGATCAGTTTTTGGCGTTTGCGACACTGTTGGTTTCCGTTAGAAGAATCATGGGATAGGTGTTAAAATTTGTTCTCCGATTGTTGTTCTCCATCCCGCTCTTCCAAGGTTGATCTCCAATGAGCTCCTCCAACATTGTTACCCAACCTCGTTGCTCAATATGGTTTTTTAATTTTCCTCTCCATTACTCTTTTCCCAAGATTTTTCTCCAAAAAGGCTTGTCAGTTGTGTTTCATTTAAATTTGTTTAATTGTTTCATTTTAATTTCTAGCCCATTCAACTTGTTTAACTTTTTAACGTTTTATTCTAAAAATAAAACCTTGACCTTATCTCCTTTTCAAGTTGCTTAATTTTTGATACTTTCATCTTGAGATTTCGTTCATTTAAAAGTTTCTTACGAGTTCATACTTTAAATCATTGAAGTTTCTGCGCAATTTACAGAGTAAGAAAAAAAGTCTTCCTCTTGTTACAACTTGATTTCAGTAGACCTTGTCTCATATGTACAGTGCATTTAAGTATATTCTTCTTTCTTGTGTCTTAATGTTGTTACACCTTGATTTAGGTCAATTTTTTTTTGTTAAAATAGATTTTTTACAATACACTTAAATAAAAAAAATCCAATTATATAATGTCCAATTTTTATACAAAATTGAACATGTACGAAAGTTTTTATTTGTCAGTCTAAAATGTTAGAACTTGAAAGTCGTCCAATTTTAGGATGATTATACTCATAAATGTCAATCTTGAACAATATATTTGAATATTTAAATTTCTTATTGAATTTTTGCTATTTGGAATTTTTTGTCTTGAATAATTACTGGGAATAATGATTGGTTCGAACTACAAAATAATTTTTTTGCTCTTCGTGCCACAACATTTGTTTTTTAATTCAACCAAATTTTTGTTGAAAGAGCAAACATATTTTGTTGAATTAAAAAAATGTTTTGAAACCAACCCAAATTTAATTGAGTCAACAAAACAATTTTTCATTGTACGAATATTTTTTTCAGTGCTTACTATTAAAAATGTGAAATTAAAAAAAATAATTTTAGATCCAGTTAAAATTTTTCAAAATTGACTATTCAAATTGTTTGATTGTTAAAGTAGTATTTTTAATTTGCTTGCTTTAATTTTTTATTATTCAATATTTTTAAAATGTAAGATTGTACTCAAATTATAAGATTTTCGTTTGTTTCTCACAATTAATTTCAGTTCGCGGAATAAGATAAGTAAAGATAAATAAAGGTAAATAAATTTCTTCAGATGTGTTCAAAATCTAAGTAAATTTTTTGGAGAATTCGGATCATATTCGTGCTATATAAAAAAATGGGTTTAAAACTGACCCGATTAATTAAAAAAATTTTCAATTTCAAATAACTAAATGCTGAATGTTTTAAATTTTAAGCAATTTAATTTTATAAGCCAGAACTTTTTAAATTGCTGCACTTTATACATATTTCTAGTTTTTTATCTGAAGGTTTCTTCAAACATCGTTCTCCATCCTTTTTTCCTTGTCAGATTGTTCTCTTCAGTGAGGTTCTCAAACTATCTCATTCTCCAAGGACGCCCCCAATAAGGTTCTATGGCATAAGGTCCCCCAATAATCTTCTGCAATAAAGTTCTTCCAATTGATTCTCGAACTTCCTTCTCCATCATTCCATTTTGCAAGATTGTTCCCTATTAGGGTTCTTCCTGACTTTTTTCTTAGTCTTTATTTCTTGATAATTTTCTTCAGAATTGTTGTCGAACTTAGTGATCTGTTTATAATTTCCAAGATGTTCTCCAATAAAATTTTCCAATAAGGTTCACGAAATAGTTCCCAAATTTTGTTTCTATCTTTATTTTTTTAAATTGTTCGCCAAAACAGGTCTGAAGTAAGATTCTCCTTAGTTCTTCTGAAACTTTCTTCTCAGTTCTTATTTTCTAATATTTTTCCGTAATAAAGTTTTCCAGTTTTTTTCTCCACTAAGGTTCTTCAAAATAATTCTACAATTTAGCCTGCCACCTTTATTTTACTAAATTTTTCTCCAGTACATTTTTGCATTAAAGTTTTCCAAGAAGCTTCTCGAACTTTTTTCATAGTCTTTATTTTTCGAAAGTGTTCTCAAAAATATTTCTTAAGCCTTAATCTCTGTACATATTGTTCAAGATTTCTTCCAAAAAAACTTTTCGATTGCAAGTTTTCATAGTAGTCCTACAACTTTTATTTCTGCCCTTATTTTCACAAACTGTTCGCGAATAAAGTTTTGCAGTCAGATTCACCTAAATTGCTTTGGAACTTTGTTCTTCGTCCTTTTTTTCAATAGTTTTCTTTCATGAAATTCTCGAATACCCTTGTGCGAAATAAAAAACTCGGAAACTATATTTTTTATTAAATTTGGAATATTGATATAATAACGATCGTGCAAACTTTCTGTTTTATATGTTATATGATATATAATAAAGTAATGGTAGTTAGAGCTTCAAAAAACTATTTTATTTGGCCCGAAATGTACAAAATCGTCCAAAAAACTGTCCAGCATTATTCTTCATCTTTATTTTACCAAATTGTACTCCAGTACAGTTCTGCAGTAAGGTTTCCCAATAATAGTTCCAAACTTTGTTCCTCATCCTTATTTTTCGCAAGACTGTTCTCCAAACAGTTGTCTAAAAGGTTCTCCGAAATATATCTTAAACATTGTTCTCCACCCTTACATTTCCAGAATTATCTCCATCATTGCTATCGAATATTATCCATAAATAACAACAAAGGTAGACCGCGGAAAGTAAGAAACAAGCAATAAAAATAGGCATGTAGTTTATTGAACCCGTAAATAGGTTTTATTACACTTGTGAAAGATTTATAGTGATATTCAAGCGCAATATGGAAAAGTAGTAAATAACGGATTACGTATGTAGCTATATAAGGCTGTATAAGGCAATATAAGAACTGGATTTGTTTTCAAGAAGGGCTGACACCGGGGGTCTGCTTCATTCGAACCCGAAACGAGTTTCGATTATAAGTACATCGCTTGGCAGGTCCTTGGCGGGCTGTCACGTTTTGCAGGTCCATCATTCGCGGGGTTCCCTCTTGTCGGACTCTCTTCTAGTGTGTAGGGTTTGAAATCGCGTGGGTGGGATCGAGACTCCTTTGAACTCTCGGGGGAGGCTTAAATGAAGCAGGAGAGATAGAAATACCCTTTTGCGAGTATTTACGTATGTACAGACAGCCTACGCGCCCGGGCATAACCAGTTTCCTTCTTCCACTCGTTGAAATCTCTCGGACAGTCTCTCGCTCAATCCTCTCTCTCTCTCTCTCTCTCTCTCTTCTTATCTCCTTCAGTCTCTCTCTGCTTATCTCTTTTTCTCTCTCGTTACATGTCCCTCTCGTTTTATCTTTTGCGGTTTGTCGTTCGTTGTCTTTCTCGATCCTGCTCGACAGTCTGGAAAGAAAAAGAGAGAGACAAATAGAAAATGATAGTGAGAGAGAAAAGGAGAGTGCGAGAGCCGCTCGCGCCGTACCTACTACCTACTATGTTCTAGGTGTAGCTGCATGCACAGCCTTCGCATTCTTCGTAGAAGTGAAAGCTAGCGGTTTCAGGGAAATTCTGAAAATGAATCCCGGTTCGCATTTGGATTATCAGTGACTGATTATCAGTCCTGAGTTTTGATTCATAATGTCATACTCATCAGATTTTAAGGTTGCAAATCCTTGAGCCCTTCGTTAGAAGAACCTTAGCTTAGCTGACAAACTTTGTTCTTCAAATCTGCCCTCTATCCTTGTTTTCTAGCATTGTTCTTCAATATAAAATTCTCCGCTCTTTTATTCCAAGATTGTTTTCACAACGTCCTCTGCATCCCTGTTCCTCAAGATTAATGTCCAATAAGGTTCTGCAATATTTTTAACCTTCAACTTTGTGTGCCATCCCTGTTTTTATTTCATTTTTCTCCAACAAGATTATCTACTCTTTTTTTCGTAGTTTGTTCTCCAATGATGTTCTCCCACTCTCTACTGAATTTTCTATAATTCAAGGTTATTGTCCAAAAAGGTTCTCCAATATTCGTTATCCCAAACTCTGTTCTCTATATCTGTTTTTATAACATTCTTTTCCAATAAGGATCACCATTTTTTCCGAAATTGTTCTCCAATAAGGTTCTCCAACACTCTTCTGAATTTGTATTTTTCAAGATTATTGTCAAAGAAGGATGTTCAGTAATTGTAATACTTTGTTTTCCAACTTGTTTACAAAGATTATCCTCCAACTAGTTTCTTCCATTGTGTTTTTCATCCCTGGTTTTCTAATGTTGTCTTCCACTGAGTTTCTCCATCTTCGGTTTCCAAATTGTTCCTATTGTTCTCCGATAAAAATCATCGATATCATTTATGCAACAGCACTGCTGTCCAACTTACTTATCTAAATCTGTTGTCAAGCTTGATTGTCTAATAAGGATTTTCAAATATGTTCTCTATCCTTGTTTCATGATTTATGATTCATATAGTTCTCCATTCTTCCCTTGCTGGATTATTTCCCAGTAATGTTCTTGAACTTAATTTTCCAACATTTTCGTCTTACGTTGTTTTCTAATACTACTTTCTGATCACTCTTGTTTTCCAAAAGTGTTTTCCACTACTTAACTTTTTTGCGCAGCTTCACCCCACAACTTTGGTTTTCCAACATGGTTCTTCAAGTTTGTTCCTCCATTATTTTCGAAACTTGATCTCCAATTATGTTTTTCGTCCTTGTTTTCGAAATTTCATTCTTTGTGTTCATTAATGTTCTCCAACATATTTTTTGTCTTTAAAATTATGGATCTTCGACCTCTGGTGAACCTTTTTTTACCTTTTTTGATCCAATCAATCGACGAGCCGCGGTGCCTTCAAAAGGGAAAGTAATGCGACTCGATCTTCCTTGGAGTTGAAAGGAAACGCGGAGTTTTGCGGTCTAAAGAAGGCAAAAGTACAATGACATTAAACAGAAGCTAAAATCGCACTTTTTTATAGAAGTCTATTGTAAGCCAATTTTACCCTTGATTTAGCAGCAGTCTGGACTTTAAAATGTTCTGGTTACTATCCTGGATTTTAATTTTTGATGGATCGTTGTTCACGCTGCAAGAGCGCGTTTATCGCTTTTTAATTCGCTATAATTGTCTGCCTATTTAAGTTGATTACTGTGTTTGGATTTCTGATAAATTCGCTCAAGCTGCATAAATGCGTTTTTAAATCAACTTTTAAATCTCTCCGAACATAACTGTGAATATTCTCATCAAGCATTTATAAATTTCACTAAACTAAAATATCAAATTTCTTTGCATCTTTAAAATATTCTAAATATTTGATATCTCCTTTCGGACACATTCCAGTTAATTTGTCTCTTGAGAAAGTGAAGTTAATTTCTTGATTAAACGTCGAATTCTTCAGATAACCTATTTTTTAGTAAACTTTATGATTGACAAACTTAGTTATTAAAAAAATCCGAGCCATAGAGAAAACATTCTACCTATTGCATCACTCTTTGTTTAATACAAAAAGAAATTAATAACAAATTCTAGAATGCTATAAACAATCCTTTAACGTTAGCATTTCCAATTTATTTTATTTTCCAAAATTATTATTATTGTATTCCATGGTTTAATTAAATGCTTTAATTAATAACCTAACTCAAATAATGCTGTTGATTTAAACATTTAATTTGATATTACCAAGATCCCTTGCTATCCTCGAGCTGTCAGTGGACTTTCCTGCACGCCTATACAATCAGATATACCGGGATATCTTTTGAAGTTTTAATCATTCATTCAGCGACACTATCTCAAATGCGCCGACTTCCGGTTCCTAATTTGGCAAGTTGTCCAGCTTGCATTTTTGTTTTCACTTCCATTTTTTTCTTTGTAAACGTGTTCTCCTTTTAAAATAAAACACTCTGAAGAGTGAAGATATTTGGTTCTATAGGAATGGTAAAGTGATTTGATGCTTTTATCGTCTCTCGCCTTATATCTAATAAATAATTGTAAATAATGCATAGAATAAATACTGTAGTCGCATTAACGTAAGTTTGAATCTGCATTACTTACATAACAAATATAGTAGAAGTTATATTAAGATTGAGTCTGGAATGTAATATAAGCAAAGACACACATTTGAATGATGAATGCTGTCTAAATTATTGAAAATTTTAGTCCGAATTTCAAATGATTAAAAAAAGATAGGTTTTAGAAATCGCCATTGCTTAGGGCAAAATAGAAACGTTGGAATTTATTGCGTTCTAAGAACAGAAACAGAAAATATTTCGACACACGAAGGTGTACATAATCAGTTAGGTAATATTATTTTGCGTATATCGATTGCTCTCATTTCGATCACAATGGCCTCCAAGTCTTTCGAAAACGTTTCTATAGCGACTGCTCGACTTTCTTTCTTGGCTCAACGGCGTGGTGTGCGCACATGAAGCAGTCCATGGATAATCTACCGCTTCGCGCTGCAAACTAATGATGATTTGTAGAACGTGACCTGTTTTGCGCTTCGTTCCTTCTATTCTGATTCTGAAAGAAAGATTTTATTCACGAGAAAACAAGAAAACGATCGAAAGGATTATATAATCTTGCCTTACAGCGGAACTCTTCCTTTTAGGCGCATTTATTATTTTTAATTCTTATATATTATACAATATTTAACCGACTTCTCTTATTTTGTAGGAATTCTTTTCAATAGATAGAAAATAATCATGAAAAATAATCTTTGTTGCTTTTTATAAGTCTTGGAATCTTAAGTACTAAGTAGAAAGCTGGCAATATTGAAGCCATCCTCATATTGCAGAAACTCAATTTCACACTTATTGAACGGCTCATAAGTCACAAAGATTAATTAATTATAAAATTTTTAACTATTTTCAAATCTATTTTCCCACCTGACAAAAAAGTGCAGAATTCTAGTTGGATTATAGTGTTGAGCTAATTTACGCAACTTTGGTACTTGATGGCTTAAGCAAAAAGTGGCTGACATTTGCAGACCGCGAGTCCGAGTCATGCATGGTCGTAACTACTTTTTGAAACCACCTTCAAGCATCAATTAAGCGTGAAAAATATTGCCGGCAAAGTATCATGTTTGGGTGGTGAAAAGAATTAAAACAGGCACTTAAACGGACATGAACTATTCAACAATTTTTATACTGCTTGCAGATTTTTTTTAGTTTATTTTTTTCGCAGGAAATAATTTCGATTATTTTTCACATTCGTATATATTTCCAAGCTTCAACTGGCAAGAAATTTAATTTTCTGCATTTTTTTCTATTAAAAATTACCTCATTCAATTACTGATTAATTTTGTGCAGCGTTCATCTGACCAAATTTACTATTAATATTCTCAAATTAACAGGGTGTCTTTTTGAAAGTATTTTGCATTTTTCGTAACAATTGACTAGGAATATCTATAGAATTTTACTACTTTATTATAATAATTGTTTTTTCAGTCCTTATAAAGATCTAAATTTGCAAAATAGTACTATTCATATGTAAAATTAAATAGCTGTTTTTTTTTATTTGTGAAAGTCACTTCATTAACAGAGAAGTAATTTCTTAATAGTACAAGTTTCTAGTGATTCAATTAATTGTCTTAATATAGAAAGCTTTGAAAAATCAAATTGCAATATATTCTTACGTATGCTATAACCATCGATTATTTAAATAAATATTACGAAAAACATAATTACTTTTTGAATTTTTCGCTAAAATCCATTATTTTCAACGATAATTAAAACATGCTCTTCTTTAAACTTCATACATCTAAAATGTAGTGCACATTTGAGTAAAATAAATGTGGGTGCTATAATAAGTTTAATTTGAAGCTGCTTATATCACCAGATTTTTGATTGAAAATGTTATATTTTCATCAATATCAATTCATTTTTATACGAAGACTTTAGTTTTTACAAAAAAATGGGGTTTCTCCAAAAAAGACGATTGTTTAACTAAAAATCTAAGTAGTTTAGTTTTTACCCGTAATATTATATTTTGAACCGAAGTAATGCTTTTTTAACTTAAATATTTCAATTTTCAAAGAAAAAGATGCATTTTAAACAAGAATATTAATTTTCTACAAAAAAAAACCGATTTCTCAACAAAATACATGAATTTCCAACCAAATGTCGATTTTTGAACTAAAAAAGATCAATCTACGGGGTATCGAACCTACATATCTATACCTATGTAAATACCTATGTAAATATAAAATACACGAACTTTTAACAGGAATATAAATCAAATACTTTTTAAATAAATAATTTAAATCGATCACGATTTTTCTTCTCGTGATATTTTTTCCGTTTTAAACTATTTTACAACTTTTTACAATGACAGGAAATACTATTTTACTATACTATTTTATACTATTTTACAACGTTACAGATTGATATAAAATGTAAGTTTTTTCTGAACATTTGCAGTTTTTCATAAAGATGGAACTTTCATTTTTTTCCTTAAAAAAAACAGTTCGCATTTCAAAAAAGTTTCATCAAATTTTTGTCACAAAATGCATTGTTTGTAAGTCTCAACTCATGAAACCTTAAAATTTGTGGTGTCAAAAAGATATTCACCCAATATATTTCCACACGTGCAACATCCATGCGGGTATGCGCATCCATTTCTTAATGAAATCAGAAAAAGTAATTAAGATATAAACAAAGTTTAACAATATTATTATTGACTGGGGTTTTGAAATAAATTTTGCCTAGCGAGTCTCCGACCAGCGCACGGCTAGGCTCTTAAAGAACAAACATAGCCCGCTCAGTCCCCGACCAGAAACCTTGTTGTACCAAGGGTATTCCGGGCTATTTCCAGGCGGGATGCTCTAGACAAAATTTTCCTGACTTAAAGAAATCCCAGAAATGACTAGGGTTTTCCAAGTACGTATAAAAATGTCTTGACAATTCCAGGTTTCCGGGTTTTTCAGGTGAGTAAGACACCCTGATTGAACTAGAGGAAAATTTTAATTGCTTTTTTTCGGAAAATCAAATCTTTTAAATTAGTAAAATTGGAATAGCTTGTAATTAATTATCGTTTCTTGTAAATAGTAATGATGGCCTTTCATAAAAATGAACGACGATTTCTCTCATGCAATTTAGTTATTCTTAATCAATGCATGCACAACCTATTTACCTTGGTGAGTGTTGGCATAGAATCCGAAGACACGTTCGACTGTCACACGTGCAACTCAAATGTAGGTCAGGTTCGTGATGAGTTTGGTAAAATTTTCTCTGAATCACACATCGCGTGGTTGATGCGTCGATGAAATTCTTCTAAAAATTCAATGAATTTTAGCTTTTTTATGATTCCTCCCGGATAAATTGCACAATCCATCATTAGTCAGACTTGAAACGATGTGTGGAGGGAATGTCGACATAGGATGTCACAGTCTTGTTGCCTTCATAAAATTCCGCATCCTTTACTGATTCATAAAAAGAGCAGTTACGTTCAATTAAAAATAGAATTAACGGTAATTTTTAATAGTATTTAAAAAAATATTAAAAATAAAATAATGTCAAATATCACTCTCAAAAAATAATAGTTGTACTAAATTACATTTTTTCTACGAAGTTTAACGATACAGGTAGAAAAAAATTATTTCAGAACTAGTAAAAAATACTGGAATGCGTTTAACTTCAAACTCTTTACATTTTCACCAAATAAAAAATGTAATCCTACAGTTTGTAAGCCTATTTTCTAGATTATTTAATTAAGGTATGCAGAACTAATACCGCATAACTCAACTTCTTATGGAAATTTTGTTTCGTGTAGAAAACGATTTTTTTTTGTTATATACATATATTTAATTAGAAAAATCAAGGTTTAACTATTTTATACTTATAATTTAATTAATTAAGAGTTGTCAAATATTTGGATAATTAGAGTATTTAACTTTAGAACATTAGGGATGGAAAGCATTTTATTGTTTTTCTAAATCCAAAAAATGTATCTCTAATTGTTAACACTTGAAGTTAAATTTAGCTATAATTAATATCTATAAAAATATTCCGTTTTTTATTTTAAGTGAGAGAAATTTCGATTAAATTATAAAACGCGTATGTAACTATTTTGGCGTACTTAAACTGAACCTTCAAACTACAAAAAAATTATCTCAATATGTTGCAAATTATTTTGAAAAGGCTTTTGTCGCTCATGTAAAACCAGTTTCAAAACAGTTAGGCGATTTTAGTTTTCGTAGCTCCATTATATCTACAGTTTGCAAAATTTCTTTAATCTCTCATTTTTAGGACTTATAATTTTTCAAATTTTTCAGTTTGTTCAAAAATTTTTGAAGTGTTTAAATATTAAAATTGAAGTTCTTCCAGACTGTTTACAAAATTATTCAATTTTAAACATTTCTCTTTTGGATTTTTTTACTTTTAATTTCGTACATGTAGCTAAAAGCCAGATATTTTTTATACATATTGTTTGATTTTTAATGATTCAATATGAAATTATTTATTTTTGTAAGGTTTAATTTGTCGTTTTTCAAAAGGATTTTCAATTGGTAATTTGCAGCTTTAAATTTTTTTTAATGAATGCTTAATACTGAATTTTTGTCATTTTAACCTTAACCTTAAACGCTTTTAATTTCAAAATTTTGATTTTAAGACATAAAATGTTGTATTTTTCGTACTTGATGCTATTAAAATTGAAGATATTTAAAGTTGGACCTCTTTAAAATTAAACTTGTCACATGGATAGATTTCTTAATTTAGTTCAATATTCGAGATTTTTATTTACTGTAAATTAAAGTAGAACATCTAATCATAAAAGTAAAAAATGGTCAATTTTAATATTTATATTAAAGGATTTAAAACATAAAAACGGCAATTTAGTACAATTTTAGGTTGTAGACTTCAAAATAAAAGAACTTTAAATGAAATTATTTGGTTTTCTTCTTCAATCAATTGGGTAAAAATTGATATTTTTTAGTATCTCCCTAATTTTGAACTTAACGATTTTTTAAATGTTACGTAGCAACCTGAAAATAAAAGAATTATTTCTCTCTCAGCGTAACAAGACATAATACGCTCTACAGAATATTTTAATAAGCCTTTTATTAAAACAACTTTCTAAGTTTTTCCCTTAAAACTGTCTTAATTTTACAAAAAGTTTCAGAAGTTTCATGTTGAATGTTTTGTAAAATTAGGATAAATTTTGCCATAATAGTTTACAAATTTCGTAAATTTAATATAAATGAGGAAATATTCAGTTATAAATTTTGTAATTTTTAGTTACAATTACAATATTCTCATACACATTGTATCATAAAATTTTGAAATTTTCGTGATTTAAACTAAGTTTACGAAAGAAGCATTTTCTCAAAAGGCTTAAATGAAATAGAAGATTGTACTTTGTAAGCAAAAATGTTAATTAGAGGCATGTGATGGTCTGTCACGCAACCAATTTCATTTCATTATATTCGGCAGAATTACAATAATAAAAATAAATATATTATTCTGAGATTTTGGTAATTGGTTAAAAATATATAAGCGCACGTTTCTCTGGTCCTCTTGAGCTTTTATAGTATTCAATAGTTGGTGCTCATTATTCAGCTGTATCTTGGAATGTAACTGAGAACAGGGTCTCAGTGCTCTAGCTAAGATCGAATTTTTAAAATCGCAAATCAGGTTAAAATAAAAACTCAAGTGGGCCAGACAAACGTTCTCTTATTTCAATCATTTACGAAAATTCCAGCAAAGTATATTCATTTTTCTAATAATGAATTCAACGAATATAATAAAATATAATTGGCCACGTGACGAACCCAGTGAAAATGCTTACAACAGTTTGATATAAAATCCATGCAGAGTGCAACTTCCAAGATAATCCTATTTGCAGTATAAATTTTTTTCTTTCATTCATTGGATTTTAAAACTTTTGTATGGCACATTATAGAAATACATATACATGTCACCAATTTCTTTTACCGAGAAAAGAGTTTCCGCGTTCGCAAGACCTAAATTAATATTAAAGCTTCGGATTTGTCCATGGCTGTATAACTGTATATAGTGTATACGCATATGCCTACCGCCTCCTCGACGTTTTATTAAGCATCGGTAACCCTGGACGAATGTTATGAAACGAAGTTATATAAAGTGACTCTGGGTGTCCAGTAATTGCAGATTGAAAATATGAAAGGAGTTTTCGTTGCCGATGGAGGCGACGAGACGGTGGACATGACAGGCCAGAGGCAAGAGAAACATTTTTGCCCAATCCACAATTTTATCACCAGGGCTGGCTGGGTGCGTTATTTCGAATATCCTGCATCCCACTTTCGATAATAAAAGATCGCATTCCAACTTCTCAAGGAGACAGACGTGCAAACTGTCACGAAATTTATAAAAGGACATCTAGCGTCATCCGATTGCCATAGAAAGTTTTGCACAGCAATATGGAAAAACAGGTGGCAATTTTTTTAGTTGAAGTCAACAAAATATAATTTTCTGATAGATTTTTTTTAGAAGACAATTTTAATTTAAGCTTCTTTTCCACGCAGTAAACACAAATAGGGTAAAACTGCAGAAAATGTCGATCCCTTACGATTTTTTTTAACTTACATATTTTATTTTATTTTTTTTACACTGAACTAGAATCTGGCAAAACAAGCGCAACTCTTACCATTTCCGACATATCGAGAATTGGTCCTCTCAGAAATGTTGATACTCACGCCTACCCTGAACGCCTTCTGAGTATCTTTGCGGAACATAAAAATAACAGTAAGGCCCTCTTCTAAAGTAACTCGAAATTTGTTGTTTTTTCAGCAACTTATGTCATTTTTTCAAAAAGAACAAGTACCATCAAACGGGGTAATTTGTGACATGTAGGGTAAATTCAGTCACCCTTAAATTCCCTAAATTAGTAGAATAATTTACTCAAAACTTTTCCAGAAATCTGGAATCATTTAAAGCCTTAACTTGTTCGAGTTTCTGATTAAAACCTCCCACCTTAAGTAACTTAAACCATCAATTTAGGAATACCTCATAAAGGTATTTTGGAGTGATTCACCAAATAAGTGATACTTTCAGGAGAGTAAGAGTCTATCAAAGTATAATTCTCGAGGTTAAGAAAACTGAAAAAGGCATCATGCAATGGGGTTGGGGGGGGGGGGCGGAGTCTGGAGTTCTTGCAAAATGTGTTACGTGTTTTGCGAAGGGCCCCTTTTCAGTGAAAAAAAGTTTAATCTTTTTCTTTTCCCATAATATCTTGTCCAGTGTGCAACCAACATGAAAATTGCATTAAGATGGATAAAAGTAGATAAAATTATCTTTGGAAGTAAAACAGAACATTAATACTGGCTCTCGTAGAACAGAAGTTATAGTGTCTCCATAGTAGGCTGTTTTTTGTGGAATTCGGTTCACAAACTAAATAATCAAATTATGGTAACTGCTTTTGGTCAATATAAAAACAAGTGAAATTAACTGATTTTTTTAAACCTTGACTTCAAACGATTGGATTCTCAAGCATGGTACTTAAAGAAAAAGGTTGATGTAATACATACAAAAAAATGGTAATTAAAGATGCGATCTATTTATAATTTCATAAAAAGCAGCCTGACTGTGAGAGACTATAACTTATATATTCTCTAAAAGTTAGAATTAATGTTCGTTTTGAGTTTTAATGATAATTAAATAAACTTTGATACATCTTGAGACAATTTTAATCCAGGATGTACCGTATAATTTCAATAAAACTCAAGTCTCTCGAAAATTTTCCAAAATCTAAAAAAAAAGCGGAACGTTTTGATTTTTAAGTTCTAAAGTTCTTATGATTTTTTCATTATCGGTAAAAATACTCAGGAACATCCCAAAAAAATAATTTCTTGGATAAAAACGCATTGATTTTACTTATTTTCTCTCTAGGATGCGTGATATTCTCTGGTATCTCAGAAAGATAGGTCCTTAGAAGGGAGAAATTTGGTTTAAACACCTTGTCCCATTCACTCTAAACCCCTTTTCCAGGAGCTCACAAAAAAATGACGCATCCTAGTGTTGAGCATTTTGAATCAAGGTCCTTGGAAGGGATGGAAATGAAGGGGATAAGGGCCATAATTCTCCCCCCATTTACGCCGAATCCCTTTTCCAGGTGTCTAAAAAAAAGTTGGGGTCCATTGGAAAGGGCTCGGGGTACCTTGAAATTTAGACCGATTACGATTTAGGGGTGTTTCCGACTCGAAGGCAACCCCAGTCACTTTTAAACCATTTTGATGGGGGGGGGGGGGGCACTAAACATCAAATAATCCTGAAACTACATGAATTAAGTAAATTTTAAACAAATCAAAGTTGATGAAACAAATATGGTGTAAAAAGTTTGATACCTCGAAAACGGTGAGAGATATTTTTTTTCGGTCAGATTCACTGTATTTACTGAATAAAATAAAATAAAATTTAACTAAATTTCAGGATAGAAACTATCTTCAAAAAGGTATTAACTTATTCAAAATTAAAATAAGCATTTATTGCCTGACATATAGTAAACTATGCTATAAAATAAACAACTAATTTGGATACTGCCAAATAAATTTGAACGTGGCTGTATTTACCAAAATTTCAATATGACTAGCTGGATTTTTTCAGTACGAATAACAAGGCCTGTAAAATGGTTGATTTTTACCTAAATTTCGGTATGACTAGACTATAGACACTCCTAATGAATGTTTAAATCCGAAATGTGAGTTTTATTTTAAAGATGCTTAAATAGCTCAAAACGCTTAAAAAATCTACTTTTCAAATACATTGTTTTGCCAAAAATGTTACGTATTCCGGCAAAGGATTTTTGAACCATTTTTTCCCCGTTACTTTTGCAAAAAATTGCATAAAATGTCGACTCTAAGTTATCTAAAAATATCCTGACCCTACCAACTAAAGTTTCAAATAGGAATCTAGAATTTATTTTCCTGCCTTTCATTTGGCAAATTTTGTCTTTCAGTTTCTAGAATCAGGATTTTTACCAAGATTTTGCATTAAAATACGTAAAATTAGGTCAAGGACTAGTGTTTCGTGTGAAAGTGAATGTAAGATTTCAATGTCAATTTAAATGAGAATGTGAACTGCACCCATTCCTTATTTTAAATTCTTTTTAGGCCCCAGCTTTTAAGAAATACTTTGAAAAATATATAGAACAGAATAGTCCTTGATCTAGAAAAGATGTTTATTTTAGAAAAAATGTGACTTGTTACTAAAGATTGTGCAAAATATAAGAAAATCGGTATTTTATACGTTTTTTTATAGTTGTATGATATGCATCTTTTTAGATTTTGTGAGTTTTACGCGAATTTTATCTTGAAAATGTTACTGTTTTTTTAAAATCTTTATTAAAATAATGAAAACATTACCAATATCATCACACAAGTATGGACCTTATATGCTAAGAAATTCTTGAATGAAAAATTGTTTTTAACGTATTTACACTATTTCGAGCCTAATTGTATAAATAATAAAAACTCTAAAAAAAAGAAGCAGAATCTTTTCTAAATAAGAAAATTGGGAAAAATCATTCGAAGACAGTAAAAATATAATTTTTCATATAAAATTATTGTCCCTTATGTTATAGTCACAAGTGCAAAAATGAGAAATAAAATATAAGTTTTCTTGATTCAGCTTCCTAAACTTAATAAATGAAACAAATTATAATTTTATTTTTTTAAAGTTTACATATTGTATGGAATTTAGGATTGGAAACGACCCAAGTTCAGTTCGCGTTACGCATAATTTCGAAAAGTCATTGAAATTTTAGGCACCAATTTTTGTTGTAATACCTCATTTTATTGATACAACTTACCTTCACCTTTAGTACTATGAAGGTTGAACTTAAATATGTTTTTTGTATTTTTTAGAGAAGAATGTTACATTCCATTTTATTAAAATGAGGTGAACTTGAGCCACTAATAGAAGCAAGTAAAATAAAAATAAATCTGATACGTAATGCGTATTATTGTATGTAAAATGAAACCTATAAACTCCTAATTATGGAGAATATACAATATCAATCTGACAAATTTACATTTTGAAATTAGTTAGTATTCGATGCTTAGCGATTCCTTCGAACAAATATTTTTTTGAAATATAAGAAAAAAATCTGCCTCAGCCCGGAGTTTGAAAGATTTTATTACAATTTATAAGCATTTTTTAATCCATGTTTCGAAACTTTAATTGAATAAAACTAGATTTTTTACTATTACTGTAAACAAATAATTTTTTGTAAATTAAAACAAAAACCTGTCTCAATCTTTTACAGAGGAATACTATATGTATTTCTTCACTGTGACAATTGTACCCTGTCTGATCAACGTGAGTTTAATATAAATAATTTTGTATAATTAAAATTTAAATATCTGGCCGCTGACACGCTTTAAAATGACAATAGCATCGTATGAAATTAATTTAGATTAAACTTACGTGATCAGAAAGGGTGCAATTGTCACAGTGAAGAAATAGGTTCAGTATTACCCTATAAAATTAGCTTTAAAGAACAAGAACAGATCTTCTGAGGCCTCGGAGGCATAATTAGTTTATGTTTTTCTGCTAAAAATTATTTTTTCGCGGTAATCGTTAAACATCGAATTTAAATTAATTAAACAGTAAAATAGCAGAAAATTCATTGCAATGTTTTTTCAGCGTCCCAGTTTAATTAAACAGTTTATTTTCCAGGCGCAGGCATTCCTTTATGAAGTGATGAAGGGCCCGAAGGGTTTATCTGCTCTGTGAATTTGTGTAATTTATATCCGTTTCTTTATGACTCATTACTTGCCACGTAAAATTTTAAGAGAAATTTTTTTACAGTATAAAAGTAATTTAAAGACGTTTAAAAAGGATTTCATGATTCGCCCGGAGCTTAAGATCAACTTGAGCCGGCTCTGATACGCTAACAATCTTGTTCTAGAGGTTTTATCGCTATAGAAAATCCTATAGTTTAGACTTTGCTTAGACACCTCCACGAAGTTTTCTATTCTCGGCTCTAATCATTTATGAAGATCCCAATCTCGCCTTACGTTTTATTTCTAGTACTCGAATATAATCATGTATTAAATTCAAAGAAGGCGCGTGTACATCGACATTGCATCCAGGAATATTTGGCTATAAATCAGTGTAAATCATTTCTTCTGAATGGTCGTTAAACAAGCAATGGACAAAAATTTTTTAAATTTTTTTATGCTTAGTTAACGATTCTCGACGAGTAAAAAGAAACGAAATGACCGGGAAGAAAGTTGATGCGAAAATCGATCAGGTTTTACTCACGTGTTCGGAGAGGTGTGAGAAAATAGAATGTGAAATGTTTAGATCTCAGTGACATTTGATATTTAAATAATGTTCAGGGTGGTCGCAGGCCAGGGAAAAACTTGCATTCTCTCTAAAGACAGGAAATTTCTATAAGACGCGCTTTAAATAACTGTCAAGAAAAATATATTAAACATTTTCAAATATGAATTAAAAATTGATTTTATACATTTTTTTAATAACTGAAATACAGTAAATTAGTTTTTTGAATTTTTACAATCAACATTGAATTTCAGAGTATAATTTATATTCTTCATAAAAATTTGAGAAATTCTCTATGAAAATAATTTATTTAAATTCCTTTCACAGAAAAAAGAGATAAAGTTTACATCGATTCCAGATGAAAGATTCACTGCAACCAAAATTAACCTCGGAATATAAACTTTACATGAATCGCAGATAATTTGCGATTTTTAACCTCACCTGGATAATCTTTCGTCAGTTGCTTTTTGTGCTTTTCGCTAAATGGTATTAAACAAGTTCTAATTCATCTGCAATAGTGTAATTTATTTCGGAGGAGATATATTAGTAAGAAATTTTTTTTTCGTATTTTCTGTTGTAGATTCTACATGTTTTACCGAAATTTTCTCACTTCAGCGTGACGCAGTCGACGAGTTCAGAATTATTTTCCTAACCTCGGTGAAACATTCTCCGAAATATATTTCATTTTTACCTGTAGCAAGCCTTTCCTACAACAAATTTTAACTTTTGTTTTTCTGTGTTGTTTTAAATCTGATGTCCGAATTTATAGCTCGAATTCACTCATACTTTGCCGTTTTCACATTGCTGCTAAGGACGCCGTGGCAGACGACAGCTTTTATTCCTTCGTAGGATAAACTTTCGCCAAATGGCATGAAAACTTTAACAGCGGGAATTTTTATATGCAACAAAATTTAACTTCAGTTTTTTTCTGTGTTAGAATGATTACAATAATTTATTGTGTTTTGTTGAAAATTAACCTTTTTTTGGTTGAGAATTCAACTATTTTGTTTGAAATCTCGTCTTTTTTCATAGAATTCAACTGTTTTTCATACAAAATACAAATACTTGGGTGAAGTTAAACCATTTTGTTGAATTTTTTTGGTTTCTTTGAAATTTAATCTGCTTGGTTGAAAAATTTCTTTTCTGGTTAAAAAATAAACTAGTTTTTTTTTAATTTATTTTTTTGGATCCAGATTTATCACTTAAGTTGAAAATGTAACTTCTTTATTTCAATAATTCATCGATTAGTTTGAAAATTCATATATTTTTTTTTAAATTCGTCATTTTTGGTAGAAAATTAATTTTTTCTGTTCAAACTTCGTCTTTTTATGTAAGAACAAATCTTTGTAGTTTGCATATTTAAATCTCTTTTAAAAAACTCACTTATTTGGTTAAAAGGGGAACTTTTTTTGGTCGTAGTTTCAATTCGTATTTTTCCCAAATTAAACTGCTTTTTATTTGAAATAAAAATACTTTCTGGTTCGAATATCTGCGATTATATTTTTCGACCGAAATTTATAATTTTTAGTCACAAGATTAGAATTCTGGTCTTTGAATATGAATACTCAGAGGGAATACAAAGTTTGCCAGGAAAAAGTCAGGATGTTTTGAAAATTATGTTTGCGGCCAGACTGATATTTTTTCAGGATAATTTATTCTATTTTTGAATTTCATATTAATATTATCTTCGCGGTTTTGCAAGCAGAAACCGAGTAGCCGGTTTTAGTCTGGCAAAAACAGCCTTTTCTACTCAAATGTTTCTGCGAGACTGATCCCACTATTCCATTTGTATTTAGCTACTCATTTTTATAATTTTTTGTCAGGAATAGAAATTTCTAAGGATTTCTCTATTGCTTGTAATTTATTTTTTACAAAAAATAATAAAAAATATATTTATTTGTTGCAGGTGAGTTAATATAAGATTGCACTTATCGTCTATAGTTTTGTAAGTACTGCAAATCTCTTCAAATCTCTTATTTTTAATGGAAGCTTGAAATGAGCAATGTAATTATTATAATTATTTAATTAAATATAATAACGTTTATACTTAAAACATTTTATGTGCGAAACTTTTGCTTTTACTTCAAATAATGTAGAATAATCTTCTATTTGCTAAAACAATTGTGTTTAAATTGCTTACTTACATGTGGCTATATTTATTACAAAATTATTATAATAGAGCAAAATATAGTTATTCTTGAATTCAAATGGTTGAGTTGCCAATTATAATAACCATTAACCTAGATTTCACTAAGAAGCTAATTTTCTTAAGGTGTAGGATGTTTTTAAAATTTATAAGACCTTCAAGCATTAAATTCAGAATTTGAAAGATAATTGAGGATAAAAGACCCAGACAAAAAAGAACTATTTGTTGATAATTTGTCCTATTCCTTTATAGAAATTTTTTCCATTTACATCAGCTATTTTTATAAACCAAAAACTAAATGAGAGTCAATAAAATACAAATAATAGTCCTTTCTCATAAATATTGTGGTCGTCATTTTTAGCTTTTGAAAAAACATAAACAGTTACTAATTCTACTGTGCTAAAGTATCTATTATATTAAAATAAGCACTTATTGCCTATATTATATTTGATTATGACTTTAGATAAAAATATAATATCATTCGCCTATCTGTATCTATCAATTAAAAAAATTAATTGTCTGTCCTAAACTTCCTTTACTACTGCAGTTTCCCTGCATGTCTGACCCCTGTATTTCTATATACCAATTATAATTTTTTAAATTATCGTTAACAATTTTTTAATTGAAGTTCCTCACATAAGTAAAAACTTACTATTTTCATCGTAACATTTCTACAAGTGTATTTATTTCTTACGTAAGTTTTTATACCGTGATAATAATATAGAAAAGACATGGACATAGGTTTCTGGTAAAAATCCCTTCACTACTTAATTTATAAAGAACCGAAAGCGAAAAATTAATTTAAGAAATCTTTAGAAGGTTTTAATTCTGGATCCGTAGAAAATGAAACATTATTGTTTAGACTCTGAAATACGTATTAAAATATTTAAAAAATGTTTTCAGAGAATTGTCAAAAAATATTCTTTTACCCAGTATTTTACTTATGAAGGTTAAAAAACGTTAGGAAGTTATAAATTTCTATTATGTTCTTGGAGAACTTTGTTGGCATAAAAATGCTAGCAAATTTTTATATAACTTATTCGGATTTTCACAAGTTGAAAGTCGTCACTCAAAAAAGTTTTAAAAAATCAAAGCGCGTTTAAACTTCCTTCAGTACTTTAATTCAGCATGTATTTTTCGGAACATAATTCCTACAAGATTAACCTCGTGGAATTTGAAAAAATGCAACATTTCTAGCAAGTTTGTCCCAAAACAAATTTCCGCTGGAGAAATTCCTTCAAATGCACTGTTATCACTTAAAGAAGTCCTGTGATATTGTTGAATCCCTCGGGATATTCTGAAATAATTCGACAATCCTTAACACTAAATTAGAAGTTTTTCAACAAATATCCAATAAAATATTTTGAGAAACTTTGAAAACTTGTACGAAATCTTTAATCTCTTGAAATATTCATCAGTAACTAAAAAGCATTCAAAATTATTTAAGAAGTTGTGAAATAACTTCAATTTTGTAAGTTACTTGCAATCCTTTTGGAAAACTGTGAAATCCCTTGAAATATTTTGATTAGATTTTTTAAATCTTTAAAATCTTTTGCAATTCTTTACATTCTCAAGAAATTTTTTGAAGTCACTTTTTGAATCACTTGAAATAATTAGAAATAACTTGACATCTTTCGAAATTCTTCGGAAAGTTTGAAATCTTTTAAACAATTAAAAAAAACATATCTTCTGAAATATTTTGAAATATTTTGAAACCTATGAAATCTCAATAACTGGTATACACTTAAAATTCGAGTTTTGAAGCCTTCGGTATTTAAGAATTAACGGTAACACTAAGTCACAAAATTGTTTTTTCTTTATGCTACTTCTTTTCGTTATTTTGAAGCGCTGATTCTGAAACTGTCTTTTTGTTCTAGCGTCAATATTTTTGAGATATTCAATATTTAATGTTCAATATCACATTAAAAATTAAAAAAGTCATATTAACCACTTGCAAAAACTTTAAAAAAACATGAGGCTATTTTGGATCAAATATGATTGTAGAAAATAAATTAGACTTTAATTGCAGCTCCATTAGAAACCTTTGGCATTTCTGATTTGTTTCATACAAGGTTTCAGAAACAGCAAAAAAAAATTTTTTTTCTTTTCTTGTCATACGTTGTTTTTTCTAGAAACCCCGTCGAGATAGAAGATTTTTGACATCCGGGTCGTCTTCTACAGAAAAAAAGATAGTGGAATGTCCCATTAATTAATGATAAACAAAATTTTGTTGCATCATGCAATAAATAATGTTTTTTATAGAATGCAATTATGTTTTATTCTTTTATAAGAAAAGAAAATATACGATTTGTTTTTGCAAGAAATGAGAAATATATCACCACAATAATGGTATAAAAATTAAAAATAACGATCTAAAACCAATCAGGTTTTCAACAACAATGAGTACAAGATTTTCGAGACATTTCGTTACACCACTTTTTCTTAGGTAGATTGAATCATGCCATACGAGGCGTGAAACCTCCCACTAAAAGTTCGATCATGGCCACTCTATCAGTTATATGCCATCTATGAAAAAGTTGTCTGAGGCAACTTTTAACTTGATATATGTTAGCTTGCATGTCAGCATTCGCTTTTGGCAGCTCAGTGCGAATGCCCAACCTACGCTCTACAAAATTGCAACTAATTTTTTTTTTTAATATGATAAGAGTCATATATTAGAGTTAGATACTAGTAATAACATGCGGCGATTGTCTAACATCGAACAATGACGTGTAGAGGTCGGTCGTTCGCATAACAAAGGACTTAATAGATCGTTACCATATACCGCTCATTGTTCAGAGGTGTAGATATACTGAAATAGGGGATATTATTATATTCGCGATATCACGCACGTGCGCATTACCAATAAGAAGTATAGGAGCTGGTCAGCAGCACACAAAATGCAAGTAAAGTATCCTTTCTCTTTCCTCTTTGTACAGTCTGTTCTTCGTAACTTCAAATGAGGCGAGAGTATTTCGAGGTGCAGTACAAAATAAGTGATTCGAATCGAGGTAACGTTAACTTAAGTACAGCTTGCTCCTCACGCAGCCTCCACACCTCTGCTTACCCCTCACGCAGTCTCTACACCTCTGCCTGCATCTCTATAGGAATCCCTCTATTCAGTGCATACCTTCTGGAAATGCGGATGTTTACAACACGAGGGGGTTGATTACCTCTTTTCAATTCATTACTTCACTCAAAATACTACAAAAATAAGTTGTGATGAGGATTAAGATCGATAGGTGAGCTGGGAATTTATTGGTTTTCCAGTAATCATCGAACGACCATAACCGTCAGCATTTTCACTTCATCATGCCTGCCCAGCTGTAATTGAGCTTCTTGTTTTTAAGTGGAACTTTCATGGGATCATTATTAGGTGATTCGCGTGACTCTAATGTGAGGATTCTTTTTGCACTGATTGATTTACTACCGGGTAATACTACTCAGACGATGAAACCGAATTACGTAGTCTTCAACATACTGAAAGTGCATATGCAAATTTGTGAAAATTACCTCCTCACTAAAATATCCGATTTCAGTTTACCTCTCTTATGTAAAGGTGAATGCTTTCCTCTAATTTTTTAATTGCACATGTCGACTATGATTGCTTGAAAAGACTTTTAGAATGTCCTTTTATTACAGAAAATTGGGCTATTAGCCTGTTGAAATGATACTTTTAAAAATGCATAAAACAGTCTTTGTGTAAGTGGAATAATACTGAGAATTACTTTTTTAAGATTTCAATCAAAGACAATTCACTGAAATTCCAGTTTTTATTCGCTGATTTTGCTTTTTCCATTTGTACTTAAAATTTAAATTCTTTTTTTTTACTGGTAAGTCTGCAAAAACACTGTAATTTAAGTTATTTAAAATTAATTGGAATCTTTCGAAAAGCTAGTGAATTGCAATTCAGTTCTGTAAAAAACATATTAGTGAAACTTTTAATCTAAAAAAAAGTCTTATGTATTGCATAAACCTAAAAACAGGAAATTATCTAATAATTTAAACTGTTTTTTAATGGAATCAATAAAATGGATACTAAATGAATAATAATAAATAAGAAGCAAAAAAAGAAGTATTAGAGGGATGCTAATTTTATCCTCTGTCTAAATGACGCTGGAAATAAGGGATATTTTAATGAAAAACATGAGCTTGCTTTTATAAAATTTTTATTCAAAACAGGGACTGCTTTTTTTATTTCAATTTCTCATTATGAAGTTTTTAAATTAACACGAAAATCCAGTAAATCAGGAAAAATATGCATGAATCTATAATAATTGTTGAAAATTCTGTACATTTACAGAAAATTTCCTTAATTCACGGGCAACTATTTAAAGAGAAAACCAAAAGCCCACTCCCGAGCTGAGATCTTGCTAAATTGAGGCCAGAAAGGTTTGATTACAAAATTTCCCAAGTTTGAAGAAATGAGCGAGGAAGTTTAGCATGTTTTCGAAATATTAGGTCCTAAATACGGGCAGAAAAAATTTTATGTTTAAAAGTTAGCTTATTCCAAAAAAGTCGAGACAGAACTTTGAGATATCAATTTCACGGTTTGCGAAATCGGCTTTCAATAGGGATTAAAATTCGAATTTGTAATTTATTGTAAAAATAGAATCTTACTACGGATATATGGCGATGCTGGCTAAAAATTAAAGATTTTATCTAAAAAAAATTCTGTTGCAAGAAAATAAAAATTAAAGATCGTGATATCACGCTATGACATTTTTTGGCTAAAAATTCAAAAAAATAAAATAAAATATACCTATATTTCATTAAATGATAGTAAAAAGTTTTATTAAAGATTTTTAAAAAATCCTTCTATCACAATGTTTATTACATTTTTTATAATATTTGACGCAATAAACCCATTTTTAATCAGAATGTTGATTATCTTGTTTTGTACTTTAACTCTTCATACGCTCTTTCTCTTTTAACGTCCCAATAAAATCAACTTAACTTTTCTGCTATTCAAGGGCATCATTTCTACAAAAATTTTAAGTAATTCTTCGATATTTTATGATTCATACAATCATTTTAAAAAATGTATTTTTTCCCTAAAATACTTGGATGTATTTCTCCCAGCTTGATTCTTATCTTAGCATTTTAAAGAAAATGCAATCTTGTTTGTAAAAATATACCCAATTTTGTGTAAGCACAAAAAGAAAAAAAAAATAGTCATACCACTTAAAAACTTATGCCTTTCCCTTCATAAAATTCACGATTTCAATTAATTTCCAGAAAAAATGCCTTATAACGAAAAGTACATTTCATTGAATTTTATTTTTAATTTATCCTCAAGCTTAATAAAAATTTTATTTACCACAAACAAATTTTATACCTTTCAATGAGCAATATTTTTCCCTACGTTAAGATATCATCGACTTATACTGCCTATCTCTAAAAAATGAATGACTAGAAAAATATGAATATTCCCTTAGCCAGGAAGTGATTTGAATTTGAAATCGCTTCCTGAGTCTAAGGTTTCATTTTACGCTTATTGAGCACTCGGACAGAATTCCTAAAAATTACAAATCCCTTAAAATTACGACCCTCAATTTTAAAAAGTTTGAGTTTCCTCAATCAGATTCAGAATTTGCCTTTCGAATTGAAAAAGATGCCGGTCTTGTGTACGAGATATTCGCATAAACATTGGGTGATTTTCTGTTTAGCTAGGAACGTGGTTAACTTGACTATTTATTTCCGTCGTAAGCATTACGTCCCTCACTTCCGGATGTTCGTTATTACCACGGAATCGAGATACGATTCGTGACGAAAAACCGGACAAACCGGAAACACCGCTTCTCGGCTGGCGGTACACTTACCGAGTGAAGAAGCAATGCGATCTGGTAATTTTTTTGCTGCAAACGTCCGACTCGATCTCTGGCCTCTCTCTGCTTTCTGTAGAAGGTCAATACTCGGGAGAAATGCCGAATGCTGTGTCGAAGAAAAATGTACTCCGTAACGCAAGTTTACATTGGCCTGCACCGATGTTACTATTGAATATCTATTGTAACAAAATGATATGCAGCGCTTTTATACAAATGTCGGATTTTTTATTTCAAAAGGAAAATGCGCATCAAAATGATCAAACTGAAGATCAATGGCCGATCATCAATTTTCATGAATAGCAACTGTCGAGTGTCAATTGTTATGCCACGTCCAAGTCATGACCGTCCATGTGTATGTCTAGAGCCTTTCACTATTGTGTCCCTCCAAGATATCTAAGTAATTTTAGTAACTTAAAAAAGAATTTGGATTTCGAGGTATCTCTTTTAGTGTAAGCTTATACTGTTAAAGTCGCTTTCAATAGATTTATACTCTAGATAAAAAATGATTCATTTTCTAATAATTGATTTTGAATGCAACCAGCTTGTCCGAATCAACAATTTTTTATCATTTTATATCAAATAACTTCGACGATACAAGATAAGGTTAAAAGCACAGTATCCCGTGTAGAAATAGCCCTACTTGGCCTCAATAAAAGTCGGGCACTAGTCGGGGGCTAGTCGGAGAACATTTTTAGGCAATGTCCCTAGTCGGGATTGGTTGTTGGCTATTTGGCTATTTTTATGTCAAAGTTCCTAGGCGGGTTCTAGCCGGGCTCTGCCCGGGCTATTTTTCTTTTAAAGCTTCTGACAGAATGTTATACATAATGAGTCAATCTGTACAAAACCGTAATTATTTACTTCTTTTTAATTAATAAAAACACATTTAACCACCATTTTCGCAAAAACTTTAAGACTCTCTTTTTTGGACTTTAAATTCTCCGCTCTATTTTCTACTATCTTGGCCGCTGCGAGCTGTAGTTTCGATATTTTCTAACCTCAATTTGAATCTGACTTAGCCGAAAAAAATAAATTGAAATAGCAGGGGAACAATTAAATGTTTGCGAAGGTAATTTCATTCTTATGGTTAGTGTAATAGAGTTTAGTTATTTCGATTTTTCACCCTGAAATTCGAAATGTTCTAGAACATTCATTGTTGCTCCTAGAAAGTCATCAATTTTCCAGCAGTGAGAATCGGAAGTAGTGAAATCTATATAAATACATTGAGAAAGGAAAGAATTATTGCCAGAGTTAAACATTCGTCTTTGAAAATTAATTTTTAAAACTAAAAACTTTACTATGCCAGTTTAAGATTCATCCATTTAGTTAAAAATTCATCTATTTGGTTAAAAATTTAACTATTTTTCATTAAAAGTTTAGTCTTTTCCGTTGAAAAGTTTACTATTATATTCTTGGATTAGAATTCATCTATTTTGGTTAAAATTCTATTATTTCCTTAGAAATTTAATTATATAGTTTAAAATTCAAAAACATTATTCTTAAGTCATTTCAAGGTTTCAAAATTCAACAGTCCAGTTAAAAATGAAGTTTATTGTTGAAAATTCATATTTGTGGAATAAAAATGTTGCTTTTTTTAGCAAATTCGCCATTTTTGTTTGAAAATTCCCCGATTTAGTAGAAATTGTCTCTGTCTCTTTTGACTAAAGAATATTTATTGATTAAAAATGCAACTCTTTAGCTTAAAATTTATCTTCTGGGGTTAAATTCGACCGTTTTTATTATAAATAAAAATATTTTTCAGAAGGTATATCAAGAATTGAATTCTTCGTTGTAAATGCATTTTTTGTTTGAATAATCAACTATATCGTTGAAAGTTGAAGTGCTTTGTTGAAAATTAATTTCTTTTTAGGTGAAAATGAATTTTTTCGTTTCAAAATTTAACTATCCCATTTTCAGTTGAAAATTTATCTATTTTAGTAGAAAATTCCACTATTTGGATGAAGATTTAAATTTTTCGGCTGAAAATTTAACAATTTTGTTGAAATTTATATTTTTGGTTGAAAACTTAACTACTTGGTTCAAAATTAAACTTCTTTCTTAAAGATTAATTTTCACAGTTTATGAGTCATCTAGTTAAGTATTTATCTCTTTGATTCAAAAATAAACTATTTAATTAAAAATTCGTTTGTTTTTGTTCAGACCATTTTGTTTGCTGACGATTCATTATTATAGTTGACAAATCATCTCATTGATTGAAAATTGAACTATTAACCGAGTAAAAATTCTTCGACTTGAGTTCGACTTGAATTGCCTCCAATCAAGACATGTTTTGAGGCGCAGCCAGACATCGATGTCTTGGAGACGAACTCAAGGCATAACCAAGTCGAACTCAAGTCGAAGCGTTTTTACTCGGTTCTGTTAAAAAAAATTTTTTGTAACTTAATTTTTTTCAATTGAAAATTTAATTATTCCTTTAGTGTAAATGTACATTTTTGTGCGAATGTTATACATGTCCTTGCTCCAAACTGAAATTCAAAATTTTCTAAAACATTCCTTTTTTTACAAGAATTATGTCGGTCAATACTAACCTACAGTTTTCAATGAAAAGTATAACGACTGCCACTCGATCGATATGCATGTAGTTGTGTATAAATTTATTTTGGATCCTTAAAATTTGATCATTTTGATATACGTTGGTAATCTGAATGGTATGCAGTGGTTTTCTGTGAAAGCTCGTCTAAAGGAAAATTGTTATTTTGTTGGATGTGCAGACCTTTTCATAGACATGTATGGCAAAGGTTAATAAACTTCTAGCTTTCTAGGAAATGCTACTTCGCATTCAACTATGTATCAATTTTGTGAAGTAATGACCATTTTTCTGCCTAATCTGTTGTTCTGCTGAAGAGGTTTCGCTTATAAATTAATGCTAATCCTAGGACCTATTGAAAGTGCCTATGAAATAGAAATTTTGCTGTTCGGATCTGTGTAGTTTAGTATTGATCTTGTCTTTTCGGGATGAACAAAAAGATTTTTGAAAATAATGATGACGAACATGATGATGACGATGATGATGATGAAAAGTTCAACATGCATTTCCTATTTAGTTCTTTCAAAGTTCTTACAACTGATGCGCCTTTGTATAAATTTACATAGATCATGAAAGTAGGAGTAATAGAGTTTTTTATTGTAAATGAATGACGAATTGTTTGATGAGATTCTAGGCATGGAGACTGAAAGGTCAATTTTCAATAGCATTGTGAGCAAATTGATATTTACTTTACACGCTTTTGGTAAGGTAACGCAAGAATTGGTTTAATTGCATCATTAACGTGATACTGAAAGGTAGACCGTAATTTAGATCAATTGCATTTGGTAAACTGGCAATTACAGTGCTGCAATAATTACACAGTGAAAACGGGATCAGTTTATTTTCAGATTACTTATAGGCTTACATTAAATCCGAAGGTGTCAAATTTTGACCTAAAAGTGGATTATATTGTTGCACAATGGAAAAACAATTGCAATATACGTAGGAGGATGTGAATGTTGTAACTTTCAATCTAGAGTTACGTAGTTGTCAATACTGTTTCTTCATTGTGCAACGCTTCAATACACTTTAGGACCAAAAATTGTCTCCTTCGCATTCGCTCTAAATTCGGGTTCTAAAAGTTTGGAATGTTTATTCGAAATTGGCTTTAAAATATGGAACAGAATTAACATTAGATAACTATTTTCCTTATAATCAACAAGTTATTTTTGAATAAGAAGAATAATCAATTATTTCTAAAAAGTCTGTAACTTCTTCTATTTTTTATTTACAAAAAGTTGACTCAAATTAAGGACAATGATACAATTTGATCATTTTGTAAATTAGTATTAAGAGAAAACACTTTTAGGATTTATAGATATGTTAATTAAAAGAAAGAATTGTGAGATTTTCTTTAGTTTTTCCAGAAAAAAATGTAACTGAAACTCGTAAAGAAGAAAGTAATTTTTTGAAATTATTAGCTTTTAAACAATTTATCCAATGAGCCCACGTGTATCCAGTAACTTTAAATATATTTCGCTAAGTAATATTCTTACAACTAAAAAGAAAAAACCCAACCACTTATGCGATTTCCCAACTTGATTTGACATTTAGAATGTAGATTTATAAGTTACGAAATAAAGATCTTTAGAATTCTTTCGATTTTCAAGAAAGATACGTATTTTCTTAAAAATAAGACAATACATTTGCATGTTAAGTTTTAAACATAAATTTTGGAATATTTTTTTTTGCAAATAATTGGAAGTAATTGTAAGAATATTGATTTATTTCTGCAATAAGATATGCATTACTTTCAGAAAATGAATTAATGAAGCTAAAAAATACAAGTTCAAATTCAGAGAAAAGGTATATCAAAGCACTGAAAAAATTACTCTTTTTTTAAATTTGCCTATCGCATTTGAATATAACTTTGCCTTTCTCGATTTACTTGTAACTGGTCATTTTTTTGGAATTCTTATCAATTATTATTTAAATTTAACATTCGCTTATTCAAATGACTGAATATATTACAAACTAGTAACGATTCTCAAACCACCCACATTTCTTCAGTTAAGAAAATCCGATTCATTTTCGTAGGAGTCGATAAAAAAAATTTTCTCTTAAAAAAGTAGAAATATTTCTAAATTCTACGTTGAATAAACCGAAATGAAATTAATTAAATAAATAAAAAAATTTAATTCCATCCCAGAAATAAATAAAATTATCGTTGAATATTTTTTCGTTGGTTCCAACTTGGAAACTTTGCTGATTGAGGAACAGATTTTGTTCAGATCTTCTCAGATCATATATTATCGAAATTCCAATGCAAATCCCGTTAAAATGCATACGAGAACATTTAAAATTGTTTACTACGTCCCGAATTATTATTATTATTATAATTATAGAAGACAAACGGTACTTTGAACAAGAATTGAGTATAATTGAACGCAATTGAGCGGTAGGATGCAATAACGGTGAATATATATCCTGGGAAGTCACTTGTCTTTAACTTGTTCTTCATGAAGTTGTTTCAGAAAAAAGTGAAAAACTAGTGACACCAGAAAATAAAAAATTCCTATTATGGTATTCATGCGTAATTGTTGATTTATTATGGTTAATATAAAGCACCATTTTTAAAACAGGTGAAAAATGCCCCAAGTCCCCATTCATAATTTCCAAAAATTGTCGATCCTAATAACCTTCAGGAATAAAAACGATTTCTGCCATTATAGAATGTTATAACTTTTATAAAATTAATATACATTTATGTTTAAAAGATGTTTAAAAAGCAAAAAGTTTGGAAGCTGAAGAAAATATTGTAAGTGGCCCGTCTTAAGAACCAAATTTTCTAAAAACTATAGAAGTGACTTCATTCAATAATTAAAATTGATCAATTTTATTTTCAGTAAATTATTCAAAGATTAATGTACCATGGTTATCCATAATGTATGCAAAATATACCTATATCGAAACGTAAAATAAGTGTTAAATAAAGCCAGTTATAAAATTAGAAGTTGTCTTTAATTAGTGAAAATTTTGAATTACCAAAGGTAAAACAAGTTATGCTTTGAGCTCAATATCTGTTCAAAACTGGATCAGTTTTGGGAATCACTGATCTTCTATGTTTTTATCTAGTTTTTTTAAATAATATAAAAATAATGAAAAACACGTAACTGTTTAAGAGCTAACAAAACTATCTATATGAAATAATAACCATAGTGAAAAAAATTGTATTGCAATTCCATTTAGACGTTTAGCTGCATTTCGTCCTCCAAGAAAATATAGCTGCGTTATCTAATTTTCTAGCTGTGTTAATTGAAAATCTAGCTGTTTCAGCTAAATTTTGTCTTCTAGAAATAATCCAACTGATATATCTAGATGATTTTTAGATGGCAAAATTTAGCTAAGACAGCTAGAAATGTAGTTAATACAACTATATTTTCTTAGAAATCGAAATTCAGTTAACGTTTGACTGGGGCAGCTAAGTCATTTTTTCCAGTGTGCGTACTGTTTTAAATTAAATCACACTATTAAATTAGGACTTATAAAATATACGTATTATTATTATATATTATTATACGTATTTTTAGCATTCATGAAAATGCTCAAATAATTTTTGATTTTGTTAGTTTACTTGTTTTGTTTTTTAAAAAAACACATTTGGTAACTAGCTAGAAGGGTATTATTCAGCACGAATACTCATACATATTTGAGAAATGAAATATGTTTATACAAGAATATGCAGGAGGCCTGTCTTAGGAGGGGGCCCGTCTCAGGCACCGATCCTGTACATCTTTGAAGAGCATTTTATTTCAAATCTCTTCAATACCAATAACCTTTATGGCTTGGAAGAATATAAATTTTTATTCCCTGCAGAGTACAATACCTACTATAATATAAAACAAACGAAACTACAATATCTCTATCCGAGAACTTAACATCAATATTTCCTTTCTACATCATCCAGAATGTTCGTATTTAATAATAATAGCTCGACTATAGTCTATACCTATCGAACATGGTTCGATAGGTATAGGTTCATTTTTAAACGACTACATGCTTGTATATCTTGAGCTGAATGACTTGAACTATTTTCTTGCCTTCAATTCGAATCAAGAGGTTCCCTCTTCTTTCTTATACATGCACACATCAATATATGACTTTTCTATGGTAGCAGCTTCTGATTTAACCTTTCGTTTTCACCGCCTTGCTCAACCCCGGCTTCAGTTTACATCGAACGAAAGGGAAATTCTTGTCGGGCCGGCATGGCATACCGCCTAGAGCCAAGGCCGTTGAAGGTCACTGGAGATCAGCTTTTTTGCTTCTCGCCGGACCTTCCTCTTTTTACCCCATTTTCCCCCCCTTTCCACTCTCTGTTCTATGGTAAACGCTGTCCTGTCGGCACTACGATGTGGTCAGCTCGAGCTGCTCAGTGCTCAACCTCAATATCCACTTAGGGGCCGTCCATAAACTACGCTACCGATTTGATGGGGTGAGGGGGTCGCGCAAAAAACTACGGTTGTTACCAGGAAGGAGGGGGTCAGCTGAAGAAACTTTACGAACTTAAATAATATTTGTTACGTTTCCTTATGATACATTTGAACAAATTCCCGTGTTTTAATCAATTCTTCTGTTTTTGCCTTGTGTTCAAAAAACTTCCCCCTTTTCTCCGTTTTCTTGTTTTTTCGCTGAAATACAAACTTAAATAATAGAAACGAATAAGAAAGTACAACTGTTTTTGGTTGAAAAGTCTACTATTATATTTTTTGCTTGGCATTCATCTCGTTAAAAAGTCATCTTGTTAAGTCGAAACTACTTGGTTAAAATTTGAATCAATTTGTTAAAAATTGATTTTGTTCATTGAAGATTCTTCTCTTTGATTAAAAATTTACCTATTTCATTTTTAGAAAATTGATTTTTTTGTTAAATAGTCATCTTTTGTTGAAAATTAATCTGAAAATTTAACTATTCTACTTTTTCTTGGAATTTATCCTTGTTTAGTCAAAAAATCTGCCCGCTTCGCGGGCAAATAATAGGGTGCCTTGCGCTTCGCGCTCGGATATTTCTTCTTTGCATTCAGAATGCTTGAAAAAAACTTTATCAAAAAGATCTCTTTTAGATGGCAGTATTTATATGCGTCTTCATATTCTGAATTGTCTACTTAATTAAGTATAGTCAAAGATTAAGTTTCTCAAAGCTCTGTAGGCTTTGAGGCATACATTGTCATCGTGACACTCGCGCTGCGTGCGCGATTTCCGAGAGACATTTGTAAACAAGTTTTGTTGAATTTTTTTCTCGTAACTTTCATCGTTTTTCCACAGATTTTTTTTTATTTTACTTTTTTCAACGTTATTTTTCACGAATAAAACAAAAAGTACGCGTCCTATCAAGAAGTGATTCTTAACGAAATTGTAGATCTTTTTGGGATAACCATTTTTATTAATTCATCTTTTTTGTATCCTACATAGTTTGTCCACAAAATGGAATTTTTTATTTTCCATTATTTTTTGTGCAATCAAAATTTGAATTTTCGATTTTTGAGGAAAAACCAAAAATTGGTTATGATAATCTTGTAGGGATTTCAAAAATGAATGTTTTTCTTTTCTTGACTTTTTTTATATCGAGCGTTTTTCGGCTACAAATTTTGGTTTTCGGTTGATTAAAAAAATTTTGAAAACGCTATAACTCTGAGAATTTTCTTTTTATCTAAAAAAGTCATTAGGATAAATTATTTGTTCACTTCAATACTATAAATATCCGTACACAGAATTTTCAAATTCAGAAAAAAGTGGTTTCAAAAATTTTCAAAATGCGCTCACTTTTTGAATTTTTTCAAAAATGGCTGGTTAACGAACTCGTCCTTTCTTTTAGGACCTAGAACAAGTTTGCTAAAGATGGATTTGATTCGTTCATTTTTTCGAGATTTATTGTGTTTACGGACGGACAGACGGCCGGGCGGACAAACAGACAGACGCCATCGACAAAAACCTGATTTTCGGATGCAGGGGGTCTCGAAACGTGGAGATCCGTTGAAAAAGTGTGATGTCAAATTTCCGACAATTCTAATAATTTCTCAATCATAAATGATGAGAATGTAAAAATCATCTGTTTTGGTTAGATTCAACTGGTTGAAAAACGTTTTCTTGTTGCAAATTAATTTTTCAAACTACAAATATAGCGATTACATTTTTGGCCCAAAAAATATTTTCCTTTTAGTTAGAAATTGAACTATTTGGTTTAAAATTTATTTTTTTCATTGACTAAATTCATCTAATTAGTTGAAATTTCGACTGCTTTATTAAAAAATCATTTTTCTTAGTTTAATTCAACTCATTAAAAACTCGTTTTTTAATAAAAACTTCATCTTTTATGATAGAAAAGTCGTCGTTCTTGTTTGAAAATGAACTTTTTTTTTAACTCAGCTTTTCCAATTGCCAATTGAACTCTCTATCGAAAAATTCGTCTTCCTAGCTTGAAAATGTTTTTCTCGCGGTTTGAATATTCCACTGTTTTGTAGAAAATTCGCCTTTTTGGTTAGATATTTGTCTTCTTTGGTTCAAAGTCCAACCACTTTATTAAAACTTTATATTTTTGGTTTCATATTTATAATTTTCTTAAAAAATTCATCTCTTTGTTTGAGAATTTGAGTACATTGTTAAAAATTTGTTTTTTTATTTGAATTTTTTTGTTACTGAAAATTTTAATTTTCCATTTTTGGTTAAAAATTTATCTTTTCGAGTTGATAATTCTTAAGATTTAAATCTTTATTTAAAATTTCGTCTATTTTGCTGAAATGTCGACCTTTGCTATAAAATTCAGCTTTGATGGTAAAAAGGCATCTATCTTGTTGGAAAATGAACTTTTTTCTTAAAAACTCAAATTTTCGGGTTAAAAATTATACTAATAAAAAAATCGTCTTCTTGAATTGAAAATTCGTTTTTCAAGTTAAAAGTTCTACTCTTTTGCATGAAATTCATGTTTTTGGTTGAAGATTTCTTTAAAGTTAAAAAACTTTATTAAAAATTCATATTTTTGGGTTACACATTCATAATTATTTTTTGGTAGAAAATGCAACTGCCCTCTAAAAAATTCAATGAGTTGATTAAAAATGCAACTTTTTTGGTCGAATCTCAATCTTTTTTGTTTAAAAACTCGAATATTCGCTGAAAAATATATCTGTATGTTAAAAATTCAAATATTTTGATAATGTTTTTTTTAGATAAAACTTCAACAGTTTTATCAAACATGTATCTTGTTGAATGAAAAGTTTATTTTCGACATTAAGAAGATCTTATTTACTGGTCTTTTTCGCTTGGAAATGTAACTATTCGGTTAAAAATTTAATTAATTTGTTAGAAATTCGTTTTTTCGCCTGAGAATTAAAATTTTCTTTTTTTAATCAATCTTCTTAGTAAAAATTTAATTGTTTTGGTTAGTATATAGTCGTATTTTTGGGTTGCAAATTCAAATGTTTTGGTAACAAAATTTATTTTCTTGCAAAACCCACTATTTTATTTAAAATTCAAAGTATTTCGAATTAAAATCTTTGGAATATAAAGGTTTTCATATTCATTTTAATATTGAACATATACATTAATTTTAAGTGGAAGAATTTATTCCCCTTTATTATTTCCCTATTTTCCTGCGAAATTAGCCTATTTCCTTTGTTTTGCGAGAATTTTGGACTACATTAATTTTCTAAAGGGGGGGGGGGGATAAGACAAATCAACAGTTGCCAAAAGGGTCGAGGAGAGAAAGCGGGGGGGGCAGTAGTTCAAAATTAGTAACGTACTGTATGGACGGCCTCTTTTAAGCATCTTTTTCTACTTGTATATGTACAGAAGAACTAAGGACATAGAACCCAAGCTTTCCCCTGGCGAAACCCGAACTCATTTACGTGCCATTAATACACGTACTTGTGCAGGTAAATATACAGGTATGCACCAGTCGGTCAAATTGCCAGAGGCTGCAATAAACGCCCCATAACATACATACATATAAGGTATATATAGCTAATTCTCGATGGAAAGAGGTAACTTTTGATAACGGTAACTTTTTCTGGGAAGATGTTCCAACTGGACGTTTTTTGCTTAGACCAGTTAATTGTCTCTGGAAAGAATATTTCTAAAAAGTTCTGAGATTAATTAGAGTTTTTATTTGTTTATTGATTATTTAGAAGTAAGTCTTTTTTCATCATTTATGTCTTTCATGTTGTTGGTTAACTTCAAATTTGATTTGCAAAAGTAGTTTGGGATTTTTATTCCAAATTCCAAAATCGTATAAGGTATATAGTTTTATTTATTTCGTCAGAAAATAACACTATTTAATATAAAAAAGTGAATTTAAAGAATAAGTACAACATTTTTCAATATTTATGATAATGATATCTTCAATTATTCATAAATACTTGTTAAAATCCTGTAATAACTGTCTAATTGTTGTATACACATAAAATATTTGATTATACTAAATACATTTAGTTTGAATTTGAAAAAAAAAATATTTTAATACATTTGAATACTAAATTTTAGGGTTAAAAATTGTGAATTTTCTTTATTTATTTACTAAAATAGGTGTAAAAGGGAAGATAACGACCTGAATTTAATTTTATTTTGATGATTAAATTGTTTATAATTTATATTTCTTTCCAAGCCTAATGAAAATTTGTTTTGTTGCAGGTGAGTTAACAGCAGATTATTGTTATCGGCTATTGTTTTGTAAGTAGAGTAAAAATTCTTTAAAAAGTATTAAAAAGCTGATTTTTCAAAAATCTAGGATCCGCAAAGTCTAATGCTTTGATTTCTGAGATTTCCTCATGCACTAATTTATCAAAGAAACAAGTCTATAGTGATCCGGTTGCTCTAGATTTATAATGAAATTAATCATATCTTTTATTTCGAATGAAAGCTTAAAAGTATTCATATTAATGTTCCAATTACTTTATTAAATAACTTAATCAACTTGAAATATTTAATGTTCGAAATCTTCGGCTTTTGCTTCAAATTAGGCACTATAAATTTAAATTTAATTAGAAACTAAAAAAATTTAGATATTAAAAATATGTCTATTCTTTTCAAATTTTAATGGTTCTCTCATTGGAGAATTAGTTCAAAGAAAGTACAAGTGAGGTGCAAAAGATTTCTTGAACTTTCTATTTCCCAGGCTGAAATCATTTTTATTTACAAATGTCTAATATTATGAATTTCTGGATACAATACTTTTTAGTCCGACTTTTTTAGAGATGGCCGTATTTGTCCGTATTTGATGACCGTATTGGATTGCCGTATTTACAAATTCCGGTGAAATGAAATATTTTATTTTTCAGGAATTTGAAAATTCGGCAATTTACTATTCTCAAAAATTGAAAAATTTGTAATTTTACTGATTTTGGGAATTTAGTCTTTTCAACAATTTGATATCCAAAATGATTACGTCCAATTCTACCCAGGCGGAAAAATATGTATAGTTTATACATAGGGTAAATTATTATATATAATATTTATTTGTTTTATACATTTTCTGTGTAAAACAAATTAATATTATATGTAATACGTCACGCCATATATAAACTATATATCATTTTCCCGTCTGGGTTACTAGTTTTTTTATGCAGAGCCGTTTCTAGAATTAAAAGTGTCGACAAGAAACACTTTAATCGGATTTATTTTCTTTAGAGAATTGTCATTTTTCGGAAAATCTCTGTTTCGGTAATCATCCATATTCGGAACTTTGAAAATTCGGCAAAAAAACATTATCCCCATTTTTTTAAAGGAAGTTTTAAAATTGATTAAGTTCCCCATATGAAAAAGAAGTATTACTAATTTTTTCATAAGGGTCAAATTGAGAGCATGATTAGTTCTTAATCTATAAGTTCTCAAAAGCAAGAAGGCATCTAAATAATTGTTCTAAACATTGAACTTGTAATGATCATCTTGAGGGAAATCAAAATCTGATAGTCTTCACATATTAGAAAAGAAATATAGATTTAAATAATAATGATAAATCGTAAAGCTTTAAATTTTGAATATACATCAATGTTTGAAGAATTTTAATTTAAAATAATTAAATTACCCGATTAAGGTAAATTAAGGTTAATCTTCAAATATTTATGCATTCTCCGGCAATGTTAATCCGTGGGAAATAAAAATAGCCTTTACGTATAGAATTACCTGCGTCACACAATTTTAATGGTCACCAAATCTTCCAGTTTCCTACGAAAATAAAAAAGAAAGGGTGGCTCCTTGGTCCTTTATTTATAGCGGGTGCTATCCCACGAAACCGGATTTAGGTAAACAAGGATTTTCACCACAAGGGCAGGATCTTATCTTTGAAAGGACGGCCACTTACCTCTCTCAAGGATCCGGCTCGAAAGGGGGATGGGAGAAAGGGGGTAAAATAAAAGCCATAAAATTTGGCTCAGAGTCTACTGGGAAGCTTGTGACGTTAAATACTACACATACATTTTTGCGATGAAATTATGAGGGAAGAATGCCACAGGGGTGATGTGTATGGCGTATATGGAAACTTGATGATGGCAATAAAAATATTGATCTTGGCCTCTTGATGCAATGACCTGTCTCTCGGAAAAAGACACAAAAATTTAAAGGGGGAAATGAACAATTCGTAGTGTAGTTTTTACTTAATAAATAAATATTTCTAGGAGAGATAAAAGCATGAGACTCTGTGTTGCAGATCCTTTGAAAGTAAACAGTGGAGGAAAATAATATTTATAGTAATGTAAGTAATTAAAACTTCATCGAGTAAATGTGCTTATTTAATTATAAAAAATGTTTGATGTAATTTTTCTATTAAATAGAGTACAGATGTGTTGAAAGATTGTAGCATTATCTTCATTTAAGAAACACTTAGTTTCAAATTACAGTGTCTTTTATTATCTTAACGTTTCTTTGATAAAAGCGATCTTAAAAATGGTTTCGGGCAACCTGTCACCTTTTTTTCGCTTTTTTCTCCTTACCATCAAGATATCAAAGGTTTAAGATGATCAAACACGCAACTTCTTATCTGCTTCCGTGAGTCCACAAATTCTTTACCAAAAACGATTTTAAATACTGCAATCCTAAAAAATTTGTTTCTTAAATTAAACCGGTCAGAAAGATGGTTAATAATTTGTTTCGTAATATTTATGTTTTCAAAGTCACATGTTTTTCAATTTAATATTAGGAGCCCTTGCAACAAAAAATATCAACAATAATTTTTTTGTCATCAAATAATATTTCAGGTGTTTTACGTCTGCATACAAAAATTCGTTATGAAAAATGTGTGAAAATATCCAAAAACATTAGTCGAGATTCAAAACCTGTCCAACATAGTAGCATTTATAGTTCGTTTCTGTTCTAAAATATACTTCCGGCTACTTTCTTTAATTATTCAAATCATATTTTCAATTATTTTGAATCTTTGGTAATATGATAATTACTTTTTTTACTTAGAGAACTTATAATAAGAATTACATTTATTGATAATAATTTACGTTTCTCTGGCCAAAGTAGACTCCCTGTTTAATTTACAATAATAAATTATTTACAATATTTAGGATTCACAGATACCATTGTTAGAATATATAGAATGAAAGTTTATATTTATTTAAAGTGATTTTATATGTTTTTAATTTTTATTCTTGTAAATAGAACATTTTGCCATTGAATTATGTATCACACTATACAATTTTTATAGTTATATAGATAATTATATTTTCCTCTCACTCTTGATGTAATCTCATTTTTGACTTTAATGACATAAAATTTTCATTAAAGTTTTCAAATTTAAATAAATTTCAAGTTAAAATTTTCAATTTTCTAAATTATTTATTCATCGTAAGCTTTTTCTTTCCTTCTAGTTTTCGATTTTTACACTTTTTCTTTCGAATTAACATTAAGATAAAATTGACTCACATCTTATCGAACAAAATAACGTCTATTTCAAATCTTTCTCTATATTAGAATCGCGCAGTAAATGTGGTAAGAAAATAGATCTAAAGTTACTTTTTGAACAATGATTAAAAGCTCTTTTTTTACGCAATTCAATGCTTGCCTCATCAATCCTCATAGTTCATCAAAACATCAATTATGCCATTTCGAAAACTGCACAAAACAGGTAGTCGACTAATTTACCTTTCCTTCTATATCATTACTGCTCTGTTAATTATCCCAATACCAATTCCTCTTGCATTAATTACTTTATCTTATATACGCTAACTACGCAAAGGAGCCCAATTTAACCGGTTGCAGTATAATTTTTAAATCTTTTTCCTTTCGACGGGTGCTCTAAATCAAGCGTCGATTAGGTAATAATTACAATACTAGGTAAACACGATAGAAAGCTGAATTAGGGGTTATCCGCAAATTGCGTTCGGTTTTTTTTAAACATTTTTAATTCCCCACCCCCTATTATTATTGGCTTGTTAGCTTGGCCCATTATAGTCCAGTAGCGCTGCGGCTAAAAACATATTATACTATTCCTTTTTATTTTAAACGCCCGGTGAAACAGAGGTCCATACACGGGATAGGCCTGCACAACCTTTTCTTTACTAAAGTGGGCTTAAAATCACTGTATGAATTTAATCGCCTCCAGTGATAAATCACGGTTGTATCCGACTTTGTTTCAAGTACTCGCATTTGCCTGGACATTTAGCCCTAATTTAGCCAGAGGATAGGAAAACTGTAGAAAATCATTTCCCGATTTCGGCTGATTTTTCGACAGTCAAAAACCTTATGCTCAGCATTAGTTAAAACGCAGCAAATACACAACCTTGTCGTACGTCACAGATGGCCATGCATCCGAATGCTATCCGCACTTAAAATGACTTGACATCTGAAATCTTCCCGAGTTGAGATTCACGAACAGGGAACGAACATGCGTATAAATTCTTTAGTTAAATAAACGTGGAAAGATTAAATTTATTTTCTAAACATAATTTCCAGTTTTCTAAAATAACATTTTTAAAGTATTAAAACGAACTTGAATGTTTATTTAAACTATTATTCTGTAGTCTATAAATTATCGACATTCCTATTTATTTGTCGAAGGCTTCACAGTATTTTATCTATACTCTTTTTCCTCTTTTTTCACCTAATGAGACCTTGATTAATAGAACTTCATTTTTTCATTCATTTTTTTTTAGTTGCAAATTCAACCGTTTTGGAAAAAATTCATCTTTTTTATTTTAAAAATCATCTTTTTTGATAGACACATTATCTTTTTGGTTACAAATTTAAGTGTTTTCAAAATGCAGTTCTTTGTTTTGAAATTAATGTATTTTGTTCAAAATGTGTCTTTTTGCGTAAAAGAATTATTTTGCGTTGTTAAACATTTATCGTTTCGATTTCAAATTCAACTATTTAGTTAAAAATTCATCTTTTTTGTTAGAAATATAATACTTAGACTTAAATAGTTAAACATTCAAGGCATTTCTTTAATTTAATATAGTAACATTAGGGTGGCCCTTCGTTATAATATGTTTTTTACGTTTTCCCATAGCTCCCTCCAGATTGGCTTCATTTGATAAAGTAATAATGGTTGAAAAATTTCAGCTCGATCAAATAAGGGGAAAGAGAACCCCCGGGCTCTTTAAATAATCATTTATATGCACCAAAAATCAATTTTGTTTTATATTTTATAAAATGTTGATTTTATCAAAATTGATGTTATCAAAATTGGTCGATGTAAGGAGCATATTTTATCGTTCATGACTTTTTTTTGAAAACCGTTATTTATACGAAGAAATATGTAGATAATAAAATATGCTTTTTGTCTAGATTTACAACTGAAATGTATTTAAATATTGTCAAACTAAATTAATTATTAATTAAATTGAATAATGAAGAGCCAGGGACACCACTTCTCCTTATCCTATCGAGATAAACATTTACCGAATTTTGTTAAATCAAATTCCGCCAATCTAGGGGTGCTGGGAAAAAATTCGAAACTCGAAAATAAGGTATACATCTTTCTTGCATAAGATATTCTAATGATTCTTCCTCATCCCTCATAAGAAACAGTAATATTTTACTTAAAACACTCTTCCCGACCCTAATTTATGGCTTGGGAAATTTTAATTTTCATATTTACAGAAGAAATCTAAACCTTATTTTTAAAATCGTTGGACGTTAGTGTCAGTTATTTTACATTTTTAACAAAGAATAAAGATATTTTCATACCACATAACGGACAATGGAGCAATTTCAGATTTATTCAATGCAGATGAAGCTGGATATAAAATATGTTTATCAAAAGATGTAGGAAGATGTGAAAATATGGTCATCATCTTTTTGACTTTGAACAGTATAACCATTCTTTACTATTTTCTCAAGAATCGTCTGGATTATAACCTTGGTTTCTAACTCTGTTCACAATTTGTGAGAATTTTTATAAAGATTCTTGTATATTTTAAGGAATTTATATTATAATCAGTGATAGTTACGATCAATCAGTGTAGATATCATTCCACCATTCGTGAAAATAGAAACCAATACTATCGATCACGTTAACTCTTAAAATAACAGAAAATACTTCAAGTCAATTCAGACTAGATAGAAAATAAATTTTTAAACATTTTTTTTTTTCTGAAAAAGATCTACTCTGTTGGCTTCACTGGGAATCGAGCCACAGAACTTCCGATTACCGGCCGGGTGCTTTTCCATTTAGCTATTAGATTTATCGAAAGAAAAATCTTGTTTTAGAAATACACGCTAACTCAAGCCATGTGTCACATTTATAATACGAGTCATTTAATGGAATCTGTATTATCATCAGAGATAATTACCATCATTAATCAGTGTAGATATCATGCAACCATCCGTGAAAATAGAAGTCAAGAGTATAGATTAAGTTATTTCTTAAAATAACTAAAAATTCTGAACGGCAATGAAGACTAGATGGAAAATAAATTTATTAACAAATTTTTAATTAAATTTTTTTTCAAAAAGATCAACTCTCTTTGCACCACTGAGAATCAAACCACCAATCTTCCAATTGCCGGTCGGGTGCCTTTCCATTAAGCTATTAGTGAGAGCGAAAGAAGAATCTTTTTTTTAGAAATACAAGCTATCTTAAGCCAGGTGTTACATTTATAATTCGAGTAATTTAAAGGAATCTGTATTGTTATCAGAGATAGTTACCATTAATCACTACAGATATCACTCCACCATACGCGAAAATAGAAATCAACAGTATCAATATCTTCAAATAAAATAAAAAACTTAACAGTGGAGCGAAGAGAGTAGATCTTTTTAAAAAAAAAAATTTAATTTTAAACATTCTTATATAGTCCTTGCTTGTCAGATGATAGCATCCATAGATAAATTGTGAGTCCTAGGATTACATTTCTATCTAAGAAATGATCTAAATAAGTTATAAATCCAGAATGCAAGACCCAGTCTCAAATTTTATCCTTTCTTTAAACGCTTTTTATGAAGATATATCTCATTTAGAAATATTAAGGCAAATTATTTTAGTCATACGTTTTGAATAAATTTACTTTAAGTTTTTTAAAACTAAATAGACATATATATTGAACGTATGACCAAAATAATTTGTTTTAATCTCTCTAAATGAGATATATCTTCATCTATAAATAATTGTAAGGCCAGAACTTTCTATAAGAAACAGGAAAAAAATCTTCGCTCACAGCCTTATTGATCACTTGCGCCTATTGATTAATTTTCGCTTAACGTTGTATCATCTGGCGATATTGAGTCCTCAAATTCATTTTCAATGCTTTACTGTAGCTGAAGATGTAGAAAAAAAATGTAGTTTCATTTTGAACAAAGAAAAGTCAGCAAAAGTTACTCAAACAAATTGAACCGTAATTATTTAATATTGAGCAATGTGACTATTAAGAGCAATTTAATTGTTATTCAGCTTTTACATTAATCAATAGAGCGAATATAACTGAAGCTCAGAATGAATTTGTGAGAAAGTGACAGCAGAAAAAATGGAATGCCTAGTTTTTCCTGTGTGTCTAATATAAATTATTATTTATTAGAGAGATTTCCCTGCAGTGGTATTTCTTCTTTATTTAGCTGTGGAGATGTTGAAGCCTTTGAAAAATATTTTACTTGTTCATCTCGCCTTGGTGTTAATATACTACTGGTTGTAGGGTTTTTTGATATGTGCATACTGTTATCTTTAATTGAGATTCTTTTATACAACTGGGCATCTTCTTTTTCCTTTCTAGTTCTTTAGATGCTTTTTAATTATGAATTTTCGTTCCTAATGGGGTTATGGTATCTCTCGATGAACGAAATGTTGTATCTTTTGGCATTAATTTTAATGTAATTATGATCGCATCATTTCTACTAATAACAATTTATTTTTAAGAATTGCATGAACCAGGTCTCGAATAATAAATCGAGAGTTAGTACATACTGGCCCGTAGCTTAGGGAAAACCTGGGAATAAGGGAAAAGTCTATTTCTATTTCTTTTTTCCTCATAGGATTCATCCTGACGATTATATTTTTATTTTAAAAATTTATTATTTGGTTTCAAATTTAACCAATTTGGTAAAAGCCTAATAGGTCATCCTTTTTAGTAGAAAATTCAACTATTTTGTTCAAAATTCCCCATTTAGGTTGAAGATTAAACTATTTTGTAGAAAATAAACTTTTTTGTTAAAAATTCATATTTTTATGTAAAAATTTTAAATACAATCATTTTTTATGATGATTCAACTTTTCTAATTGAAACTTAAAGTGTTTCTGGTTGCAAATTAATCCATTGAATCGTTTTTATTTAAAAGTTCGACCGTTTGGCTCAAAATTCATCTTTATAGGTTGATTGAACTTTTCTGTTGAAAAATAAATTTCTTGAAAATTAAACTATTTTGTTGAAAAATTATTTTTTGGTCAAAAGTTGAATAGTTTTGTTGATAAAAATGCATCGTTTTGGATTGAAAATTCATCTTTTATGGTTAAAAATTCGTATTTTTTAGTATAAAATTCTTCTTATGGGTTGAAAATTTATCTGTTTGGTTAATAATTCATCTTTATGGGTTTAAAAATTCAACAGTTTTGTTAAAAAATTAATTATTTTATTAAAAATATAAACATTTTTCAAAAAGTCATCTTTTTCGTTTGAACATTCAACTGCTATTCTAGAGAATTCCTCCTTTTGGATTGACAATTCATCTTTTACGATAGCAAAGTCATCGTTTTGGTTGAAATAAATAAATAACCAATTTTTTTATTTAATTGTGAATTTTTATCATTCCGTTTATATGAGAGATTGTATTTGAAAAATATTACGAAATTAAAATTCTGGTTTTTGCATATTGAATTCAGGGAGAATGAAAAATTGATCTGGTAAAAGTCAGTCCCTGGTTAGTATGATAGACCGGAGCACGTTATCACACGGAGCATGTTGCCACAATGGCTTTATTTAAAAAAGTAATAAATAGAGAGCAGCACTAGTCATTTCCAAAACGTGTCTGTGTATGCCAACTCTTGATATTTTAAAAGTTTTGCGATTGCATCATGTGCTGTCGGAAAATCAAGTACAATATTTTGTTCTGTACTAAGTTAAATTTTACTGATTGGATTATTGCGAACTATATATTAAGCATATTTCTCAGAACTAGAGGAGCCTTATATTATCTTAAGTATGTAGTTTTTTTAAATATATTATGTAAGCAAAGTTTTGGCAACACTCTTCATGCGGTTAATTTTGATGTGAGAAAATGCCCCGGTCACGGGGCATGTTGTCACAAGTTATTCACTGCTAATCATTAACTATAGTGTTACGATTACTTGAAATTCGATACTGTCCAATTGAAGTTGAGGGTTTACTTGAAACTTTGGTGTATCACAGTCTGCTTAAATATCAGATGTAAAAAAGAAAAATCTTTAAACAAAATGTTTGACAACGTGCCCCGGTGTACCATACATAGGTGCAAAACGGTCACGACGACGACGCATATCAATAAATATCGATATATATCTTCACTTTCCCCGTCCCTCACTTTTAGATGACACCATAAACTGAAATATCAAAAGGCCATTCTAGCGTGTCTTGCGGTCTTTAGGGAAAAAAGGCGTGTGCAGAATTGTAGACACGCACCAGCCACACGCAGCAGAATTCCTGTGAGTACTGAGAATACGAGTACTTGGAGTACTTGCAGTGGAAGTAAGAAGTGGCAAGAAGCAAGATAGTAAGAAATAAAGTAAATGTGGAAGGCTGTCTACGTGTGTCTACGTGCTTCCGTTTACCAGGCATTTACAGCACTGGGTTATACAGTTACTATGTCTACCTACCTACCTACGTAAGAGTAACAGTTACACCTGTTCTATGTATCCTGCATGTGCAGTGCTCGAGAAACGCTCGAGTTACTCTCGTCGCGTCGCGTCGCTTGTCTTGGCATCGTTAACCCAGTTTCGCCAGCTTGAGCAGCGACCGACCGACCAAGCGACCGATCCTCTACAGTCTCATCAAGAATCAGCCAGGTCCATAATTCCATGCAATTTATTCTAACTTTCCTACGGACCTCGACGCAGAGAAATGGCCAAGACCATTATGGCCATTCAAGATCCATAGCACGATAAATATGTGGAAGCGGCGATCCTCGAATCAGACGATACGACCTTTACGAATTCGGTTGCGAAGGACGAACCTCAACCTCACCTGCTCACTTTCTCCCATAAACTCACAAACGAGCCTAAGTGGATCACATAATCAATTCTAAAATTAGTTTTCTGAAGAAATTTCTCGATTAGGGTTTGATCATCTTCCTTCAAGAGCCAGCTTGAATATCATTAGATCTCATCTTGCAATTAAATCGTGCAGGCGAATGGGCATGAATTAGGTTTTGTAATTTTCATATTTTGTAAGGCGATGACTGCAATTGTAATTAGGTAGATTAGTTCGCATATGGGGAGAGAAATGCTTGCATTATTAAGAATCCGGGTTTTATTAATTTTCATTTTTTCGCGGATTTTCAATTCTCCAACTCAGAGTTAGTCAAATTTTACTGTTATGATTCATTATGAAAGTAAAAGTGGTTGAGCTAACCATATGCCCATAAAGCACTGAACGTTTATATGAGCAATAACAAAATTATAGGTAAAAGATATTATTTTCCAATAATGTTGCGGCGACTTAAAAAAATATTTTGTAACTTAGGGAGTGGTTAAGTTTACAAAGTTGACATTTATGTAGTAGAGTAATTACTCCAACAGTTATGAATCATAAACAGAACGGCATTCACGATCATTCAAATTTCCGATCATAGAATTAAAAAAACATCCTCTAGAAAATTACTAATAGATCAAAAATACGACCAAAAGGCACCAAAGTTTCTAATGTTCTAGCGACTTTCTACGTAAGAAAATTCTCACATCTAATCCCGGTACACCTCAAAAAGAATTATTTAAGGTAGAAAATCAACAAATCTTACAAACTTTCTTGTTGAAAATTCGCTTTTTTTGTATGGAAACTTCTTCTCATTCAGTAGCAATAAAAATTAATCTGTTTTGGTGCACATTCATTTGTTTTGTTGCAAAATATTTGAGTTTTTTAAGTTGAAAATAAAATTTTTTGGTTGAAAATTGAACCATTTTTACAAAATTATTTGTCTTTTTTTAAATAATTTTTGAACAAAAATTTAACTATTCTATTTTTGTTTAAGATTTTAGCTTTTTTCTTTGAGAATTCAATTATTTGGTTCAAAACGAAGTGACTTTTTTTTTCTTGGAATCTTGGAAAGGAAACTTCAAATGTGTCCCCCTAAGGGTGTACATTTTTCTTGCACCTTCTTCCCTATTCCTCTACTCCCCCCCCCCCCCCCCCACTTTGTGGTGAGATGAGGACCTACAGTTTAAAGTGGGTTCCGAACCACCAAGAGCAACAGCTTTAAGTACTTACACGGTAAAAAAAATTGAGCTGTGACAGGGATATTATTCCTTATTATAGCTAAACATTTAGCTGAAAACGAACGAAGGAATTTAGAAAGATCCCTGAATCAGCGAAAATGAATATTCTTGACCATTTTCCATATACCAGGGATATCGTATAGTCAAATCCCTAATAAGTATAGGTATAATAGGGATATTAAGAATAGGTGTCTGAAGCAATTATCGGAAGAGCGCCGGTGCATTGTGGGAGCAGCGAAATAAAATGGCGACGGTCTAATCGGGAGCAGTGGCAGTTGAGATTTACTTTGGACAATTAAACGCTTTTAACACTTAAAATGTGCGCGAATGTTAATATTAAATGTAGTTTATGATGCAGTAATAATAATTTACATTTGTTTCGAATGTAGGCGATAACTATATTGAAATATCAAGAAACGCGATAAAAACAACAAACTTGACCTCCAAATGCATTACACGGATATCAGTGAAATTTATTTTCGCGATACCAGACGAAAGATTGGCTACTGTAAGTTAAAATATTTCGATAACAACTAAATTTTTTTTCTAATCTGAAGATAATACAATTTTACATAATCTGTCGAAAATAGTAAACTTCTGAACTTAGCAATTTTGTCCAAATTACTGATTTACGAAAACAATTTACATAAAGTAACTAAATGTATAACTCTTCTAACTAAACGTTTTACCTCATCCAAGCGTACCCTTTCTTTGAGTTGAATATATTCTCGATACACTCGTTCGCCTCACGAATTTTTTTTCCGTGTAGAGAACACCTTTTTCTCTAGAGGTGCCGGTCGCACGACTCTCCGGAGAGGGACAACTCTTTTGCTAGGCTATTGTGCACCGCATGGGCCGCCGTGGCTCTTACAGAGTGCGAGGTGGGAATCGAACCTGCAAGCCGACGGAGTGGTTTCAAAGCCCTTTGTTTGTTTGTTTGTTTTTTTGTTAGATAATTCATCTATTTTGGTAGCAGTTTCATATTTTTAGGTACAAATGCAACTTTTTGATTAAAAATTAACATGTTTTGGTTGAAGATTCATCTATTTTGTTGAAAAGTCTTTTGGTTAAGTAAGTTCAACTGTTTTCAACTTGAAATAATTTTTGGTTCAACATTTATTTTTTAAATTGAAGATTGAACCACTCTTTACAAATTTTTTTTTGTTAACCATAATTTTTAAACTGCAAATTTATCTATTCTATTTTTGGTTAAGATTTTACCCTTTTTAGATTACAATTAGACTATTTTGTTTAAAATGAAATGAACTTTCTCTCCATACTGACTAAAAAATATAGCTGCGTTGAAAATCCAACTGTTTTGATGAAATATCGTTTTTGGTTTGGTAATTCATCTCTTTTGATCGCAATTTCTTTGTTTAAGTTAAAAGTGCAACTGTTTGGTTGAAAAATATTCTATTTTGATTAAGGGTTGACCTATTTTGTTAGAGAGACGTCTTTCTTGGTTGGAAACTACTTTGTTCAAAATTCATTCTTTTATTGTGAAAGATTCCTTATTATAGTGTAAAATTCATTTCTTTGTGAAATTAAAATATTTTGTTTGAATTCGATTTTTGTTTTGTTTTAAAAGTTAATTTTTTCAACTGAAAATTTAATCATTTTATTTTTGATGGATTTGTTTGCTTATTAGCAGGAAAATGCTTACAAAATGAAAAAACTGGATTTTATTAGTTTTCATTGTTGTGAATTTTAAACTCTTCAAGTCAAAATTAGTCAAATTGTACTATTCTAATTCCCTATAAAAGTAAAAGTGATTCAGCTAAAAATATGATCATACAATTCTGAATGTTCGAATGAACGATTTAAACAAAATTATGTAAAGAAATTTTTTGGACTAAAATATCCGCAACGACTTAAAAATACATTGCATTCAAAAACATACTATGTTTTCATCTTCACAGGTACAAAATAACTCTTAAAAACAAATATCTTTGTAAAATGAAAAAATATATGTATATATAAAAAAGGCAAAAATGTATGTGATTTTTTGGTGATTTTTTACACCAAAAAATTCTTGTTCGTAATCTTCCGAAGAATGGCGGTGGTGACGAACCCCGAAAAATTGTTGAAAGACACCCTCCACTAAAAATTACTGAAAATTAAAAAAGAACAACCGCAAGGCACTAAAGTTTTTTATTGTTTGGGGAATTTTTACCCTAAAAAATCTCTTAAATAAGCCCACCAAGAATTCTAGTGGTAAGAAACCACAAAAACCACCTCGAGTAGATTTTCGGAATTTTCATCAATTCTTTAGCACTATCACTAGGGATTAGTTTTAGAGGATTTGCGAGGTATTTTCACCACCATTCTTCGAAATACTATTAAAGAGAGTTATTCAGGGTAAAAAGTCACCGTAAAATTACAAACTTTAGAGTCTTGTGTTTGGTTTTTTCGTGATTTTCAATAGAGGATGGTTTTTAGAGATTAAGTCAGAATTTTTTGCCCCCATCCCCTATTATTCAAAGAATGAATGAAAAGATTATTTAAGATATAAAGTCAGAGAAAATTGATCAAACTTGGTCTTTTTTTAACGATTTTTTGACGATTGAAGAATCTTTCATCACTAGGGGTGGTTTTTAGGAATTTCGTGGCGTTTCTTACCATATGCACATATCCAAATTATGAGAAGGGTTGTTTCCCGTCCCCTAAATTAAAAATGATTGTAGTTTTTGTACGTCATGTATTTTTATATTGCTGAAAAAAATGTTTAACAAAAACAATGTGGTTATATAGTTTTTTTTCTTTGTACATTTGAACATTTGGAAATTTATGGCCTTCTAACCATGTTATTAGTAAGCATGAGAAGAAACATTTTTCTTTTTTCCTAAACTTTGATGCAGATATTTTATTCATTCAAATAACTATATTCAGTGAAACAAGAGTAAATTTTTTCGATATAATAGTGATTATATTAATACTATAGTATGCACATTCATATAATCACTCAGAAATCATTTCTATTTTTCCATAACCATAATCTGTTTGGTGCAATACTGCAGAAATAAAATAGTGCACTTGTTCGTAGGTAAAAATTAATCACTTATAGTTTTTCTGTGTTGTTATGACTAGCCTTAAACAAATATGTTAAATACAAGTTGCATTATTAAAAAAACGAAAACAATTAATACTCGTTTCCTTGAAACAGCCGATTTATTTTTTATATTTACTAAACTAATACAAACTCTACTTTTTGTGCTTCGTGTTCGTTATGTGAACAACTAGTTACAACTATGTACATCTGGCAGTTGTATAATTGCTTAACATTGTTTGGTTACTCAAAGTATTTATGATTAATGGAATTTACATTTATAGCCGGTTACGTGATTTCACTCATCCCGTACTTTAATATTGTATTTTTCCATTAAAAATGTATAAATTTTTGTGAAATTAAATTTATAAAAATAATAATGAAACAGTCGCTTCAGGTTAAGCAGAAGTTAAGAAAAATTGTCATTAAGTCTCTAATAATAAGATTCTCTAAAATGAGGCTTCAATAATAGTCTTTCTACATTTGTATAGATTTTTAATTCACATTTTTAAGGCGATAATGCTTGAAAATTATCAATTTAAATATAGTAAATTTTGCAAAATCTGAGTTTTGTGTTTTTTTAAATTATATTTTTTCAACTACTAAAATATATTAGAAAAAATAGCATGTCTGATGAATAAAAAAAGTGACTGCAAATTTGTTTAAATAATTATTTTTTTATATTATTATTTTTCTAGTGTAATTTCACCAGTTCAAAGCCTTTGAATTTATAAGTTTTTTTAAAGCAAGCTGAGAAAAAAATTATCAGGAATAATACGAAAATGACTTCTTTAAAACTTAAGCTATCTTTTTGTTTTTTCATTACATAGACTTATCAGCCTTTGCTTTAGTGTATTTTTATCAGCAAAAAGCCCTCTGAAATTTTTAATATCTTTTAGAAACAGCTGAAAAAGGATATTTAAAAAATATATAAAATGCAGCTTTTTCGTGTTTACATTAATGATTTCCCAGTGTCATACACATTCTTTCGAACGTTTTTTTACAGTAGAAAAGTCTCAAATGCCTGAAAAAAGTCTTTTATCATTCCTGTCAATTTAAAAATATTTCTTTTAAACAAGAGTCCATTAAACTTAAATTATTGACTCGAAAACATCAATTAAAGATCTGTATAAATTTGGAGACATTTATTGAAGAATTTCATCAATCAACACGTAATTAATTATACAATCTAAACACTTTAAGAGTCGAGGAAAACGGATATATTTGTACATAAAGACAAAGTTCATTGAAGTTAAGCTGTAATAAAAATAAGATTTTTTTCTGTATTGTCTTCAGCTTTGGTGCAGATGAACTATTTTTCTGAGCACTTTAAAGTGAAAACTTAAAATTCAATTCATCACATTGTCGAAAATAAATTTTTCTAAACGTCAAATGGCTTTCCCTTTTATACAGCAAATTAAAAAATCCTTGACAACTGCTCCATGCAATATGGAATCAAGTTCGGTTATGTTTGTATAAATAATCAGGTTACGGTTACTACGTATGAATAATACTTCAGGCATGAAAAACACAAATTTCTGATAATTTAGTTTTATCTTAAATTATGGAATTGAATTTCATAACATGCTGTTAAATGCTGCAGGACAGTCTGCTTGTTTATTTTATTACAAAAAATCAAAATCAATAAAAATAGGCTTTATTCCATATACGGAGCAAACCAAACCTGATTCTTTATCCGAAGTAACCTGATTCTTCATAAGAAATTGCATGAACTTGATTCCATATTGCTTGGTTTATTCGCTATATTCGACAGCTCCATACAATATGGAATCAAGTTCAGATAACTTCATATAAAGAATCAGGTTTCTGTTGTTCAGTATATGAAATCAAGTATATTATTATTGATTTTGACATTTTGACTTTTGGTGATAAAATTTTAAAAAGTAGGCTGTTCTGCAAAACACAATAAAGTTTTATGAAATTCTCTGTAATATTTACTATTGTGTAGATTTCTTTAATATTTTATCACATGTTACAGAAAATAATGCTTGTTTATTTTATTGATAGACCAAGCTTTAAAAAAATTGATTCCATATTGTATGGTGCAGTCGATGTTATTATACACGAAATATATTCTTGAAGTCACTGAGAGCTGTCGGTAGTGGATATTTAGAATAATTTTTACATTCACTAAAGTAAGCAAAGCCGCAGTGAAACAAACAAATTAAAACCCGCATTGCTGTCAATGTCATGAAACTTTTAAATCCCTGCATATACCTTAATATTCTTTCAGTATTCTGGCTTTGTGTTTCGAAAATGTGCCTCTAAATTTTTATGAAGGTTTTAAAATGTGGCAATAACAATTACATTTGATAAGAATAAATTTATACTCATCCACATAAAAAAATTTCCTAATCATAGTAGTGTGGAAAATATTTACATAGCAAAAACCGAGCTGCTTTCACTAAACTGTTTTTGTAGGGCTCTCGCTATAGATCTACACGATGTACCTGAGCTTTTTTTGTCAAACAAATAACAATAAAACCAACTAATAAAAATTATTTACTACTTTTTTAATATGCACTGCAGACCATAATCAAATGTATACCCCTTTTTATTGAGTAGAAATAATTCTTTAAACAAGTTTTGAAAACGTGAAATAAAAAAGATGAAATTTAATTAAATTACCGGAATGATAACTTACTTATTTTCATATTCGCAAAAATTTCAATCAGAATTGGTATTCGATTTCTATTTCATTTAATAAATTTCAATTAACTATAATATTTTTTTCATTACAGATCAAATTTAGCAAAGTAGATGGTGTATCAAATTCAAAATACAAACAGAAGTTTCAATAGTTTTAATTAATATTCGCAGTAAAAATGGTAATTTACGATAATCACTCAAAGTCTTTTTTTCTCAGATGGAAATATATATTTTTTTAATATACAATGCAATCTCCTGATATGTTTGGTAGAATAATAATAATCTGAAGATAGAATGAAAAAATGTTTATTATTTTAATAATAAGCCTGCTTTAATGGTATAGAACTATTTAATTAAGAATGATGAATTCTTACAGTTTTGGGGGTATTCGGGACTTACTTATCAGAAAATAAATTCTCCACAAATTTTTTATTTTTAATAAGATTTTTTATTTTCCAGTTAAAAATTGTACATGCTTCACAGAAAACAAATTTGGTAGTTGTATAATTAAAAATCGGTTGGTTGCGGTCTGTATTTTAATCGATTATTACTTTTATGGATTTTTATGGTATTTACATCTATATCTATCTAGTTCGTGCCACTTATCTGGTGCTTTAATCATGCATTTTGCTGTAAAATATATATATTTTTGTAAGTTTAATATAAAGAGAAAATAATTAGGCAAGCTCTCAAACTTGAAAAGGCGTTAATGAAAATGACCAATAAGTATCGAATGATCGGATTCTTTCATTTTAACAAAGTATGATTTTGTTAAATCTTCACAGAAATAAATTTACTTACCGACACCATCTTTTTTTTTATCGAAGTAACGGTCTTTGTATTTGATCGTCATTGGTACATTGCCTGAACATGTATATGTCCTCGACGTTTCTTCGTTCTTCTTATTGTTAGTCGGAAGTGTTACAATGCATTTTTCTGTAAATCAATTTAATAATCTTTTAAATAACTGTTATAATACTACCAAGCTATACAAAAATTATTGTTTTAATATGAACAAGAATTGGCTAAATGCATCATGTAAAAAATATATACGTACTTAAAACACGAAAATAAAGTTTATTGAAATTATAAGCAGTAATAAAAACCAAATCACTTCTTGTGCATATAAATTATTTTTCTGTACACTTTTAAGGAATAGATTAAAATATAATTTATCATATTGCTACGTAAACTAATTTTTCGTAACCTAAAATGACTTTTCTCACAATCAGCAAATTTAAAAATCTTACTATATATATCAAATTTAATTTTATACTCACCCAAAGCCACTGGTAGAGGATATTTAGGATCAATTTTAGGATCAATTTTAGGATCCATATTAGGATCAACTGCACTTTCACTACAGTAAATAAAGTCACAGAGAAAGACAAAAATTAAAAATCGCATGACTATTAATGTTAAATAACTTTTCAAATAATTTGCTTCGCAGCTATGTAACTGAATAACTGAATATTTTTGTAGTGCTCTTTGTAAATATATACAAAATGCACCTCTACTCTTTTCACGAAGGTTCAAACATATTTCGATAATGATTATATTTGCTAAACAACGAATATTTACTCAACCAGATAAAAAAATTGGGTTATCATAGTTAATTGAAAAATATTTACAATGGAAAATACCGAGTTTCTTTCACAATAATATTTGTACAGGGTATTCTATATGGATTTTTTATGAAGAATATGAAATGGGTCATAGCATAATAACTAATGAAATATATATATATGCACCTTTTCTTCCTCAAAGAAAAAGCTTTCAACCAAAAAATGTTTAATTAATGTTCCTCAATTATTAAATATCGAACACAAGGTCCCAAGAAACTGAACCTTTTTTTATATTAAAGCTTATTTTGTTAGCATAATTTTGGGTTTATGTAAAAATATAAAAAATTCTTTGACTTGAGATGAATCAATTGACCTATAATGTTAATAAAATTATAATGAAGGCTACGGAATTTATTACCGTTTATAATATTTGATAACTTTCTATTAGCAGTACTACCTTTTTGGTTCATATAATTTAAAGTTGATGTGAGTACAAAAAAGAATTCTCGATTCGATACGATTCAATGAAGAGTAAAGAAGCCATGGCCACTTATAATACTTAAAAGAATTTTTTGCAGTAAAACTGTGGTAATCAACATAATTCAAAGATGATGCCAAAACATAAAGGATTCCTTAACTCAAAACGAATTGATTGACCTAATTTAACCCATTTTTTATATTTGGTGGTAAACTCCGTCAGAGCACCCTGTATTATTTTTTTTTTTAATTTTTTCTTTCTTCATTTTGAATAATTAAAAAAATCATTAATGAATTCTCTATGAGGAAGCAATTTGCTAATTATTCATAATGAGGAAGCAAAATGCTCATCAAATGAACACCATGCAATTATAAGTAAAAGCAAAAAAGAAACACTCGACATCGAATTAATAGCTAGTTTTATATACACTGCCGATTATGACTAACATTATAGCTTCAATTTTATAGAAATGTAAAAGACATTAAGGCTTATTTTTAAATAAAAAATATTGATTGCTTATTTAAAATTGTTTAAAATTCAGATTTTTTTACGAACTGCCTACTATTGCGGAATTTTCAGTAGTGGGTTTTTCAATTAAATCGAAAGGTAATTAAACGTAATATTTGTTAATTTCATGTGAACCGATACTTAGCTGACGTCCTCCACAAGGTGAAATAATTACTTTCCATATTCATGACATGTACTGATGTATACTAAATAAAAATACAGTTGAAAAGATATTTTTTTGTAAATATTTCAACAAAATATATGATGCATTATATGAAATTCATATTAAATTTGTTTTTATTTCCAAAAAAATTCACATTTTCATCCATCTGTAATTGTTTTAGTGTGAAAATATTAAAACAGTTATATTTAATGTGTACTTTGTTCAATTGATTCAAATGTTTTTATTTCAAATAAGATTTTTATTATTTCTTGTTAATATACCAATTTGACAAAGAATATATATTTGGTAGTTGTGCAATTGCTTAACATTGTTTGGTTATCAATGACACACATTTTGAAAAAATTTCAAATATATTTCAAGGTATTCAGAATTTATTACACATTTTTAAAAAGAATGTATATACTTTTCTCTAAGAAAATGCATCTTTGTATATATTTCTTATTTTTTCTCGTTTAACAACACCGGTGAACAAAACAGGGGTCTGCCCGCGGACTATACCAGCATATCTATATGTGTTTGGGATCGCTGAATCCGAAACTTGGGTCCAAATAACCCAGTTGGCTCATATTTTTTCGAAATACGCAAAAATAGACGTAAAAATGACGAAAACGTCAATTTTGCATTTTTCGAAAGAATATGAGCCAACTGGATTATTTCGAACTCGGATTCGGATTGAGCGACCCCAAAAACATATAAATATACTGATTAAGACCACCGGGCATATACCATTTTTTTTGCGAAAATATACACGAAATATCGCTGTTTTCGTCGATTTTACGTCTACTTTTGGGTTTTTCGAAAAAATATGAGCCAACTGAGTTATGTGGAAACCTGATTCGAATTCAGCGGCCCCAAAAACATATTGATATGTTGGTTCCGACCACCGGGTATGAAGACATTTTTTTGTTGCCAAAGTATACATGAACATTCTCTGTTTTCGTCGATTTTACGTATATTTTTGCGCTTTTTGAACAAATATAAATGCAGGTGCAATCAAAGTAAAATATAGTGATATTTTTGTTATCCAAAAAAATTTAATTGTAACTATGCTGCGTAACTAACCTGAAGAATATATTTTCTTAACATTTTGCACTAAAAATAATGATTTTCTAATCATTCAAAATGTTATTAAGGCCTTGCCTACTATTAACTCATACCGAAAAAATGCTATTCGTATCGAAATTTCAATACATGTAACCTCATATTCCAGGTCCCGCTATTTATATGTCGACAACGTCCGGCTATTCGTACCGGTATAGTCAAAGTCTGAATTGTATTTTAAAATATTTTATTCTTGAGAAAAATTCGATCTGTATCTTACATCATAAAGCTCTTTAAATAACTAAAATTGTTATGAATTAGAAAAAAATGGTAAAATTGCAAAGCTTTAAAAAATTGAATTCTCCTGTTTTGAAAAGATTGCAAATTAGAGATATATTTAAACTCCAAATGAATGATATATTTACATACTCATGAGCCTGAAATATTAATGTAAATTTATATAATCGAGAAATCGCGTTTCCCAACCAAGCAAACATGCATACTCGTATTTTTAACGAAATAACTAGGGCAGGCAATATCTCTAAATCTAATCTAGTGAAAATTTTACTAATTAAATTAGTCATTTTCCTCATATCTATAGTGGCTCACTTTTCTTTATAATTAAGTTCGTAGAACTTCACTAACTTTTAGTTTCAGTGAAGACGCAGTTTGTAGTAAAAAATTAATAAATATATCATGAATAAAGTAATCGAAATCTGTGATTTTCCATTTCCATTGGTAAAGTATGTCTATACTCTATTGGTGCAAATGACACAAAACACAATTTGACTAATCCATTCATGCCACGTTTGTGCATAGACACTCTAGCAATATTTTACTGACACTTTAGATTAACCTCTCCTTTAGAAAGGCAGGATACCATTGCATGTAGGTCTTCAACATAAAATGCTCTACTGGAATACACGTTACTCTGAAGCAAATATTTCTCTTGGAAAATCAGACCTACTTACCCTCATTTGCATGCAAAAAACTCTCAGTTTTTAAAGAATCTTGAACAAAATACTTTATCTTACTGCTTTAGATTTCAAATGAGAAATTTAAATAGAATAATTGGTAATCGCGTGCTTAATATAATTGTGTAAAATTTAGTATATACTTAGTGTGTAATAAACTATAAAAGTTAAGCATCGCTTAGCTCGACTATACTTGAACGTATATGTCATCGTGAACTTGATGGGATGCATTTATCACATAGGAAAACCGCGGAATCTTTTTTGTTTCATCTCGTTTGTTATGTTCTCGAAATCAAATTTTTTTCTTAACTGGAAATACTTTAAATGTGAAACTATAACGTCAAAATGGTTGCATTCTAATTCTCTAGTGCCTAATTTTGGTTGCAACTCAAAACAAGACTGAATCACTATACTTTTGAGAAGCGGCTTTTTCCGTGCAGTTTACTGCAAATTTTGCAGTCTTCACTTCAAACTAATATCTTACATTAATTCTAATGATTTAATTAATTGAGGTGTGGAAACCATAAATTAAAATCATTGAAATTGTTATGTTACAGACGGAATTTGTCAACTCTTTCACGATTCCGATAAAAATAATTTTTTACTTTGGACGCATAAAATCTTTTTTTTTTACAAGCTTTTATTTGAGTTACTACGTGGTTATGTTTTGTGAGAGTAAAATCTTTTATTTTAATTTTAACATACATCCACATATTCATTCGAATTGAAACTTTGCAAACATACGTATTTGCGATGACGATAAAATTATATCATATTTAAATGGCCACGATGTCCCATACAGCTTTGGACCAATCATGGCCCGCTTTTTGTGTGCGGGGTCCTTTGTTAAACAATTCTCAATATATTCAAAATGCAAAGATTTCCATCTCCTGTTTATGGTTTTAAATTGCAATCATGAAAAACAGTACTACTTCAAATAGATTTCAATAATTTCAGACTGAAACTTTATAAATTTAAATTTTTAACTGAATTATTCGTAATTACACCAAGAAAAATTTAAAACCTTTTTTCTCTAAATTTTTTGAATTTCTAAATGATTTTTGGGAGAAAATTACCTGAAAAGTTCCACTATTCCTTTTTTGTGCAGCGCTATTTTAAGACAAAATACCACATAAGTCTTATTGTTTTAATCTCACAAATCTTAAATAATAATAATGAGCCTCAGTTGGTTGGACGCTCGGGCTTCACCCCTGGGGCCGGGGTTCAATCCCTGAACCGATACCTCTGGAAATTTTTCTATGTACCTTCACCGAGGTTCTGGTGGTTCGGAACCCACCTTAAGCTGTAGGTGCCCCTATCGTTTACTTGACTGCAACCAACTCCGTCAATGATGGAGTAAAAAACATGCTTTGTCCAACTGACTGATGATATATACCGGGACAGCCCCGTGTTAAATAACCAAAAAATAAAAATCTAACTCTAACCGAAAATGCCTTCTACATATTGGACAGTAACCATCTTAGGCCTGTGACAAAAATTAAATGTTTCAAACAATTGATTTTTTAATAAATAGGTGTGACTTTTACAGTAGTTTTATCCTAAAAAACTCTGCTTAGAAAAAATAAAGTGAGTCTTCTCCAGTACATTTGTCCTAAAAAAATCCTGGTTAAACGGGCAAATTTCTAACTTTTTGATACTTAAGACCTATTTAAGCAGTACTATTTTGGAATATAAATATCAAAGGCTTTGAAAATTATGAAGGGAAGTTGTTATTCAAATACTGGTTTGTCTCATACGCATTACTTTGGCGAGATTTGAACCGGGATCCCAATGGGACTTCTTTTTCACTAGTGTTTTGACACCAAAGGGGAAGGGGGTAAAAGCGAAATTCACCAACTCAGCGCTTTTCTTGGATAAAAAAGTATTTTGATGACATATAAGTCTCTCTCTTGCACCTTACGATCCAGGAAAAATGCAGCCGTATTACTAAGTAGTATCGATACAAAATATGAGTCGCCGTAAAAAGCAAAGTGCAACATATGAATGATCTATAAACAGCAGATATTCGATTGGTGGATGGCAGTTGCTGAAAGGGAAATGCTGTTTCTTGATGACATCATGAACCAGAAGAAAACGATGAAGCCAGTTTTGCATCTTTATAGTGCAATTATACTAACCACATGCGATATCCGACCGTACAAGGGTTATTCGACTGACGAAGCCTTTATTGAAGGGGGTATCCATACAGACACGAATGGCTTTCTTCAGCCTTGCTCGCATTTCATGAGTTAATTAACGAGACAAAACTGGTCCAGAAGCCCTGATCTGTCTGAATCCTCTTCAAAATTATCGTAAACCAGGATTCTTAGTAGAGCTGCTCTGTTCTAGAATGCCGATTTTAATACTTAAGATATAATCATAACACATAAAAGAAAATATTCAAATAATACGTTTCCCTTTCAAAGAAGTTCTGCTTAAACAAGAACCTGCCGTTCACTCCTTAATTATTCCAGGATTACATTTAATCTGTCTAAAATGGCAGTAAAACTTTTTGAAATATATTTAATAGTGTTATGGGAATCCTGATATTCTGCATTCTTGATTTTTTTCAGTATCGTGTATATAAAAGGAAGTTTAATTAGAAAGTAACATCACTTTTTAATTAAGAGTTCAGTAAAGACTAAAGTTTAAAACGTTGTTGCAGTCTAAAGTAAAAAGAATGACTTGTTGCGCCCTGAATATATAAATAACTAAAGTATAAAAGGGTTTCTGAACCCAGGAACAAAAAGAAGATGCTCGTGTTTTGAACATTCACCTAGGGCATCGACCTCTCAGGAAGAAAAGTTTCAAGAGTTTATTTTGGGTCCGTATTCTTGTTAGGGGACCAAAAAGGTGAAGGCAGGAATTCTATGACGTGAAGAAAAAAGAAGAGACCTAATGACTAAAAATAAGAATAAAATCGAAGAAAAAGAATCTTGAGAGATTTCTCCATCTTCATTGGGAGGGTTGCTTATTTACACTTGGATGCCATTCAGACTGACTATAAAAAGTGCGAAAAGATGTTCCTCAAGGGTCTTTTCAAATCAGACTGTGCAATCATTACTTTTTCAGATAACAAATTCAAAGTCAGTAAACCCTAATTAGAGAAGAGTAATTTTGGGGTCAGAGAGAAAGATCACTTAAATTAATTACTTGCAATTAATTATTCCTAAATGTATGTATTTTGTAAATGGCTGGTAGCCTTTTGTCTTGTAGATCATAGAAATGGTTTATGTACCTGGAGAAGAAATCTCTGGCATCATGCCAAATACTGTGGAGGAGTGATTTATCGCGAAAGAACGGAAGCCTTTTGATATATCTGCATCAGCATGTCTCCTTATTTTCTGCCATGACTCATTGTCATTAATCTCATCATTATTCGATTATTCTACTCGCAAAGTTTGTTAGTCTATCATGGGAATTCCTGTCACCTCGTTAATGTAGGAGTTACATAACTCATGAAAACTGTCAGTAATAAAAATATATATTCAAACCTTGAAATTTTTCGTGAAGTAGTAAACAGGTATTTAGAAGTTGATAAGTCCCTAAGTAAAGGTATAAATTGTAGTTTTAATTTTGCAAACGAGGAAGATTTAAAATACTTTCGAATTTCTATCGATGTTGAACTCTTAAATTATTTTTTTCATATATAAATTATTAGAGTGATGCTATTTGGAATCACAAATAAAATTAAAAGATACCCGCAGCAATAATGTACTTCTGGGTTTTCTGTACTAAAAGTGTCAAAACTATAGATATTCAGGATTATAAACTTTTAAAATAAGAAGCGAAATTAATACTTGAAATCAGGATCAATAAAAGTCAAAAGTGTAAGCATTAAATTTGATTGAAATTAATTATAAAGATGACCACTGTACAGATAAATTTCTAGCAGTTTTATATAATCATCTGTTTCAAATGAGTATTCTTAAATGGTACATTGAATAATTTAGAAAAATTTTAATTGCAAAAAATTATTCACTTTTGACCGTCTTATTATTCTAAAATTGTTCATCTTTAAACTCCTTAATTCAAAATTATGTAATTAGGGAAACTTGAATTTTTTGGTATTTTTTAATGATCACTCCAGAATGTAACAAAATTGTAAGACTGTCCAACTTTTAATATATTTTTGGAATTGTTTAATATTAATGCCAAGTTTAGAATATTTTAATTTCACAGATAGTGCTTCTTCAAAAAAATGTTTTTGTTGCATATAAAAACAAATTATACTTTTTGCGATAAATTGTTATTAACAAACTTTTTTGCATACTTGTACTTATACAAGAAATCTGAAAAAATAAGAAATAAACGATGGCCACCTAGAATGTGAATTATATTGTTAACAATTTTTTATCCCCAATAACTGTATTGCAAAATATCTTGTTAAATTAATATAAACTTCATTTAATAATAGCGCTAAATTATGATAGAAATTGTGAAAAAATATGGAACATAATGTTTGTCTTAAGAATGATGAAAGTTTTACTCGTTTAGCTACTGATTGTTTAAAATTCAATTTAAATGTTTACATCTTTAAAAATAACATTAGTATATTTAATATTATTAATAGATTTTAAGATTTTTAATTCAACAAAAGTAAAGTCTAAGATTTCCGTTACAAAATGAGACCAAGAAAAATAAAATATATTTATTGGTTTCCGAGTTAGGTCTTGATTTTTTTAGCCGCCCACGACAAATCGTGGAAAGACACGAGCGAGTCTTTTGCTGCCCACTGGGTGGCTGCCGGCAACTACTTATCTTTCGGTTAAACAACTTAAGCTAACTCAGAAACCAATTAAGATTTTTTATTGTATTTGGTCCCGTTGTGTAACTGATATTTCAGCTTTTATTTGTAATACTTGTTAATTAATGTATTCTTATTTTTAAATGCGTTATTTTGTTTAGTAGTATTGTTTAAACAATATTTGTTCACAACAAAACTATGACAAATTGAAAATTGGTGAACAATACTCTGGCTAGACCTCATCGCCGGCCCTCAGTTATTCTCTCTTCATTTCAGACTTTTTCATAAGGATAAGTACGAAAAAAATTGTTTATAACAATTCTCCGCTAAAACTGTAACTTTAAATTTGTTTACATTAGACAACCAGTTTTCTTGTACAAGCTCTAACGCTTAGTAGATTCACTAAATGAGAACTGACAAAAAAGTGTAACTTCAAAAAGCATTATTTCTTAAACCAACAAAATCCACTCACCCCCCAACCCCGCAGGTTTTGATTTTCATTTTCAAAAAAAAATGTTTCATACTGAACAGACCTTCGAATTTATGGATCTATAAGGGGAACTTATTTTTTATAGCAACGAAGATTTATTTTGTATTTAACTTATTCAACGAAGGCGCTTCTTTAATTAACAAATTCATATTTCATAAACTATTGGTCCAGAAAGGTTCGATGAGGGTTCAATAGATATTTTATTTTATCCTCTGAAAAATATTTGGTATACATATTTACGCAAACTTCTACCCGAAATGAAAAATTTACTTAAGCGTGTAAAAAATTTATGGAATTTTCAGTTATTTCTTAATAACAGGTGTGGCTCTACTTTAATTTTCTTGAGGGCTTTTGAGCTACAATAGTATATCTATTTGAAATTTTTAAGCAACCAAATTGCTGTTATCTTCGAGTTTAACCACTTCGAATTCTTTTCCTGTTTGACTGGAGTGAAAGTGAACTGAATTATTTCTTTTCAAGAGTATAGTACGCAGTACGAAAAACCTGCAAAGGACTTTTTGAGGCTTTTAAATTTCTTGTTCATATGTCAATTCTTTTGGATTCACCAGACCTTAAAGAATTTATTGAATGAGCCTAATTTATCATTCTTATCTATCCAGTGAGCTGTGGAGGAGTTCTTTGATATTTTTCTTTGTGTACCGAAGTCTCTAAAAGATCCTGAGGAATTATTTCTCCATTCTATAATTATGCTAACGAGATAAGAGTCAAAATAGAACACCACAGGATTCATCCTCGAAAAGGGGGTTTGTTAAGCTCTCGAATCCTTTTTGCTCGCCTATTAAGACCTCTGAAAGCCCATCGTTTGTTTTCCAACCAAGGTCGTAGAGCAGTCCTTAGGTCCTTTAAGGACAGTCTTTAATCTTCGTGATTTTTTTTCTGCTCCTCGTTTTTCGCCTTCGTCTGACTATTTCTCCGCGTTTATGACCCACGAGCTATTTAATTGGACAAAGTTGCAAAATTTATAGCTGAGGCCCTATTGCAGACGAGGCTATCTTGTAAACGCTGCTACCTGACAAACGAGATAGATGCATGTCTGCGTTTCTTTCATGTGGAGCTACATTCCAACATTGTCTTCTCGCCACTTTTTAGAGACTCAGAATTTTTTCATTCTATGGAATAAATTTGATTAGGAGGAAACATAAAGTTCGTATAGATATTAACTGCCGGCTCTTTCTCCATACCAGGTTGTAAGTGTCCAAAGGATTTCAAATATTTCAATATTTTTTTCTCAAAAAAATTGTCTGAGTAAAGAAGGGTTTATACTAAATCATTTTGATGTATTTAATATTTTATATGTTTAAAAATACGAGTATATTTAATACGAGTTGATGTTGTTTTAACTGTAAATTTAACTATTTCATTTTGAGTGAAAATCAATCTTGTGGACGTTACTTTGAATTGTCATATCTTTGGATTGATTATTTCATACCATTTTTCTACGTCAGTTCTTCCAATCCCCCACTACCCTCTCCTGCCAAATCTTCTAATTTTATGATTTTTTTTTAATTTTCTATATTAAAACATTTTGCTATTTTCCTCGATTTGCATTGAAAACTTACAATTGGGCATTTTAATTTTTAAAATCACACTATTTTTTCCGTCAAATTCTTTGACTTGGTTAATTCAATTGAAAATATTTGTCTGGTATAAATATGAGATGCCCGAAGATTGAATGATAATAAAGAATAAATGAATGAATAATTTAATAATTTGAAAGAATTGAAGTTCATTCTATTTAATTCAAAGCAAGGGCTTAATCACAAGGAATTTTGATGTCCACCTGATTTCAAGAATAAGGATTCAACGATTTCCAAAGGAATTCAAGGTGAATTTAAAATACTTGAAAGAAATTGAAAATGATTTAATTAAAAATAATTCCCGTGGATTAAAAAAATTCAGTGCATTTAAAAGAATTTCAGTCAATTTGAAAGAGTTCAAAGAATGTGAAGAATTCAAATAATTTCAAATAATGTAACTATCATCAAGGCCAGCTCTACTGATTAATAGTTCTTTCCTGTGTGAAGGTTTTTTTTCTTTCAAGCGTTATTTTGAAATTGCTATCGTTGACCTTATTGCTCGGATTGTATAATAAATCCACAAAGTTCCATTAAATTATAAAATTTGGAATCCGATTAATATTCAATTGAGTTGTTGTATGATACATATATTGTTCTATTTTATTTATATTTAGTTCAATTAAAAGTGAAGTAACTTCCCAAGAGTCAAATTTGAATACCCTGAAAATTAAAACTGGAAGACTTTCAAAAAAATAATAAAATAAAATTTTTTTAAATGACTAAAAGTTACAAAAATGTTCACACATTTTAAGCATTCACTTGAGGTTCGAAGGATTTAAAGAATCGACTTCTAAATTGCTTGCAGTCCAGAGGGAAGAAGCACTTGTTTCGGCAGAGTAGTGGCAAAAAGAAGTTCATCTTTCCTTTCGAACAATTCTCTTTTGTCAGGACCGCTCTTCACCCCGTCCCTTTTTCCTGGATCCCTTTTCTTTATTCCTGGCATTTCTCTCAACTGGAAAAATTAGCATACTTTCGTCTTCGTCCTTTTTCTCCAATGGACGCAGAAAGCGCGAACACGAAAGGGACTGACGAATTGTCCCCCTTCCTCGCAAGAGACGATTTATAACTTTTTTAAGGTTTAAAAGGACTTAGGACATTGTACATATCAGGAACGTGATGCTCTTGTAGAGTGAATTCCAACCCAGGTTTACGTGGATCGAATACAAAGAAAGTTTTGTACGATTCTGGGGTCAAAAACACCTTTAAACTCGATTACCTTCATTTTTTTGTAGATGTGAGTCAAGATTTAGGAATCCCATCTAAAAAAAGTGGTGTAACTATATGTCTTGTAAGTCTCGCAACCATTGTTATTCGAAACCTGATTTTTTTGCATTACTTAAAGTTATTTTTATATTTAAAATTTTAGTTTTTGAAAATTAAATCTGCAAATAATGGTTGGTAGTACAGAACTAGATAACCAACAAAATGGGAATTATTCAAAAGAACGAAAAAACATTCTATAAGATCAAAATAATTCTCCAAAAATAAAACAAACATCTAGTTCTGATTGATGTCGAATTGCGAAAAAAAAATGTTGATCTCAGAGTGACACTAAATAAAAATAGGACCAGGCCTGACTTCTGAATGCCATACAAAATTTAATTTTCAGTTTAATAATAAAATAAAATCATGCTTATAAAATATTAATTATAATGCGAGTAAATTTAGTTTGATGTAAAAAAGTTGGTTAAATCCAAATAAAGCCACTGAGGATTTTGAGATTAAAATATCATGAGTTTTCAAAATCCGAAAAAATCAAAATTGAAGATCGCGATATCACAGTGTGAGATACTTCTTGCTAAAAATCCAAAAAAATTTATATTCTTTATCAAATGATAACAATTTCAAGATATTCCAAAGCTTAAAGATTGAAATAATTATTATGAAGTTAAAATTTTTAACTAAATTGTAACTAATACCTTTGACAAATTTAAAAAATAATATTGTATCTAAAAATTATATTTTGAAAAATCCTTTTACGACAATATGTATTTTATATTTTAAGAAATTTGCATACAATGAACCTATGGTCGATAAAATTTTTGATATTCTAGTTCTGTAATGCAAACGTTCAATTAATGTATCAAAAATAAAAATAATAAAAAACACAAAATAGAGTAATTTTCAACCTAAAAGTTGCAATTTTTTATTTTCATTGAAAATTATGTTTCAAAAATAAATAATCATTAAAAATCTCCCCAGGGATCTCAAGAAACCCTTGTTAATTTCTTGAAACCTTTTCAAATTCTTAAAAAGCATTACAATTTTTTTGAAACTCTTCAAAAACTTACTTTTTGTATAAAACGTTTTTTAATTCTCAAAGTTCAAATGGTTACCTTCCAGATCATGGAAAATCATAAAAAATTTTCCAGGAATCTTCAGAAACTTTGATTGCTATCTTGAAACCTTTAAAAATCCTTAAAAAGCTTCGAAATTATATTTCGAAATCTAACGAAATCCTTATTCTGTTTACAAATTTTTTAAACCTTTTCGAATTTTAAACTGTTTTTTTTTTTAAGATTTTTTCAATACTTCTACACATTTTTTGCAATGATTCGAATTATTTCTAATACTATTAGAAATCTTTCCAAATTAAAAATATGCCTTTAAATCTTCCACATATTTTGTTGTTGAATTTTTAGAAATTTTCTGAATTGTTGAAAAAAATTATGTTCTTTCAAAAATAATTTTTCAGAATAAAGAATACTTGAAGATTTACCCAGGAATCTTTAAAATCAGAATCATATTCCTCACATCTTTCAAAATTCTTTGAATGCTTGTATTTTAAAATAACAAATCATTTCAAACATTTTTTTTTAATTTTTTGAAATCTTAAGAAGTTTAAAATTATTTTAAAAACTTCTGAATAAATCTTAAAGATACGCATATTTTTTCTAGATTTTTGTAATCTTGCTGAATTAAAAAATGTTGCTTCAAAATCTTCTACAAATTTTCTTTGAAATTTAAGAAATAACGTGCTATGTTTTGGCATGTTTTTTAATTTTCTTTTGAAATTCTTTTTTTTTTAACCAAAGGTAATTTGAAACATTCCCGAAAATCTTAAGAAAAATTTTTGCTCTCCAAAGAACTTTCAAAGTTCTTAAATAGCTTCTTTTTGTTTAAACATTTAAATCTACTTTTAGTTTGAAGTTGTGGAAATCATCTTAATATTTTAATTATTTTAGTGATTTCCAAATTCTTTTTGGACATATTTTAAAATCTTGAAAAATTTCAATTAATTTTTTTATCGAAAACATAAATTATTGACCATTTGTATAGACATCTTGTTGGAGGCACCGAATGTTTTTTTATGATTAGTCTATGCACTCAATTTTTATTGTGAAATAAAAATACTTATTTAAAAATATTGATTTAAAACATTAATTGTCCAAGATATATGCGAAATAAAGTTTAAATTTACAAGAATCTTCTTTACTATTAATAGAATGATTAATTAAATTTCACAATTATACTTTGAGTATTAATTGTTACATGAAGCTCGTAAAATAAATTGTTTCTTTTCTAATATAGAAATTTGGATATAAATTGAACATATTTAAAAAATATAATTAATACAAAATGAATTTACTTTTTTTATTTTACTTTTTGTTTACCTGAACACATTTTTGTTTCAGATCCCTGGTAAGCACTCTTATCTCATGATTACGCAAACTTAATGTTTCGATGACGTTTGTATGATGTAAAAAAAAATTACTCGGTGACAGTGTGAGGTCAACTAGTAAGTGTATAAGGTAAGAAAAATACCGCAATCCGCTATCGGACTCACCTTTGTCCAGCATACTAATGTACAGAAAACTAATTTATGGCAATCGTTTTAAAGGATTCGAATCCAAGATATTTATGCTAAACAATTACAGCTGTATTGTGCCGTTATGTTTATCATAATACGCACCTTCCTTATTGTGTGAGTTCAAGGCGATTTAAAAATAAGCTAACTTTTATATTTGGAACAAGTAAAGAATCTTATCATAAAAATCTTTCAATACAATTTCATTGCCTAAATTTGAATATTGTCTAACTTTAAGTGGCTTTATCTACTAGTTTTCTTTTGATCTAACAAATTAAAGTACAAATCAATTTTGGTACAGTAAAAATGGAAAATGGAAATGGAAAATGGAAAAGAAATTTTTCTGCTCGTTGATTAATATAATGTGAATGGTTGGATCGAAATCGGCTAAAGTGCGGATCGGAAAAGCGTGGAAAAATGCAGCGCCACTCTCTTAATCCCTAATTATGCAAAGTGATGAGAAACGAAAATACCTGACTGTCTATGTAGTCTATATTCCTTAGGTCGTAATTGTATGAACAACTTTTCGCGCGCAGTCGCAATCCCTTGTTTCAATTAGTGGTTAGGCATAGATATGCGCCTTGAATCATGATTGGAAAGCGAATAAATTATGGATCGGTTCTGCATTTCTTGTCGATTGCGTTTGTTGCCAATAGAAACTTAATTGTTTGCAATATATTTTAGAAACAATTAAACAATAACATTTAAAATGTTCTACCGTGGAGAAGAATTGATATCTACCGAGAAAGATTTGAATAAAGTTATGATTTTTCACGTGGTACATTAATAATAATAAAAACATTTGGTTGTTTTCGAAGAAAGTTTAGTTGCCTTAATCAAATTTTTTGATTGCTACAGAAGCAACAAAACCGTCTTGACGATATTTCCTGTTCAAAAGTAAAAATTATTATTCTTGAAAGGAAATGCCTGTCACAATTGTTAAAATTATATTTCTCTACTGAAATTCCCTGTCCCCAGCTTTAAATTATAATTCTTAACCAAAGTTCTCTATCCCAAAGTTTCGACGGCCTTTCATAAACTAAAAATGTTAATTCTTTTAGAAAATTCATTGTTTCAAGTCAGAATTTTATTTTTTTTTTTAAATTTTTCATTTCATTTCAGAATAATTTTTTGCTTAACTTTATTTTTTTCTCAGTGTAGTTATTTAGTTATGAACTGGAAATTACTCTGCCGTACAAACTAAATAAATACTTAAGTGACATTGAGGCCTCGGTCCAAACTATTTTCCGTTACGTAAATTTTATATAAAATATTTGGTATATTTAAGCGAAAATTTTTGCTTTTACTTTTGCAAATCTTACGAACAAAAAAATTTATCTGATTTCACAAAATATTTTTTTGAGTTTTTTGTTTTAATGAGAAGGTTCACTGTGATACATTTTTTGATTGTATTCATAGCAATCATGTTAACATATTTTTTAACAATTTAATGAAAATGTTTACCTAATTTGAAACAAAAAATATAATATTTTTCTTGTTTCAAATTTTTCCAAAATAAATTACTTTTTCCAATTTACTTATTGTATTATGCAATTGGCACAACGTATGTCAAATTCTTACGAAAAAATTAAGCAAATAAGGTAAATAGATTAAACAGATTAAAAATAATTATTTTTGTAATGAATCACCCTACTGTAGATATCTCTATATAGTAAAAAATAGATTTTTCATGATAAACAGTACAGGAAAGCAGTACAAGGAGGATACCAGTACGAACTGAATAAAAGGCAAAAGAGGTTGAATTTTAAAACAAAAGTTGTGTAGCATTTTTTGCGAGTAGCAATATTGAAAACGAGTTTTATAATCAACCTCTCTACTAATAGCTTTCTATTTTTTAATTGAAAAATTTAAAATTATGTTTTTGAGATCAATAAAAAAATCATGGTATAAAAAGTTCCAAATAGTTGATAACTATACATCATCGGAAGAATGAATACTACCTATTTTATAACGTTTCGATGCTATTTTCTAACTCAATTTTATACTTGGACATTTTGAGTGATAGCAATAAATATTGTGTCCACTGAAAGAGTATCATATTTTAAGGAATTAAATTTCAAATACACGGAAAAAAATTCTTGAGGCGAACGAGTGAATCGAGAATATATTAAACTCAAAGAAAGTGTAGGCTTGGATTAGGTAAAACGTTTATTTAGAAGAGTTACACATTTAGTTACTTTATGTAAATAGTTCTCGTAAGTCAGGAATTTGGGAAAAATTGCTAATTTCGAAAGTTTATTATTTTCGACAGATTATGTATGATTGTATTATCTTCAGATTAGAAAAAAATTTAGTTGTTATAGAAATATATTAACTTACCGTCTGGTGACCTTCTCAGCATGAAAACAAAAACACAAACCCAAGACGACTCTCTCGGCTCCAGTTCTACCTCCCCCCTCTCCCAACTGACGTTAAAACTACAATCTCCACCATATGACGATTTGATACTTAACTTTGACATGATTTCGACTCAGAAATAAACTTATTGCATAAAGGTGTTAGTTGGGCGTATAATCTAAACAATAAATAATACAAACTACAAAATAGCCTCGGAAAGGACTGGAACTTTCAATGACAAAAGGCATGCACACGGAAAATCTAAAGGTCATGTTTCAGGCGACGAATGGAGATTGGGTGTTTGGAATGCTAGGGGAGTAAATGATCTAAAGGTAAAAGAATTGCTTGAAACTATGGACGTGAAGAAACTAGACATTTTATGTGTGTCTGAAACAAAGAAAAAGGGATGCGAAACCAAAGACATAAAAAACGGCGTGTTGAAAGGCGGATTTGAAATATGGTCAGGAGTAGACTGTGAATCACATGATAAACAAGGAGTAGGTCTGATTTTGAATGAAAGAGCAAAGCAGCATCTCGGAGACCATGGTTTCGTGTCTCCCAGACTACTGTGGGCTAGAATGAAAGTAGGAATCAGAAGAATATTTATCACAGCATGCTACGCGCCGGTTGATAGTGATCCTAGAGAAGTAAAAGACGCCTTCTGGGACACTTTAAATGACACAATAAACATTTGCGAACATGGGGATAGAGTAATTCTACTAGAAGACATGAACGGTTGGGTGGGCATCCAAAATCAGGATACAGAAAGAGTATTAGGTAATTTTAGGGATCCAAGAACAAACTATAACGGAGATAAATTAGTTGGTGTATGCTTAGAAAGGGGTCTGTTTATTACAAATGCTTGGTTTAGGCATAAAATGATCCACATGTACACCTGGTCTAAAGGAAATAGCCGCAGTATAATTAACTTTGTTGTTGCGGATGAAAGACTAAGAGAGTTAGTCAAAGATACAAGAGTCATGAGGGGTCCTGAATGCAATACTGATCATTACCTTGTGATCTCAAAAATTAACTTAGGTCGGGGATGGAGAAAAAAGAGAACCAAGAAAGCAAAACAAACGCGAATCAAAATTGAGAACCTACAGAAACCGTATATGCGAATAGATTTCCAAAATAAGATAATCGAAAGCATAGACAGGGCAACATGGAAGGACCGTATAAAAAACAAAGATGAACTTTCAACTAAAAAACGGTAAATCTTCAACCTGACATTGATGAGTTAAATTTTAATATATAAAAATAAATTCTCCACGAAAAAAAAAACAAATTTTTAAGTAAATAGTTTAGTTAAAAATGGGTTTTTAACCAAAAGGATACATTCGAACCAACAAGATTAATTTTCTACCAAAAAAGATTAATTTTTAACAAAATATATCAATTATTGACCAAATATTTTATTTTTTAAAAGTAATTTTCGAAACCGGATGTGCGAATAGATTTTCAAAATAAGATAATCGAAAGCATAGATAGGGCAGCATGGGAGGACCGTATAAAAAAACAAAGATATAGAGGGCGCCTGGACAATGTTACGGGATATCCTTGTTAGATGTACAATCGAAGTGTGTGGTACCGCAGTTGTAGGAAGAATGTCTGGTTATGCATGGTGGAATGATGAAATTCAGGCTGCCCAAAAAGCAAAAAGAGAAGCGTACAAGATAATTTGAACATCGTAGGTCTTAGCAATGAAGAAAGAAATAGACTTAGAAATGATTATAGACACGAAAACAGGATACTTAAACGATTAGTCAAAGAAAGTAAAGATACAATTAGAGCAGAAGAAGAGATAAAAATACAAAACGTACAGAAATTATCAACATGAAAAATAGTAAGGGGGAAATGTTATATAATGCAGACGGAATACTAGAGGCTTTCAGAGACTATTTTAGGAGACAATTCGGAGATGAAGCTATAGGACACCACAACTGCGCTGTTGAACACGATGCGATGGAAAACTCAATTGAGAAAGTCTGCGTCACTGAGGTTAGGGATATAATTAAGAACTTGAAAAACGGTAAGACTGCCGGGGTAGACGGTATTAACGCTGAAATGCTTAAACACGGTGGCGAGTGCATACCACATAGACTGTGCGAATTGATAAATTTATGTTTCGAGATGGGAG